>NC_090934.1:240969593-241272623 GCF_040938575.1 Ambystoma mexicanum
CAGACTATACATTTGCAATGTCATTATTTTCATCTCTCCACTCTCTCTTTCCCTCAGTTCAAGCTCCCTTCCATGTTCTTCATGACCTCCTTTCCATACCTTGCCCATCTCCAATTCCCTATTTTCGTTCTCCTCCAGCAGACTAAGATCTGGCGATCCCTGGGTGGGGACACAGTAGACCCTAAAATCTCTAACAAGTAGCAGCGCTTTGAGAACACTATGCTGCTGATCCAGCTCAGTGCAAAAACGAATTGATTAATTACTTAATGAATACTTCCCAACGAGTTTTCAAGCGGAACATGGTAGCATTTCACCATGGGGACAGCTGGGACAAACTAAGGAGATATTAATGACCATGGGAAACCAGCAAATAATTCAACAATGAAAGGTCTAAAAAAATATTTTTAATGTAACAGTCAAGATTATTTAAAAAATCTGAATACATATAAATACCTATTTCAATTAAGTAAATAATGTGTGTAAGATCCAAAAAAGTTGAAAAAAGCATGTTTTCACTTTTTTTCAATTTTCCAAATAATATAAAAGAGGTACGGCTATTTTGGCAATTGGTGCATGCTACATTTTGCGAGATGTGCAATGCAAAGAAACTTGATAGACCCTGGTCATGTGAACACACCTTTCTCTAGATGATAGTTTGGGATAATAAGTGTACGAGACTCGGAGAAGGTTGTGCTGTGTGCTGCTTTGATTGCAGGCATGAACTGCTGACGGTGGAGCCAGATAATCACCAGTTGTGTGCTGGTCTCAGCAATGGTGTGATGAGCTGATCTGGGTGTTAGGGCTGGTACAATAAAAAACACATCTGCTGATGTTATTTCCAGAGCCAAATGTTGTCATTGCATCAAACAAGACATACCTGGTCATTGTGGGGTCCTAACGGGGCACAAGTCGAGGGAACATGCGGGTGGACGGCGTCTGCGTTCTTTTTTCATAGCGTGGGCGCTATCCTCCCTGTGTGTTTTCAATTAATTAAAACTGTTTTTTAAAAGTGCCCAGCCACTTGATAAAGAGAGCTGTGTCCTGGATTCGACCCAGGTCGCCACGTTTTAGAGACCACAAGAATCTCAGAGAAGATGTCCCTACAACCCTCCTGTTCACTCATTGATCTCTACGATGCGTTGTTTTTACATATTTTAAGCACCTTTTCGATTTAGCATGCAACGTCTTAAGAAAATATATTATCTTGGCAAATGCTTATTTGCCATGTGCACTTTCTTGAGCTGGGAAAGACACTCTAAAATGAAATATGCACAGTTCTTTCACTTTGTGTCCACTGCATACATCAGAGACCCTCTACGTTTTTGTTTTTTAGGACCTGAGCTCTGGTCCTCCAATTATTGCTAAAGATGCAATGGTCCCTAGACAGGTCTTTCAAAGGAACAGCTTTGCAACCTTTGAACATCCCTGATGATTGATGAAATACATGTATTCCTTGTGGCGCAAATGCAGGCAGAGTCATTTCACATTCCGCTTCACATGTGTGCAGCCCGTGGAAGCCCTGGAGTGTTAAAGCTTCTCTCAAACCGTAAGGATATGGTTCCCGTGGAATGCACAAGCAAAGAAACAAACACACCACATTCACGCAGCATTACAGGTTTTAAAAACTTCCCTTAACAGAAGGTTTTCTAACTCCTCCCAATACACACCCCATCAGAGCCACGCGACTCATATTCTATGTGATGGCACTTAGGCAGGAATTGTGTGGAGCTAGGTTCCGAAGAATTACATGGTTTCTGCGGCTGTTAGCACTTTTGCTAGCACCAGCGCATGTGTGGTCATTGTACTGGTCATTGTACTGGTGCAGGTCCTTGTGCAAATCCTGACATTGGGCCTCATTCCGAGTAGGGCGCAAAGGGATACCTGGCACCGTTAAGGACATTGGTGCCGGTAATCCCTTTGTGCCCTACTACGAGTTCCCTTAGCGGGTCCCGTCCTTAACGCCTGGTTTAACCAGGGGTTAAGGACGGGACCCGCTAAGGGAAATCAGAGCCAAAAACGGTACCGCAAATTGCGGTACCGTTATTAGCTACTTCCCCCTTCCCATTGAGCCCTATAGGGGCTCAAATGGGAATATGGAATGGTTTGGTGAATAGGGACTTACAGGTCCCGCCAAGGTCAGACTGGACCAGTAAGTCCCCATCTCACCAACCGGACCCGGACCCGGTATTGGAGGTAGTCATGGCGCAAATAGCGCCATGACTACCTCCATACTCGGAATGAGGGCCATTGTGCCAGTGATAAACACAGCCTTATTTAGCCACTACACTGGCACTTCAACCAGCACAAATCTGGTCATTCCTCCCCCACTAAAACCAATACAAAGTGAGGCATTGCCCAATTGAAACCATTTCTGAGGTACATGTTCCATACAGACGCTCACATAGTGAAGTACTGCAGGAAAGCTCACCTGGATCTGTCTGCTTGCAGGTAAGCTAGGACAAGCTGGGCCAGCTACTTACCCCCAACCGATGCAGCATGCAAGCCAATATGAGACTGCGCCCGATGGGCCGAGTCTTCACTGCTAAATCGGGCGAACACGTTTTCACTGTATTTAATTAATTCAAGTTCAGAGGAACTTTTAAGATATTCAGGGACAACAGATCCACATGATCCTCATGACAATTTCCTGCTCATGAATGTTTCTGTAAACATTAGTTTGAAGAGGTCAGACCTTTTCCTGCTAGCCCATGTACAAAACAAAGAAGTATAGCATGAATGCATTAGGCCAGAAACTTTCATTCTCAAAGAAAGCAAAGGGACTCAGTACGACTATGGAGGTAGACATGCCGCTTTTAGAGGCATGGCTAGCCCCATATTTGGTACCGGGTCCGGGTTCCTTGAATGGGGAAATACCGGGCCATTCCGACCTTGGAGGGCCCAGTATTTCCCCATTCAAGGAACCCGGACATGGTACATCTGCATTCCCATTGAGCCCCCATGGGGCTCAATGGGAATGTGGAGGATCCTAACAATGGGCCCGTTAATGACGGGCCCGTTGTTAGCATCCTGGTCTGCTTGCGGGACCCGCTAAGGACGCCTGGTATTACATGGCATGGGGGACCACCGCGGACCGACTTTCAACCCTTAAGTTAAGAAATTAAGGGATCCAGAATGTCTGGTCACTGCACTCCTCATTATGGTAACAATCCATACCTTGTATGCTACCCTGGCAGCAATCAAAATAAGGGTATTCCATGGCAGTCCCATAAACCCTTTCACCCTTTCTGGAAACAGATAAATAAACAAGTGGCATTTCTGGCGCAACTTTAGTACTTCACAAAGAGAGTACAATAGCAGCCACGGGGAAAATAACAGACTGCAGTGTTGATGCAGATCACAGAGTAGTAGCCACATGAAGAAAAGTGCAAATACCACAGAATGCAGATTACCAGTCACACAAAATGTAAAAGTCCTGAAAGATGGATAAAGGAGACTGAGTGAAAGCAATCAAAAAGGCAAATGTTTTATTTTTAATTTTATTGGATATTTGTAAGGCACCTATACAACAAATGGGGTTTCAATGAAACATGAGACAAAAAAGAAGCGGGAGAGAGTGCAAGTCAGGGGAGCGAAGAGGGCCACAGGGGAAAGGGGAGTGCAGGGGGAGGCCAGGAGGCCATGTGCCAGGGAATTGCATTGGGTGAAGGGATGTAAGGGTCCACATGCTAAGTGTGAGGAGAAGGGTGGACTGGGCAGGGGAGCTGGTGCCCTGTAAAACTCAGCGGGAACCAGGCAGCCAGTCACTGCTGCAGATGGGGGTTAGCATGGGAGGTGGAGAGGGAAGGAAGAAGAGAAAAGGAAGGTCTTGAGGAGCTTCCGGAATTTAAGGAGATCCAGCTTAAGCCTGAGGGGGGCAGGGAGACAAATCCAGAGTGAGGCTCCTGTGGAGGAGAGAGATCTACCCTGCACTTTCTGCTTATCAAAGCGTCTGATCTGTAGAGCGTTGGAGCTAGAAGACTGAAGGGCTCTAGCAGGGAGGTATTTAGGGAGTGCGAGTTAGATATAGCGGGGTCCCACGCCCAGAAAGCCTTGTGGATTAAGCAGAGGGTCTTGAACTTGATCCTAGCAGCAACCGGGAACAAGTGGATAGGTTTTAGGGCTGGAGAAATGCGATCCCTGGGCTTGAGGCCAAGGACAAGTCTTACCACCCTGTTCTTGATTTGGTGAATGGGGCAAAGGGAGGATAGAGGAATATTGAGGACGAGGCTGTTGCAGTAGTCCAGCCACGAGAGGACCGTACCTTTGGAGACATTGAGTTTCTGGGGGAAGGTGAGGAAAGGGAGAATGCCTCTAAGGAGGTGCAGCTGATAGTGGGCCTTCTTGGCAAGGTCTGCGATGTGAGGAGAGTAGGAGAGAGAGGAGTCAAAGATAACATTAAGGTTTTTTTGGCTCACAAGAGGGTGAGGCGAGAGAACCCATAGAGGGCGGCTAGCGGGTAGGAGGGAAGCAGGAAACTGGGGCAAGAGGATAGAGCCTTAAGGGACGCTGCAGGCGGATAGTGTAATTGGGGAGAGAAAAGGGTCAAGTTAAACCTAAGAAGGCCGGTCAGAGAGGAATGAGGTCAACCAATCAAGTACCAGGCCCGTGATGCCAAGGGTGTCACGAAGACGATTTGTCAGGGTGGCATGATTGACTGTGTCAAAGGCAGAGGAGAGATGCAAAAGAATAAAAATGAATGGAGAGTTGGAATCGAGATGAGAGCAAGTCTTCACGGGTGTTTAGTAGAGCAGTTTCCGTGCCTCTGGCTGCTCTGAAGCCAGACTGGTGTTCGTTTAGACAAGAAACAGTTTCAGTGTGTTGGATCAGGTGGGAAATTACCAGCTTCTCCAGGAGTTTGCCCAGGAAGGGGGTAATGGAGATAGGGTGGACGTTAGCCAGGCAGGAGGGGTCAGCCGATGGCTTCTGAGGAGAGGATGCCCAAGGGAGTCCTCGAGGGGCAGCGGGGAGGAGCCACTGGCAAATAAGTGATTACAGAAATCAGCCAAGGCTGGCGCAAGGGAGGCAATGTTGTCCTTGA
The DNA here is from genome assembly GCF_040938575.1 of Ambystoma mexicanum. Lineage (NCBI taxonomy): Eukaryota > Metazoa > Chordata > Amphibia > Caudata > Ambystomatidae > Ambystoma > Ambystoma mexicanum. Next base: position 240,974,632 of record NC_090934.1, read on the forward strand.
TAGTTCTGGAGGAACGGGGGAGCACATGTTAGCAGGAGACTTTCATACAGAGGACCTGTGTAGAGACCTCATGTGGTGCTATGGGTGAGAAAGAGGAGAGTAGAAGGGAAGGGGAGAGAGGGCAGAGAGGGCCATGAGGGCCATGGAGGGAAGCGGGGGAGGGGAGAAGTTTTGGTTAAGAAGTGGTATATCAGTGAAATACAGAGGGACAGGGAGAAGTGGAGACTGTGGAGACGGTGGTAGGATTGGAGAGTTCCTTGCAGATTTTAAAGAGTTACCCTGTGTTGTTAGCCTGTGTTGTTAGAGGCTCCGGAGATGCAGACTTGGATAAGGGCCCTCTTCTTCGTGCGGATGGAGATTCTGTATTACCTTTGGAGCAGGCAGCAGGCTAGTCTGTCAGACGATGTGCCTGATGCCCGCCATTTCTGCTCAGCAACTCTGCACTTGCGTTTCAGAGAGGCTAGGTCGAGTCATACCAGGTGTTGCACTTGGAGGCAGGCTTCAAGCGGATCCTCATGCCAGGGGCAGGATGTCCAGGGAGCTGGTGATAGGGAGGTGAAGATTAGCAAGGGCAGAGTTATTTTGGGAGTCCATGGCAGGAGTGGGAGGGAGAATGGGAGGGAGAATGAAAGTGTTGTCAAAAGCAGAAACTGGTACTCACTTCATTGGTCGAACGGCGGCAAAGGAGATACGCAGTGCAGGCAGAGGCTTAGCCAGGGGACCTAAGAGATCCAGGTGAGCGGAAAATGAAGAATGGTCAGACCAGGAGAGAGGTGTAATGAGTGGGCTGGAGATGGGGATGTCTGCCGAGATGAGAGCATCCACGCTATGTCCGGCTGAGTGCATCAGACCGGAAGAATGATTAGTAAGGGAGAGAGAGTCACAGAGGCTGCGGAAGAGTTCAGTGGCCGAATCAGGATAGTCAAGGTGAATATTGAAGTCTCTGAGGAGGAAAACTTGGAGGTGGAGGCAAGAAGAGAAGATGTGAGATGAGCCCACTCCGAGAGGAATAGGGAGACAGGACTAGGGGTCCTGTAGATCGTGGCTAGAGTCAATGAGAGGGTTGGAGAGACACCAAGCCTGCAGATGAGGCATTCAAAGGAAAAATAGGTCTGGGTGGGAATGATAGTAGAAGGAACCCCATTCAGGGAAGATCAAGGCCACTCCGCCTCCAGACCGATTAGGCCTGGGATTAAAGAGGATCTTGTAGCCATGAGGGTGGAGGGTGTCAAAAGCAGTGACAGTGCTTGCAGTGAAGCACGTCTCAGTGAGAGTTAGACAGTCAAGGTCAAATTCTTCAAGGAGACAGCTATCAGATGAATGTTTAACAGCAGAGCGAGAGTTGAGGGTAGCTAGGTGAAGCTGGTTGCCTCCTTTGAAAGTCTTCTGATGAGGGGTACAAAGATGTGCTACGCCAAATGGTGGTGGAGAATGGGCACGAGGGGGGGCAGACAGAGGAGAAGGGGTGACAGAAAGAGTGGCAGGAGCAGGGAGGTAGTTGATGAGAGGCGGAAGATGCCTATCAAGAAGGCAGAGGTTGGGCTGAGAGCCCTGAGCCATAACAGTGCCATTCTGGTAGGCATTAATGATGCACCTAAAAGAAGAGGAACATGCCAATAGTACTTCTCATCTGATGCCACCATTAATGGGCATTGAAGAGAAAGGGGAGAGGAGAGAGATCATGTGGGGAGTTCATAGGTCCGGAGAGGAAGTGACAAAGAGGATGTCAGTGAAAGTCTGTCTGGAAGAAGCATTGGCATAGGTGTCAGCGTTGGGCAGGCCTGGGTTGGAGACCAGTAGAACTTTTTTTAACTTGTTCCATCCAGACTTTGAAAGAGAGGTATGATAGTAGCAGTTTGAGTAAATAGTGGAAATGGAGTGCACCATGGAGGGAGATGGCAGAGAGATGGAAGGAGGAGAGAGAGAGATCTGCACAAAGCACAATGAACTCACAAGGTGGCCTAGCAGCAAGACAGGCAAAGATGAATCCGGTGCACAATGTCACATAGGTCACCGAAAGGGATGTTGTGCTGCTCCATAACATAAATAGTAGTTATGCATAAGAATCGACCAGGAAGATGCACGCATTCAGACATTGGCAAAGAATATCAGAACTCACCAGGTTCTTAACTTCCCTGGGTTGTCCTCAGGGATTACACACTGATGACCTTACTGTGATGTGACAACTACTCTATAGGTCTGCACGTCTACATTACCTTTGAACCTCTCTTAATCACTCACAGCCAAAAGTGCACCCTTTAGGCACTAACTTATTAAAACATTGTGGCACTGATTATACCCTAATCAGCATCCATTAAGGGGTCCTCCACTATTTGCTTGCTTGACTTTCCCTATATTGGAGTCGATGCACTACCAATACCCTGTTTCAGCATGAATGGAACTGGACAGTCTACACTAATACTGAGTTTCAATCCTTAGACCCTGATCTATTGTTTCTTTGTTATTTTAACATACAATGATGGTACCTGACTTTATGGGCACAGAGATCAGTCTACTACCATCTATATTGATATACTGCTCCTGATTTAGATTTTCCCATAGATAATGTGGATGTATTCAATATTTCCCTATTACTACAGCTTTACTCCAGAGATATAATTTGTATAAACCTGTCTATTGTCTGCCTGTAATACTGTACTGATAATACGGTACCTCTAAATATGGACACAGAGACTACCTCATGCTAACTGCACTGATGTACTGATTTTGCGGCACCAAAATGGCCACTATGTGGATCGTAGATCTTGACCCGCATTCCGCAAACTTCATAGTGCAAATGTAAACAATCACGGAATTCCTTTTTCACCATTATCATGAGCCGCATTACATTTTTGACAATTGAACACGCTCGCGTACATCTCTGGTTACAAATGATGTCATTGCGTTTGCACACAATGACGTCATTTGATTAAGCATGCATTTCTTAAGGTAGCCATTTTGGGAATGCCAGATCCCAATCTGCAAGAAGTTGGCGTTTCCTGTTTGACCTCCAGAACTCTGATAAACTGATTAGAAAGGGTTTGCAGCCTGGGACCATACTGAAGAATGATTTTGACCCTTTTTATTATTCTTCAGCCTTTAAAATCACCACTAATTAGATATTTAGACTGCACTGTAAGAGTGCATTTAGATATACACGTAATTCCTCTTTCACCATATTAGTAATCAGATCTGCCATGACTGAGAAACATTATGAAAGAGCTCAACTATGAGCAATAATATGGTCTTTTTATGGAAACTCCAGTTGACATAGATTATGTCAATGACCCTACGTAGCGAGCATGTTCTACTATCCTGACTACAAAAGGTGGCTTAGTGGAACACCAAGAATGAACCAATTGAAGAAACCCTTCACCCACCTAGAGTTTGGATTGAAAGGTACCGCTGTGAGCCTTTTCTTAATTTTATGCTGCTTAGTGTTAGGCCTCTAGTCAGATCTCCCTGACCCATTACCCTCTCTCTTGATTTCTAGTGGGAACTACTAACCTTGAAGCACAACATAGTGAATTTTCCTTCACTATAAATAGAAGTTTGGTTGGACTTTGTTTACTTACTGATACTAAATCCAGGTGAATGGCTGATCCTGAACATCGGAGGAATTACACTTTATAGACTCAGTAATTCACTGTTAATTAAGGTATCCACATGATAGACAAGTCATTAAAATGTGTTTTTTGACTTACAGATTTTGAATTGAAGAATCCTGAACTATGATGCACAAGCTTTTGCTCCTAACGAAGGCTGTTTAGCAAAATTGCATTGAGCTCAGAATTAACCATTGGATGAAACATTATTTAACTCATACTTGTGTAAAACCTTTTACATTCTACACCCTTGAATGTGTAGATAATGTATGATTATTGTACCTTGACAATACTGTTGAAAATTTGACTGTGAGCAGTTTAGTGGTGAGCAGGGGGAACGAGGGTCAAAGATTAGAAGAGGGCCATGGTTTTTAAGAGGTGTTGCGTACAATATATTAAAGGTCACTATTATTTTACATCAAGCAACACAATGGGACTCATCATGCGTTTGACACAAGTACAATGGTAATTCTGCCCCGGCAGTATTACCGTTGCCGCCTGGATGACTAGCAGAATTATCACTATATCATGATCTGAAAAGCGCACGCGCCCCCCTGCCCCCCGGTAGTAACGATAATACCATCAGGGTGTATTACCGCCGATAATGGTAATCTGGCAGTAATAACGCCCACATACAATGGTATTACTGTTACCGCTGTCACACCCGGCAGTATTACTGTTAGTGGAAGTAACGCCACCGCCGTAATGGGAAGCACTTAGTGGCCATCATGAACACCTCAATCCAATTTGAATCTCCCATTTCCTGTTGCATCCAGAAACCATATTTGGGTAATCATCATGTCTCAGGAAATGGGAAAGTTTTTCCTCCCTGAACTGAGGCTGCGCAAGCCAAAGTTCTCATAGAGGGAGCAAAACACGCTTACAGTGGAGGTAGTGCAGCATGCAGAGGAGCTGTTTGGCAGCAGGCAGTGGAAGACCTCTGCACATAGAAAGGCTGCAATATGGACATCCATCCAGGACAATTTGACGGGTGTGTGCTCTGTTCCACATGATGCGGAGGACTGCAGCAAGCGTTGGAAAGACTTGAAGTCGAGGGTCCACAGCCTCATCTCACGCTACAGGAGGGAGAGTGCTACCACAGGAAGTGGAACTGTTGAACCCCTCACACTCATGCTGTGGGAGGAGTAGGTCAGTTCCATCCTCCACATGGAGAGCATTGAGGGGATCGGGAGTGCAGAGGCCGGAGCAGGAAGCCACAGCAATGGTGGTTTGTCTATCAGCCCCCACGTACATGTGAATGCAGTAGCCAATAGCAAGCGTCCCCAGCATAGATGAGCACAATGGACAAGAGAATGGGTAAATACATGCCAATCACAATACATGCACAGTGATTACAGGCATGTGCCACGGGAGGCCGGGAAATGTAGTAATGCATATGCACAGTAAGTGAAATGTGCATTCCAACACATGGAAGCATGATGTTGAGAGGCAGATGAATACATAATTCATAGCTTCTGTCCATCCCCCAGCCCAATACTGCATGGGTGACAACATTATCTACTAAGACAACTGTACCGCCCCTTATCCCATGAAGGTGCAGCAGGAGATGGATACTATCTAAGCTGAATATGGCAAAAGTAACCAAACTAACGTTGTGACAATACATGTTCATTCATTAGACACAAAGCAAATGTGCACTCAACATGAAGAACGCGGGCACTAGGTAATATGCATTTATACATGGATAATATTAACTTAGCATCCATAAGACATGACATGAATATCAACATAAGCAATGTATAGGCTGAATGCAACATGAACAACATGCGGAAATAGCTCACTGACATAGAAACGCGAGAGAAATGAGCATCCATCATTTTTCGAAAAATTGAATCTACAGCGTGCTTTCAGATAGACAAAGGTCTTAAGGCTTTGTGAGAACACAAGATGCTGAAACTACAGGAATAAAGATCTGTGCCGAGCCCAAGCAGAAGCTGGCAACCACAGCCAAGATTAATGCAAATTAAGGGAGGGTCAGAACATTGCAGTGAAAGCACAAGATAGCAATACCCTAGACGCAAGGCGTATACTCCCAGATCAATTAAGGTTTTATAAGAGAACAACCATCCTTTGAAGCCAGGTGCAGGACAACTATAAGCAAAAACTCCATGAAGAATAACTCATGAATGTCCCCAGTGGCAAGATAATACATAATACTTGCATCAATATTATCTAAATTCCCAATAAATGCAGGGTGAAATAGTTCTAAACACAGTCACATCTCACATGGCCCATAATTGAAGAACTCTAGTAATGAACACAGATAGGACACCTGCCTTACTCCTTACACATATCCCCAGACACGAGATGTTATACAAGGCCAAATACAAAGAGATCACCCTGGCTCATGGACTAGACATGATGGATGGTATCTTCTTAAATTGAAAGCAACGCAGCCTGTGGACCTCTCTCCCCTACTCGTGTCTGGCTCATGTCTTGATGACCTGTCCATTGTCCAAGGTTGGTTACTGAGAAGCCAACCAATGAAAATCTCTAATGTTGGCAGCTCATAAAGTACTGTGCCAGCCAATTACATATTGCAGACTTTATGTCTTTTTATCGTTATCAATTTAGAGGTGGTCGCAGGTGGCGCCATCATATAAGTGTTACCCAATCAGAAATCAAACTCTTATAGAATATATATGTAATCAAAACTATTAGTCAATCCCCTTACCACTTAGGTTTTGGTACCTAAGATTACGGTATGATGTCAGTTATGACAAATGTTGAATATATAAACCATTGCTTTTTTTGTAACCAGGGAGAGCGCCAATAATTCAATGCTTGAATTCTTTCCCGGCTTTATTTTGATGATAATAGAGCTGGGTTTTGCCTTGCACTTTGTCTATTTCTGTTATTGCGTCCATTTTCAACTGGCTCCAGAGCCACTGTGTAATTTGGGACTTTCCAGGACATGTTAACAATGAGAAGCACCCATTTGTGCCATGATAGTCCATGTTGGCAAGGGAGGCCCCAGCACACCCACAACAATAAGCGACCTAGGTAGGCCAACAGGCAATGTGCAAATGCATGCACCGGGTACTCCCACAGTAGCCACTATCTGCACCTAGTAGTAGCAGCACTCATTGGCCTAATACAAACCATGCCAATCAAGCAAAATATGCGTATTAAGAACATGCACAATGTTGCATGAGTGTCTTGCAAGCCAGCTCACATGTCTGCAAGATGACTGACAGCATGTCATTGTACTTCCAACAGGTGCACAGTACACGGACAGTGAAGAGACCGGACCCTCCACTGCATCACACCATACAGCTCCACCCATGCACAGGTCAGACCCATAGGCAGTGGGAGTAAGCAGCAGAGCAAGGCAGCAAGGTCAACACATACCACCACAGCGGAACCTCCGGTAGGTCTGGAGGATAGCGTCATCCCCACAGCATTTCCCAGTGAACCCTCCACCAGCAATGCAGGTGGCATGGTTGCCACTGAAGCCGTCACACCCACACCACAGCCAGCACCTGTGGAAATCCACATGGCAGCAGTCCCTGCTCTGGTTCCCACACATCAGGGCACCAGCACACCCTCCTCACTATCTTGGGTAGTGCAGACCCAACACCATCATGTCATGGGCAGCGACTGCAACACAGAGGAGGAGGGAGAGGAGGAGGAGCAGGTCATGGGCATCTGCTACCTCTACTTCACCTCTGCCCGTGCACAAATTGACAGCTTTATGGCACAGCTAGATGCCATAGAATGTTGGCAGGCCTCTCTTGAGACACTGGTGGCACAGCAGGTAGAACAAATGCAGGCCATGAGGGACTGCCTGCAGAGGTGTTGCTGCTGGATGTCCCGATGCCTCAGCCAGTCCACCGCTGCCATGACCACAGTCTGGCAAAGGAAGCACAAACACACAGAGAGTATGTCACCCTTTGCTGAGCCCATAAATTCATGCATGCTGCTGACCCTGCAGCGTATCCGGTGCAAGGGGTCTGAGCCCTCCACTTCTGTCACCCCTACAGAGGGGTCACAGCCAAGCACCCCAAGGCACCGCTCATATAGTCACCTGACACAAAAGTTGCTGGACCAGGCTTCCTCATCCAAGAGGCACTGGGAGTGACTGTTTGTGTGTTGGGGGTGGCGATTTGGGAGGGTTTTGGGAGATGGTATTTTGGGAGGGTTTTGGGGTGGGTATTTTGGGAGGGAGAGATTTTGTTCAGATGGTCTTTTGGGGGTGGTGTTTTGAGAGGGTTTTTGGGAAGGGTGTTTGGGGTGGAGGGAGGTGTTGAATGGATGGTGTTTTGGGGATGGAGTTTTGGGATGGTTTGTCGGGTGGATTGTTTGACATTAGCACATCAAATATTTGTTCACTTAAAGCAATGCTACGACATTCCTTATTGTGTGCAAGTGTTTAATTAATATTGTGACTGTATACAGAGGTGTGTTGCAAATGTATATCAGTTGGCATCAAAGGGAATTGTCAATCAGTTCTTGCCAAACCAGACGTCAATCCATACGCTCTTCCACCTCACTTTGTGGCACTATAGCACCCGCAGGTTGTAAGTCCTCCTCTTCTGGGGGTGGCATGTCCTCATCAGGGGGCAGAGAAACATTCTGCCTGAGGCAAATGTTGTGCTACATGGCCCAGGCAAGTACAATTTGTCTGACCTTCTCTGGCCTGTACATTAGTGCCCCTGCAGACTGGTGTAGGACCCAGAAATGAACCTTCAACAGGCCAAAGGTCTGCTCGATGCAGAGCCTGGTCCGAACGTGTGCTTTGTTGTAGGCCACCTCCTGCGGTGTCTGTGGAATCCGGACGGGTGCCATCAGCCATAGTAGCTGGGCGTATCCAGAGTCACCTGGAAGGGCAAAGGTCATAGGTGTCAGGTACAGAGCATTGTTGATGTGTTGCCCATTACAACGGCATGTTGATAGACAGTCTGTGCATGTGTTTCACAAGTACTGTACACAACATGATTTACCATGCCAGTACTTGTATATGGAGTAATTTACTCAGGGGGTACATTTGCTCTGTCATGGATTATCATGCACACAGCTCACAGCCAGCACTCATTGACTTCAGGGTCTATCAGTGACAGGGCAGCATGCCATGGTGCCTGTGGTGGGCCTGTTTGTTGCTCCCATGCATGTGCCCTGACGGGTGTTCAGTTTTACTTGTGCAGGTTGTCTGTATCTATTCCATGATATGATCTGATATGATATGATATGATTGTTTATTTATATAGCGCCTATACACAATGTGTTTCAAAGCGCTTCAAGACAAGGGAGGGAACAAGGGAAAATACAACCACATTCTTACAGGCCATGAACAGTAAGGATGTGAAATTAACTATCGTACTCGGTCTGATGACATTTCAGATAGTGCAAGAGCTAAGACATAGATAAGGAAGGGAGGGGGGAGTGCGAACGAAATGGAAACAGACAGGCGACTACCATACTAGGCCTGACGGCATTTCTGGTAGAGTCGGAGAAAAACAAAAGGTGAGGGAGAGGGATGCAGAAAGGGAGGGGAGGAACAAAACAAGCAACTATCATACTAGGCCTGACAACATTTCAGATAGTGCTGGAGGGATGGTGGGGAGGAAAAAAAACAGTAATGGGAGGGTGGAGGAAACAGAAAGAGGTTGCTATCATATTAGGTCCAGGGACAATTCTGATAGAGTAAGTGCATAGAAGAAAGTAAGGGGAGGAGATAGGAAAAGGGAGAAGGGAAAGGAGGAAAGAAAAGAGAGTAAGCAGTCAAAAAGAGTGGAGAAGCAAGAGTGGAGAGCGAATACAATTGCAGAAGTCAGTAGTAACACATAATGTTGCAAGCCAGGATACAAGATGAAGATGGGAACAGCATGATTCAGGGCCACCATGAGTACAAGATGCAAAGGAAGTCCAGCATGAGAGTTCAGAAAGAGTGACACACTGTGAATGAATGAAGTCCATAAAAGTCAAATCCAGCATTGGCCACAAGACAGTGATGGCGAAGGAAGGCACCAGATGGACGGGGCTTGCTAAGTGGTGAAAAAGAGCGGGAAGCAGGAAGGCACCAGGTGGGCGGGGCTTGCTAAGTGGTGAAAAAGAGTGGCAAGCAGGAAGGCACCAATTGGGCGGGTCTTGCTAAGTGGTGAAAAAGAGTTGCAGCCAGGAAGGCACCAGGTGGGCAGGGCTTAGGCCAGGTGACCTAGATCCACTTGCACCTGCTCCCCATCTGCAAAGGAAAAGAAGCTGGAGGGCTCCTTAAGTAGGGAAACAGAGCGGCAAGCAGGAAAGCACCAGGTGGGCGTGGCTTGCTAAGTGGTGAAAAAGAGCGGCAAGCAAGAAGGCACCAGGTGAGCGGGGCTTGCTAAGTGGTGAAAAAGAGTGGCAGGCAGGAAGGCACCAGGTGGGCGGGGCTTGCTAAGTGGTGAAAAAGAGCAGGAAGCAGGAAGGCACCAGGTGGGCGGGGCTTGCTAAGTGGTGAAAAAGAGCAGCAGGCATGAAGGCACCAAGTGGGCGGGGCTTAGGCAAGGTGACCTAGATCCACTTGCACCTGCTTCCCCTCTGCCTACCTCTCACATTGCATGTCAAATGTGCTGATGGCTTCACATTCATGGTCACCTGACTACATGGCATTACATCTGCCAGTGTTACATCCCTTTGTTGCGTTGTTGAAGCATGTACATTCATGTATGGGGAGATTTAATGTTGCATTGTAGGTCCTGTAGTCCAATGTGTGTGTTGACAGCCTGTTGGGCGAATATGCATTGGAGATTTACTCCAGAATTGTCAATCATGTTCTATTCCTGTGGGTTGTAGTCTGTCATGAGCAGGGTGTGAGGGCAGATCCTGCAGGAACAGGGCCTTTACAGGGCATGCATTCATCAGTTGTGGTAATCCCACCCCTCACATGGTATGTCAATTGTGCTGCGAGAATAGTCTGTGTGATGGCATTTGTACTCACCCAATATCCATGTCTGTTGCCCTTTGTGCCTCTCCATGTATCCCAGCAGTGTGACGTTCTGCAGAATCTTTGTTGGTAGGACCAGGGAAGCGGGCACAGCAGTGTGTTATGTGGAGGTCCCGATCGCAGGTGACATTGAGGGAGTGGCACTGCTTCTGATTGGGATATACCTCTTCAGATGCCGGGGTGCCACCAACGCCACATGGGTGCAGTCTAGTGCAGCTATCACGTTTGGCATGTGTGCTGCTTTATAGGATTTGGTGGGCAGCGAGATGTGCTGGGAGAAAGGGCATAGGAGTGCTTCCACCACCTGCCCGAGCACTTTTGAATATTTGGGCCGGGACATGCTGTGCAGCATGACCACAGTGTATTAAAAGGTGCCCGTTGCCAGGCAATGCAGGACCAACACCAGCTTCAATAGTGGGTGTAAGGCTGTCATCATGTCGATCCTACTCTATATCATCCTGGATCAGGGTGAGCAGCTCAGCAATGGTCTTTCTATTCAGCCTGTACAGGGTGATTAGCTGGGTATCTGTCAAGGGCTAGGATGATGGCCTGACCCGGGGTATAGGTGTTCACCTTGCATGGTGCCTCCTGCTGCTCCTCATCCTTTCCGCATGTCCATGTGCATAGAAGCCAGTGGTAACATGATGGTGTTGGGAAGTCTGTTTGGGGAAGGTGTGGGCCCTATGTACCCTTCCTGAGTGGATTGGGTGAACCTGTTTCTTTATTTACAACACCTGTATGTATTTACCACCACCTTTTAGGTGGAGGTAAATGCACTGTGTTGTTGGCGGTATTACCATCCAATTTCAACAGTATTACCGCCATATCCCAACTTGTAAGAGGCCAGCAACACCGTTTGTCGCTTTGGCGGTAATACCATTGGGGTTAATTCTGCCAACAGTATTACCGATGGTGGTATTACTGACAATGGTATTACCGTCACCTCCTAATTTGGTGGAACGTTAAAAATGGTGGTAATACTGTTACTGCCATTTTTAATGTATACCATCAGACTGGCACCAATATATAGACTATTGAACCACGAGTGAGGCTTTTCTGAATAGTGTACCTTCCATACCTTGCTCTGAAGGGCTAACTATGTTTCAATATTTAGGCATTCATAATTTTGCTATGCTTCAAGTTTAACAGGTTTGCACAGGATCATCCAATTTGGTTAAAAGATTAAGATGGAATTTGAGCCGATTCTGCCATTTCTGCACTTGATCACTATGTTTCCCACTTTTTGTCATGCAGCAAGGCGGAATTCTTTGTGAATGTTTTGCTTTCTTGAACTAAAGTAAGATCCTGTTTTGTACGCCAGCCTTGGAAAGCATCCCAAACCCATTATAAGCAATGATGAGAAGATTTTTTAACAGCATTTATGGAAAAATGTTATGCAAAATGAGAATAATTCTAGCTTAATTTTCTCCATTAGTAAAGGGCATACACAAGAACCAGAATACTAATGATGTGAGTTTCAACAATTTCCTCTGGGTTTATTACTGTATTTTAAAGCTTTAAATACAGTCAACACACACAGAGTTGAAGAAGCAGAAGAACATGTGTATTCTACAAAAAAGCAAACTGCGTGTTGTGTCAAATAAGCAGACCTGAAGATAAGCTTGCCAAAGGCCTGTGACATTTGGTTGTCTCTCTTCTGTACTGGACCGTTCCACAGAAATGGCCTGCAAGAAAAGAAAGAGCAGGCAATAGGCTACAAATGACACCAGAAAGTTGGAAAGGAAACATTTTCACAGAATACAGCACAATAATACTTTGTTGAGGATTACTTTTTTGTCTGGGGTAAATCTGGGATCTGAACTTTTCCACTTTTGTTTTACAGTCTCAACTTTTGCTACTGAATCAACTCTTGCTAATAACACTTTCTTGTTTTCATTAGGGGTAGATGCCCAGTTTTTTCGAACCTCATTTCAAGGACCAAATTTAGACCTGCATCATACTGATGCTATTATAGTGTTTATAGCTAGTGCTACACACACACACACACACACACACACCATCATCAGAGAGCGTAAAGAATGAATCAGCCTTGCTGGAATTTGGTACTGTGATAAGACAAATGGCAGACCTATGCAACTAATGCTTAACACACTGAACTACCTTCTGCCAATTCTAGCACTCACAGTTATCAAGATGCAATTCATCTTTCATTATTGAACACAATTCAAATATTGGCCAAAGAAAGGTGGAAATGCCACACAATTTGCGACACTGTCAATGAACCAATTGCATGTACTGCAATGAAAACAGAGAGCATCACATGATTAATTGATCCGATCGGAATGCAATTTGAACAGTAGGCTTAGAGAGCAGATTCTCATCAGTGCAGTATACAATATCATGAAATGTTTTATGTTTTGTATAAACTGGGCACTGACTTCTTTACAACAGGCAGACATGCAGCCTCACCACCCACCCCACCGGTCCCCCAAGGTGTCAGCCGGTGCATGTGCTCCGTTTCCCATTTAGAAAGACGTCCCGGGTGGAGGCTCTTATCTTGGTCTTTACTGGATCCATGGTTTAGAGTCATCCCACGCTCCTTTTGAGGTGTAATGGTTTATTAAGAAACCACCCTCAACACAGGGATTATCTTCCGTCCCCAGTTAAGGTGGGAAGCAACAAACTGTTGTAACGGAACAGATTCTTTTATTCAGCCCTACTTCAGACACATATCATGCCCCTTGTATCCCTCCTCCTGAGCTAACAATGAGCCAAGAACCATGCTGGTGTACGGGAAATATATTGGTATTTATTTAAATTAAAAGTAATAGAAATGTGCACAGAAATGTCAAACACTTTATCCGTGGCACAACACCATCCATTTCTCTCAGCATAAATAAATCACATAAGTGAGTTGAAAAGTCACAATCACAATTATTCACTTTCTACAAATTTCACTTCAAGAAATAATTAAACTGATCAATAACCAAAACAATGATCATGTAGTGTTGTGCGATTTTGATATTCCTGTGGGCTTCAGAGGCCAGCAGTAGGATTTCAAGATTGGTACAAATACATATGGCAATTATGATCTCGCCCACCCTTTTGGTTTAAAAAAAACACAGGGTGATTTAGCGGTTTGTTTTTCAGACCCCCCCTACTTTGTTTTGTTTTGGGGAAGTCAGATAGAAAAACTGGAATGATATGCTGAATTTTGGATTACAGACCCCCTTTCACTGAAAGGCCTGTGCTTGGGAAGATGGATCAAAAGGTTGGACTGATTTAAGAACAAAGACACTCCTCTTCCTTAAAGAAGTCGGGGTCAGCAGGACAAAAAGGATTACCCAATAAAATTATAGGCTATAGTTTTCAGGGCACACTGGGAAGTGAATTTTGTTAATTTTAAATCTTAACAAATTCACCCGTAGTGTTCTGTCAAATGGGAAATTAATTAACTTAATATTTTTAGTAAGATAGGCTAGGGATCTACACAGTTTTGCCCTCACCCACTGTAAAGGGAAAGGATTTAAGGCAAGCAGACTCCCCCACCTTTTGGTTTCCCAGGGCTCAGTACTACTTACATTGAAAGCCTCTGTTTAAAGTTCAGGAAAGCCAGCTGCATCTCAGGAGACTCTGGAAAGATAGGGCAGAGACCTGGTCACTCCGCTCTCAAATATGGCCTCCTGCTCTCCAGCATAGGACCCAGTCAGCTTTGAGGCCTTCCTAGAAATTGACAGCTCTACCCAAATGCACTACCAGCAGTCCCCGCTGGTGTTTCCTTACAGCTGTCAAATGGTGAGTTTCAGCAGCCTTCCTGATGGTACATTTCACCAGCTCTGTCTGTGTATTTCACCTCCTAGTGCAGTCCCCATTATTGACATGATCACAACTAGGGATTGGACAGTTACCCTTCTCTCTCCTCCCAATCCCAGCCTCCCAGTCAGGATTGGTTTAGGGTTCTGGAGCAACATATGTCAATTCCCAATTGTAATCGCCATTTGTTCTCCTTTCAAACTTTGGCAAAAAACGAGTTATGTATCAAAAGTTCATAATTTTACTAGTAACTGCCATAATATATATATTTTCGGATTCAGAATATCATGGGGAATTAGATAAGCCGACCACTAGGTCTGTACCATGTTGCACGGCTGTGTTGCACTTTTCTGCCATTTCCATAAAAAGCATAACAGTTATGAATATTCTAAGTTATTACCCATAGCCCTAATTTTATTCTCCTCTTGTTCACCAACTCTCACATTTGGAACAGGTTCAGATCAGCCAGAAACCTAGTTTAACTTCACATTACAGTTCCCTCAGGTGGAGGAATTGTATATCACTACAATCGCCTGGAAATTACATAAATTAAATCAGCATGACTTATGGTTGCTGGGAAAAAGGCCTATATGATAATAGTTCTTTTAAATTAATTGTGAATCTTCATGTGGGACAAATGGGCATTCTCCTGCCTTTGGTCCATTTGTTTTCACTGGGTTAGCCTGCACCCAGAGTTTGTTTTGTATCAGTCTCTTTGTGTTGGAAGCTTGCTCTTTGAAGTTGTTCACCCCTTTTTCACACATATTGGTCATGCTCCAGCGAAGGGGAACTTGTCCTGCTGTCACTGCCTTCAGAACCAGCCTGTCAGGAAAACACTGGTGTTCGACACCTTTAGCAGGACACTTTCTTGCAGTTGGTAATTCAGTTGAGCGATGTAACATCCAGACTGGCAGTGAGAGATTTCCGTGTGAAGTTTACGCACAGCCAGTAAAAAGGGTTTGGCTTGGGCTGATATTTTTCCATGAAAACAAAGTGGCTTTTCAAATGTCACTGGTATTGTGTATGTCAAACATAATATACACTGCTTTTTTTGTCAACCCGCACATCATGTCTTTTCCCTGACATTTTTCTGTGAGCAGTGATACATTTTCACATTTTAAATGCTTTTACTTGCAAACACCTATGCAAGCAATTTCTTTGCCACTGTTTAAAAATCCTGTTTTCCATGTGAAAGGGATCTTTGATTCCTCCTTCTTTTGTTAATTAAAATACTAAATTAAAATTACACAGGCCAAGCTGTTTTTGTTTCAATGTTTAAAACGCTGCTGTTCTTGTGAAAGTGACTTCTGTTTGGGGCCTATGAATGCACCCCAAAGAGGTGGTGTATAGGTTGTGTGTCCATTTTCAAAGAACCCTTTCTTTTAAATCCCAAGTAAGTGCTGGTGTGAAAAGTGCACATTAGTGTGTAGGCCTTATTGCCAGTCTTTGCTTCCTGCCCAGTCCCCAAATATCAGGCAACTCTGATCCAGGCACTGGCACTGGCCGGGCACAGCTATTGCAATAATGTCTACATTGGCATGCATCTGAAATGCTTGAGGACACTTTCGATGGCCCAACGCAGCGCAATCAGAATGATATGAGGTCTCATGTGCTTATGTTGCCCCAAATAGACAGAGATGGGCTGGCTTACCATTCGGCAACAGATCAAGATGAATGGAATGGCTGTCCTATGTAATGTATCAAACCACCAAATGGCTGAGGTGCCATGCATAACATATGCTAGTGGCCTTGAGGGATTATAAACTAAACTGGCATAGTAAATGGCTCCAAGCACGTGAAGGCTGTTTGGCACCTCTACCTTTGGCACTAAGCCTTTTGACATCTCACAGAATGTTAATTCTACAAGTGATATTGCCTAAGGGGACATGTCTCTTTTTCTTTATTCATATACGTCTCCAGAAGCCATTGACCATGTTAGGTGCAAGGATTGTGACTGCCTATATTGTAATCATTCTTGTAACAGTTTGTATTGTTAATGTGTTTAGTAATAATGAACTGAGTGTGTTGAATTCACAAAGAAGCTGTTTCACTATGTTATGTGAGTTCACCCTGCTGATATCTGACCACATGAGAAAGCAACTGCTGCCTAGTGCACGAGGGTGGGAAAGGGTGGTATGTACATATATATATATATATATATATATATATATATATATATATATATATATATATTCAGTAAAAAAACTTTGTTAAAGGGACGTTATGGTTAAGTTGCGCTACTAAAAACCTATGAAATTCAGTGAAAAAACTTTGTTAAAGGGACGTTATGGTTCAAAGTAAAACCGAAAAACCCCTGAAATTCGACAGTTATGGTAACATAAGCAACCATAACTCGCGCCACCGTGCACTGCTAACACTAACACCCGGGACATCAAAGATGACATCACAAATGTCATTAATGACATCACTGATGACATCACATGTGCATTTACTTTTCATAAAAACTCTGTACAAGGGATTCTTATAATGCTGACCAAAAACTGCCAAGGATCATTGGGATAAATATCATGAGCTAATTAGTGCATTAAGCAATGCATTGATTTAAATAGCATTCTATTATGAAGTTCTATCCAGTATACTAAGCTACTCATGCAGAAACATAGGCAGTGTGTGCACCATACATGATGAAGGTGCCATAATCATAATCTTGCCATGTTGAATACTGAAATGATAACTGCTTTCTTATTAGAGTTTTGCGTACTTTTGCGTACTGTGAAACATGTAACAAGTAGATAATAAAACCCACTTAATACATAATTATTACAGACAAAACACAAAGAGACAACAACACATACAAATATGAGTATATACAGGGACAGTGAAGTAAACAAAAAAGCAGAAGTAGTAGCAGAAAGAGTTCATAACCTAACTGATTTTCTTTATGCAGAGAAACTATTGCTCTGTTTCAAAGCTCCTACTTACCATATTTATGTGTATCACATGATGTGACTGCACCCAAAGGAAAGGAGAGTATAATGTATACACATATGAGCATATACAGGGAAGGTAGAGTAATAAAAATAAAACTATGAGAAAGTGCTGATAACCCTAATGATTATCTTCATGCACAGAAAGGATTGCTCTCTTTCAAGCCTTTGTCTTCCGCTATGTATATGTTTCATATGATGTGACTTGACCCTAAGTCTAGAAATATAGTACCTTTTCAATTTTTACTTCCTGACTGTTACTGAAGAAAACTATGTGGCTTTGATATGTCAGTAAAGGATAAAAAGGGAGAGCCAGCCATGTGATGTCATCAGTGATGTCATCAATGACATTTGTGATGTCATCTTTGATTTCCTGGGTTTTAGTGTTAGCAGTGCACAGTGGCGCGAGTTATGGTTGCTTATGTTACCATAACTGCCGAATTTCAGGGGTTTTTCGGTTTTACTTTGAACCATAACGTCCCTTTAACAAAGTTTTTTCACTGAATTTCATAGGTTTTTAGTAGCGCAACTTAACCATAATGTCCCTTTAACAAAGTTTTTTCCCTGAATTTCATAGGTTTTTAGTAGCACAACTTAACCATAATATCCCTGACTTCATATACATGCAACATAGAACATACTAACCCCCTCGTAGTGATTTTCATGTCCGCGGACTACCGCCATGTCCGCGGACATATTGAAAATCTGAGCGTGGTGAATGTAAATTTAAATAGTGTGCCCCATTTCCACTTTGAAGTTGGCTCTGAAAAGAGCCATTTTTTTGTTTTTTTACAGATGCTTGACAGACACCTGTTATTTTGTATTTTTTTTTCTTGTTTTTTTTTTTACTTTACTCCTAAAATCTTCACATAGTCTTCTCCAAAGCAACCCTTACATTCCAAAATAGAAAGGCATTTCCCGTAAAAGATAAAGAAATGCCATCTTCTTTAAAATTAACAGCATTACTGGCATCAATACCAGCTCTAAGCATGAAGGCACACATGCCTCGGTTAATGACACACCTAGCAATGTTTTGCTGAGGACAAAAAAATGAACTATTGTCCCATATTGCCCTAGGTAGTAATCCAGAAAAAATTACTTTCGCATTTGGAAGGATCTTCATTACGGCTTGAACCAAGCGTTCCAAATCAGCCAACAAAGTAGGGGCACTGACGTTGCCCAAATGGAAAGCACCATAGTGCAAAACTACCACATGCGGACTGTTCATCGTGGCCATATCCTCACAAACTCGTACAATTCCCTGTACATTGCAATCAGGCACAGTGCTCCACACCACCTCCACTCCTTTCACATCAAAGTTCTTTGCAACATGTCTGCATTGAGCGTACTGTTGTAAACCATACACAAACATATCTCCAAGCACCAACACCCTGACTTTCTCTACTTCTGCCATCTTCACAACACACAGTCTCTTTCAACACAAATCCACAACCTCGACATCTGATTGGCTGATCCGTAAAGTCTTCTTTCCATGTTGGATTTCCTGGAAAAACCCAGATGTAGCACGCCCTGTCCACGAACAGCCGTGGTGTCCGCGGACGGCGTCCACTTTACTCTCTGTGCCATTCCCTCATTGCATACAGCTAAGCAATCACACAATACGAATAACGTCCTCAGAACACCCCCATTTTGTGAATTTTTGAACATTTCAGGACAATTATCATTTCATTATTCAACATATTAACATTACAAATATTATACTTTCATCTTGTACTCTGCACACAATGCTATGTTTCTCCATTAGTAGCTCAGTATACTAGATAGAATCCCATAATACAATGCTATTTATATCAATGCATCGTTCAAAGCACTAATAACGGTATGATATTTATTGCAATATCCTTGACACTTTTTTTGCAACATTATAATAAAAATCCCTAGTACACAAATTCCATGAAAAGTACATACACATGTGATGTCATCAGTGATTTCATCAATGACATTTGCGATGTCATCTTTGATGTCCTGGGTGTTAGTCTTAGCAGTGCACGGTGGTGGCACGAGTTATTTTTCATAGCTTACCATAACTTGCGATTTTCAGGGGTCTTTCGGCTGTACTTAGAACCATAATGTCCCTTAAACAAACTTTTTTTAATATCAGGCAAACAATATACAAACATGGCGTGCAAAAACCAACTTCTCTCAGATGGATTTACACAGAATGTTGCAAAGTAAGAATTTATGCTCGTTCACAGTGAAGGTCAGCTGCTTCCATTTGTTTCTCGGGCCCCGGAGAGGCTCACGAAGCGGACTATAAGGTTGTATTGTGTTTTGACCTTGACAGACAGAGATTGTGATGAAAGACTTCTCTTGAAGGAGTGTTGCTAAAACGTAAGAGAAGATAAGGATGACATTTTTGAAACAAAACCACTTTTATATATTATATCACTATGCGAAAGATTGTTCGCACATGCGGAGTCGTATTTTGGGACTGCACTACTCGTAGACAATGGAATTTGCAATTGTATTGTAAGTAACCCTTTAGATTATTTTATACCAAATATAATTACAATAGCGTAGCATTAAAGACCGCTCAAGTTGAACTTGTTCGTTGAAAGTGGCATAATGTTTTCTACCGCGCACTATCACCACCGAATTGATCCCCTGTCGTTTAGAGGGCTCTGAAAAAGGCAGACGACACAGGGTGGGTTAATAGAAATAATGTAACCGGTCTATAGGCGGTCAAGCGCTCTACTCGCTGTGCCACTTCACTGGAGCCTGTCAAGTGGCACAGCGAGTACAACGCTCGCTTTGACATCCGTGCACAGTTTGCTAACGCAAGTTCGAATCCCGGCAAGGCCAAACTCAGCCTTTCATCCTTCCATGGTCGATAAATGAGCACCACACACCGTGGTTAATAATAAGCACCGCTTAGATACCTCACGGTTCTTAGCGCTATATGAATGGGAAAATATTATTATTTTATTATTAACATACTCCGTTGCACTATCTTCGATAGCAAATAGTTTCACGCCCTAATAAATAAAATGATGATTTTTAATGAAGATCGGCTGCTGAGAATAATTTATGTTTTTTAAAACAGGAATGTGGCCCCATTTTGCCTATGTCACGATTTACAGACTCCAGCGGATGGGGTCTTCAACTGCCAGGTGCAGGTCCAAATATGCAACTTCATGACCCTCACCATTTTATGGGACAATCGCCAAGGACCAACATGCCCTTTCGCATTACTAGAGGCTACAAACAACATACCAACCAATAGGGTTGTCTAATGGCTCGTTGTTGGAGCAACCTTCCGATTATCAGAGCAACCATTTACTGCCTTTATCATAAACCAACAGCCTATCTACCGCAAAGGAACAACGCGTGGCTCAAAATAAACTTTTGCCGATCGACAGCAAAGACAATATCAAATCGCTGAATATTCACTAAAGATTTCATGTGAAATAAATGTACTTTACCAAATGTACAATCCTGCTGTTTACTTTTAAACCACAGTTTCATATTCTGAATTGTGGCGCACTGAGTTGTAAGCTGATCTAACACCCTCTGTACCGCAAAGGAACATCGCTTGCCTCAACATGAACTTTTGCGGATCGACAACAAAGACAAATGCAAATTACTGAATATTCTCTAAACATTTGATGTCAAATAAATGTACTTTACAAAATTTACAATCTTGCTGTTTGCTTTTAAATCACTTTTTCATATTCCGAATTGTGGTGTGCTGTGTTGTGACATAATATGTGTTGTCTTCCGGGTTCTGTGTAAAGTCACTTAGGACTGCAGAGGACTGGGCGCGTTTGATGACGCACCCTGTAACATCACGGAGAGAGGCAGGGAATATGAATGCTTTGATAATATCAGGCTTAGGGGTGGGAGATATGATTTAGTGTCGCAAAAGCAAGTCAGCCAGGTCAATAGCGTGAGTCATAGGATTATCACATAATGTCGGCGCACACCAGCCGGATTTATCGTTTCTTTAGTGGACAAAAAGTCGGTTGACGCCCATAGGAAATTGTACTATTAGCAGACAAAAGGAGTGGTCTTAAAACACTTTCACCCTGACAACGAACAATACAAACAACGTTCTCAGAACACCCCCATTTTGTGTAATTGCAACCATTTCGGGACACCGTGAGTGTTCTTAGAACACATTCAACTAGACAGATTACAATATGGACAGCGTCCTGAGTACACCCCCAGTTTGTGTATTTACGAACAAATAAGTACACCACGAGTGTTCATAGCTCATTTTTACCTTCCTTGCGAACAAAAATGACACATACTACTTCCTCTAAACACCCCACCATTTAGTTTATTTACAAAATGTCACAACAGCCGTGTTCTCCGCGGACAAATCGAACGCAACAAAAACGTCTAGCACATAAAAAAACAAAACATTGAACCTATCTCATACTCCCCCACCCTCCCCAAACACTCTTACACACCAACACACGGCACTAAATACAATTTTTTATCCACGTTTCACCGCGCTGTACGCGGTCGACAGCGAATACAAGATGGCGAGCGCCACAGAAAATCTGACGCTCTCCACGCCCCTCGCCATCCAATCAGCGAACACGTCGCATGTCCGCGGACATGACGCAAGGCCATGGGCCAATCGGGGTGCTGTCCGCGGAGTGAACAGGGAAGTCCGTCCGCGAAGCGAACACAGATATCACTAATTCTTTTACCTTACGTTTTGGTCATTTTATAAAAAACTACTGGACGGATTGACAGCAAATTTGCAAAAGCACGCTTTCGGGACCAAGCCCCGCCCCTGCCGCAAATTTGGTGTAAATCTGTCCAGCGGTTTGGCCTGTGGCCGTGCGCAAAGTTTTTTCCCATTATGTCTATAGGAAAAAACACAAGTTTTGGGACCCCCCATAACTTTTCCCCCCCTGGACTTTGCTCACCAAACTTTGCAAAAACATTCAGAGTGGGCCATATACTTTTTTTGCAGTTTGGTGAGGATTCGTCCAGAGGGAGCGAAGTTATAAGACACCCAAAAAATGCTCTTCCTATGGAAACACCAACTAAACCATAACTACATGGACGCTACCGTGTCCATGTAATATATATATTCAGTAAAAAAACTTTGTTAAGGGGACGTTATGGTTAAGTTGCGCTACTAAAAACCTATGAAATTCAGAGAAAAAACTTTGTTAAAGGGACGTTATGGTTCCAAGTAAAACCGAAAAACCCTTGAAATTCACCAGTTATGGTAAGCTAAGCAACCATAACTTGTGCCACCACCGTGCACTGCTAAGACTAACACCCAGGACATCAAAGATGACATCACAAGTGCCTGCGGCGTCCCGGTTTGAAAATCTTTTATCAAGATGGACACCATGGAAAGGGAAGGCGGAGTGTATGAAGAGAACACAACAGGGCATCGGCGGGGGCTGGGGGGAACAGGAGGTCAACAAGGGGCATCATAGGGGGGACAAGAGGAAGACACGGGGTATGAGCGGGGGGTGGGGGAACAGGAGGGAGACACGGGGCATGAGCGGGGGGTGGGGGGAACAGGAGAGAGACACAGGGCATGAGCAGGGGGTGTGGGGAACAGGAGAGAGACACGAGGCATGAGCGGGGGGTGGGGGGAACAGGAGAGAGACACAGGGCATGAGCAGGGTGGGGGGAACAGGAGGAAGACACAGGGCATGAGCGGGGGTGGGGGGAACAGGAGGGAGACACGGGCCATGAGCGGGGGGTGGGAACAGGAGGGAGACACGGGGCATGAGCGGGGGGTGACGGGAACAGGAGAGAGACACAGGGCATGAGCGGGGGGTGGGGGAACAGGAGAGAGACACGGGGCATGAGCGAGGGGTGGGGGGAACAGGAGAGAGACAACAGGAGAGACATGGGGCATGAGCGAGGGGTGGGGGTAACAGGAGAGAGACAAAGGGGCATGAGCAGGGGGTGCGGGGCAACAGGAGAGAGACACGGGGCATGACCAGGGGGTGGGGGGAACAGAAGAGAGACAAGTGGCATGACCGGGGGGTGGGGGGAACAGGAGGGAGACACGGGGCATGAGCGGGGGGTTGGGGGGAACAGGAGAAAGACACAGGGCATGAGCGGGGGTTGGGGGGAACAGGTGAGAGACACAGGGCATGAGCAGGGGGTGGGGGGCAACAGGAGAGAGACTCGGGGAATAACCGGGGGTGGGGGAACAGGAGGGAGACACGGGCCATGAGCGGGGGTGGGGGGAACAGGAGAGAGACACGGGGCATGAGCGGGGGGGGACAGGAGACATGGGGCATGAGCATGGGGTTGGGGAACAGGAGAAAGACACGGGGCATGAGCGGGGGGTGGCGGGAACAGGAGAAAGACACGGGGCATGAGCGTGGGGTGGGGAGAACAGGAGAGAGAGACGGGCATGAGTGGGGGGTGGGGGGAACAGGAGAGAGACACGGGGCATGAGCGGGGGGTGGGGGGAACAGGAGAGAGACACAGGGAATGAGCGGGGGTGGGGGGAGCAGGAGGTAGACACGGGGCATGAGCGGGGGGTGGGGGGAACAGGAGAGAGACACGGGGAATGAGCGAGGGTGAGGGGAACAGGAAGTAGACACGGGGCATGAGCGGGGGGTGGGGGGAACAGGAGAGAGACACAGGGAATGACCAGGGGTTGGGGGAACAGGATGGAGACACGGGGCATGAGCGGGGTGGTGGGGGAACAGGAGGACGACACAGGGCATGAGCGGGGAGTGGGGGGAACAGGAGGAAGACACGGGGCATGAGCGGGGTGTTGGGGGAACAGGAGGACGACACAGGGCATGAGCGGGGAGTGGGGGGAACAGGAGGAAGACACAGGGCATGAGCGGGGGGTGGGAGAGAACAGGAGAGAGAAACGTGGCATGAGCGCGGGGGTGGGGGGAACAGGAGAGAGACACGGGGCATGAGCGGGGGGGAACAGGAGAGAGACACGGGGCATGAGCGGGGGTGGGGGAACAGGAGGGAATCACTTACTGTGCAGGCGGCAGATCCCGCTCCTTTTCCTGTTGGCAAAGCCTCTCGATGCAATAACAAAGATTGCGGGCATCTCTGAAAATACAACGCACTATACGCTTCATCTCAGCCAATGGGAGAGCCCGTCACAGGGAAGTCTGTCTGCGGACCGAACACAGATATCACTAATTTTTTCTGACCTACTTTTTGGTCATTTTAAAAAAAACTACTGGATGGATTTTCACCAAATTTGCAAAAACACGCTTTCGGGACCAAGCCTCTGCTCCTGGACCGAATTTGGTGAAAATCCATCCAGCGGTTTGGGCTGTAGTTTTTCCCCATTCAGTCTATGGGGAAAAAAGTTGTGGGACCCCCTTATAACTTTGCCCCCCCTGGATAAAACCTCACCAAACTTTGCTAAAAAAAATCAGAGTGTGCCATTTACTTTTTTTGCAAAGTTTGGGGTGGCTTTGTCCAGGGAGAGCGAAGTTATAAGCCGCCCAAAAAGTGCTCTTCCTATGGAAACAGCAACTAACCATAACTACATGGACACTACCGTGGCCATGTAATATATATATATTCAGTGAAAAAACTTTGTTAAAGGGACGTTATGGTTAAGTTGCGCTACTAAAAACCTATGAAATTCAGTGAAAAAACGTTGTTAAAGGGACGTAATGATTAAGATGCGCTACTAAAAACCTATGAAATTCAGTGAAAAAAACTTTGTTAAAGGGACGTCATGGTTCCAAGTAAAACCGAAAAAACCTTGAAATTCGCCAGTTATGGTAAGCTAAGCAACCATAACTCGTGCCACCACCGTGCACTGCTAAGACTAACACCCAGGACATCAAAGATAACATCACAAATGTCATTGATGACATCACTGATGACATCACATGTGCATTTACCTTTCATGACAAGTCTGTACAAGGGTTTCTTATTGTAATGTTAATAAAAAAACTTGTCAAGGATCATTGTAATAAATATCAAGTGCTAATTAGTCCATCCAGTATACTAAGGTGCTCATGTAGAAACATAGGCATTGTGTGCAGAATACATGATGGAGGTGCAATATTCATAAGCTTGCCATGTTGAATAGTGAAATGATAACTGTTTTCTTATTAGACTTTTGCATACTGTGAAACATTTGATAAGTAGATAATAAAACCCACTTACTACATAATAGTAAGTGGGTTTTTTCACTGAATTTCATAGGTTTTTAGAAGCGCAACTTACCCATAACGTCCCTTTAACAAAGTTTTTTCACTGAATTTCATAGGTTTTTAGTAGCGCAACTTAACCATAACGTCCCTTTAACAAAGTTTTTTCACTGAATTTCATAGGTTTTTAGTAGCGCAACTTAACAATAATAACTTTTACTTTATGTACATGTAATATGGAACATACTGAACCTCTTCTACTGAACTTGATGTCCACAAACTCTTTTAATGTCCGCGGACATGTTCGGAGAACAGTACCACTACATAAAAACTCTGGGAGGGTATGTTTGATTGTTATCTCATAACATAGGAACATTTAACAAATTCAAAAAGCAGTAATACATAAGAAATGTAAGCCATATATGTAACACACTAACCATTCATTTAAATACAATATGTTCTAAAATGTAATATACCAGAAGAAGATAAATTGGCTTCCAACATAATTACCTCACAGACACTCCACACCTAATAACACGACCAGACCTACAGAGTACTTTGAACATATCTTACCTGAAATAGTAAGTGTACTTCATTTTACTCATATATTTATAAACTTTCTGTATTAGATTAGAAAAAATGTATTATCTTTTTTTTTCTCACAGAAATGTCTAGTGCTCTGGAATGGCTAGAGGAACATTTCCCACATGAGGAAATGTCACAAGATAGTGAAACTAATGGTAAACACTTTACAATATAAATAATTTAATTATTATTATTATATATACATTTAACATATACATATTTTTTTTGTACAGAGAATACCAAAATAGAAAATATCTCTGAAGAAACTGTTATGGATAACATGCTTGACAGCATAAAAGAAAAAATGAATTTATTGTTGACCAATTTTAATAATTTGAAAACTTTTGTTGAAGATCATTTTAAAACAAAAACCTCATACCATTGCCCCACATGTACTTGTCCCCCCTCACCATATCCCAGTCAAGTATCCACAAACCCTCTCCATAACCCAAAATGTTTTGATGAGATTTCCATCCCTTCTTCACCTGATACCAATTATGTTGAAACCCCTAATTCTCCTGTTTTTGTTTCCGTTTCTGCCTCACCTTCTCTGTCATAAATTATTAATATATGTTAAATAAAGTTACATTCTTATATTGTGTTGTAATTAGTTTCCATTTAAAAAAAAAAAAAAAACAATGTAGGTGTCCGCGGACAGCGCGGATGTTCTGAAATGTTCGTAAATAAACGAAAATGTAGGAGTCCTGAAGAACACTATCCCTGTCCGTACTGTTCGCTAGCAAGTTGAAACTGTTCTAAGAACACACGCGGTGTCCTGAAATGTTTGTAAAGAAATGAAAATTAAAGTGTCCTGAAGAACACTATACCTGTCCGCAGTGTTCGCTAGCAAGTTGAAACTGTTCTAGAACACACGTGGTATCCACAAATGTTCGTTTGACGTGTGACAAACTTTTAATTACTTCAGGCCCTGAACAGTGTCCTTAGAACATCAACGCGCATGCGCAAGCCAATGTCCGTGCATTTGGTGTCCTGCGGACAGGCGCTTCTTTCGCGGACATGTTCGCGAAGGGATCATGTGACCACGCCCACACTGTTCGTGTCCCTGGACAATTTAAAAGGACATTTTCAAGTAATCCACAATATTTTTCAATAAAAACTCACCAAAGCACAAGTCCCACATACTAATCACGAATTTCTATATACTTTTGGAAACTTTTTGAACCTTTTTTTGTGTTCGATCTGTCCACGGACAGCGTGCATGTCCGCAAACCGCGTACAAGCACCCCCATAAAAGACCACGCACTAGAGCTTATTCTCATTGTGTTTCTGGCTGTTCTTCAGAGCACAGCTAATTCTCCTGCAACTTGCAGATTACACCATCGAGATAGCATCCCTGGCTGCACTACTGACACCTGGTGCTGCACCTGCTTCAGCACCACCCCCACCCCCTCCACCACCACCACCTTCCCAAGGGCCTGAAGAGGGGAACAGGAGTGAGGATGCAGAGGAGGAAGAAGAGGATGATGAGAATGAGGTAGAGGAAATCCCTACTACCCGCACTAGGTGTGAGTCTTGGGTGTGGCAGTTGTTTACCATTCATGGGAATGGTCCTAAGGCTCGTGCGAACCGTGTCACCTGCAATAAGTGCAAAATGATACTCAGTTGCGGGAGGCACGGTTCGTACAGCTTTGGGACCACTACCATGAAGCGACACCTGAGGTCATTTCACTCTGGGGCTATTCGCAAGGTTGTACCTTGCAAAGAACGTAGTAGGTTGATTTCCTCTACTTCATCCTCCATTTCTGATCCTGTCACCACAAGGAACACCTCTGTGGGACAGCGTCTTCCTCAAGCTGCCTCACAGGCCATACAGAATTTTGATGACCCTTGCCTTTCGAGGGTCACAGTTGTATGTATGTACTGTGACACAGTACTCTGCAGGGGGGAGCGACTTCACAGTGCTTTTGAGACTATCGTCTCAGAGCACGAGAAGACCTGCTCACTACCCAAATAAAACCCACTCTACATCTTCCTCTCTCAGCTCGCTCTTTCTTATGCCCCCCCTTTACCCTCCTTTCCCCTCCTCTCCTAGTGTGTCGTGTATAAAAAAAAAACAAAAAAATGCAAAATAACAAAAATAAAAAAAAAATAAGGCTCTTTTCAGAGCCGCCTTTCACAGTTAAAAAATAGAAGTGAAAATAAATTAAGCAGGGCCCTTTGTATTTTCAGAAGTCCGCGGACAGTCCGCGAACATCTAAAAAATTGGGTTGCTACCCTATCATAACCATTGCAATTTTCTCTGGGAGGAAGTGGTGGCTCTGAAAAGAGCCTGTGGGAGGTGTTTGTATGTCAAAAATTATAAACACTTAACACCTACTTCAAAATGGATGCTGTAATTCTAAAAAAGGTTACAATGCATGTTGTACATTTCTCAGAAAAATCTGATAAGTAAGATGGACTCAATCTCTGTGAAAAATATATGTACTACGAAACATAATATTTACATTGTGAAATGAGGACATGCCAAAATCTCTTAGAAAGGCACAAACGGCCTTATTGACATTGCGCCTTGCTTTTTCCATTTGTGGACCAAATGAAGAAGAACGAAGCCACATTTCTCTCTGTGCAATCCGTGAAAATATTACTTGAGAATTAGGAAACATGTCTATAACCTTCCCAAGTCCATCTTTCATAGCAAATTGCAAAGAAATTCTAGACACATGTCCTAAACTGTTCCCTTCACAATGAATTACAATTATGTCTGGATGTTGCTCTGTCTCCAAAGTAGCACAGAGAGGTAGCAAGTCCAACCACTTCATTCCACGTACTCCATGCCGATGTACTTCCACATGTGGAAATCCAAGATCTACAGCTACTCCACAGCTTTCTGCATGCACCTTCAACCAATGTATCCACAAATCTCCCAAAATCCAAACAATCTGTTTTCTGAAACACACAGCCATAGCTATCTGTTGTTCTCTCAGCAAAAAGAGTATCTGAGAAACTCTCTCCTGGCACAACACACCCACTAAACTTTCCTGACCAATCCCTTTCAGTGCTCATTCTCAATTGCATGACTTCTGAACCCAAAAATCCCCGGATGTAACACCCAATGTCCACGAACTACAACCATGTCTGCGGATATATCGTAACATGAACAGCCCTTCTACCATTTCCAGTTCACTCTCTGTGCCATTCCCTCATTGGAGGTAGCTAAGAAGTCACATGACCATCCA
Organism: Ambystoma mexicanum; assembly: GCF_040938575.1. Lineage (NCBI taxonomy): Eukaryota > Metazoa > Chordata > Amphibia > Caudata > Ambystomatidae > Ambystoma > Ambystoma mexicanum. The sequence continues at coordinate 241,003,774 of NC_090934.1, forward strand.
CCAATCACATTCAAGACCTCTACATCTAACTGCATCATCATAGATCAGCACTGCAAATGTATTGTGAATCTCTCTGAGTTCAAGTGTCACATCATTGGCAAGCGCCATCTACAAGAAATACTGTACAAGTCTCCAAGATTTCTACTTGCAGCTCCATGCATATCCATATGCATGAACACAAACTACAGGTATGCATATTTTCTGTACAGTACATGAACACATTTTCAAACTTACTTAATATTTTTTTTAATTTCTTTATTTATTTAGTTACTTTAATTTAAGCATGACATTGAGGCATGTTAAATGACTCCAATCAAGCAGTCCCACTAAGTCAGTGCCTTGTCTGGGATTGCTCAAGGGAAGCCCTTATTTACATATTTTAATGTCCAGTTCGTGTACTCTGGATGACAACCCTTATATAACACCCCTCTCTTAGAATCCCCCTGACCCCACTGTGCCAAGAAGTAAGTTTGTTTTGCAAATTTAAAAGGTTTATTTGAGAATTAAACAATATATATATATATATATCGCACTTTTATAATAAATTAATAATTGATATCACACTTAGACATATGACAGTGAGTGAACAACAATGGATGATGTGATACTAGCGCACTGGGTAATTACTTAGGAGTAGTATAGAGGATAAGGTAGCTGAGAATGCTTTATATGGTACAAGGAAATGGAAGGTGGAAAAGAAGCAACACAGGAATAAACTTGATATGATTTCAGCAAAACATAATATAATCACCTTGCCCCTTTTGGCATTTCAACCCCCCTCTATGCAATGTAAGGAGGTGGAAGTGACACACACAGTCTTCAGGAATACAATCACAGTACAATCCCAATTCAGTTCCCCCCTAGCAAGCTTAGATCAACAGGGAGGATTTTAAACACAGGCAAAGTACTTTAAAAGTGGTATGCAAAGAAGGGAAAAATATGCTAAAAATTATTTTAATTCCCTCTAGACGTTCAGGGTGAGTGATAGCTACTTTAAATTAGTTCAGGATCACTTTAGCAATGCTCTATGAATGATTGTCAGGTGGCAAACGAATTACAGCAAAGGAAAGCAAGGAGCTGCTATTTTGGCAAGTGAAGAAATTGAGCCAAATAGCAATTTGCGGCAATTTTTCCGAGTGCGTCGAGCGCGATTACGGAAAAAGTATAATGAATAGAAAGTCATTTCTGGGTTCGTTAGAAAGACCAGAATCTTAGCTTTAAGATGAAATTTCGTTCCTAGGACAAATGGTTCCGGAGATACGGAAGATTTTGTGAAGGTAGATTCTCAAAAGAAAAGTCAAGCTTAGAATGACAGATGACAGTTTTCAGGTTTGAGATCACAGAAGGAACACAAGATTTCTAGGATGCAGTTCTCAATAGGTTAAAATAGTTTGAATCAGATGATTTTAAACTAAGAGATTGGGTTTTGCACAGTTCTGACGGTACTCACACTATATTTTGGACAGGAATGCGACTTCGCCACGGATCGGGTCAGGATTGGACTGCAGTTCCCTCGTCACGGACGGTCTCTGCCTGGTTCTGCTCACTGGATAATTCTGCCTTCTGGGTCTCTGGTTCTGGCAAAAGTTCTTGGCAAAAATTCAAACAGTTCGCCCGGCTGTTGAATAGTTTGCAAATGATTTGGAGGCCTGCTGAAAAAGGATTCAGCTTGTGGATTCAGGCCTCTCTGCTACACATTCTAGAGTTCATTTCTGGTCTCTGGAGATTGATGGATTTGAAGTCTGGATCTCTGGATGTGAAGTCTGAAGTCTGGATGTTAAGCTGTCTGTCAAAATGCTCCACAGAAAGTGAAAAGGAAAAGTCCTATCTGGCTTCCAGTGGATCTTTTTATGTGTTTAGAAAGTGGGTGGGTCGGCTAATTCTGCATGCCCAACCCTCTCAAGATTTGATAGGCCAAAGGATTCTTTGGTCCCTGATTTGAGAAAGGATAGTGTGTCAGAGTGATGTCAGCCATTTATGATCTATTGAAGAAACGCCCCTTTGCTTTTACCTTAGAAATCATTTTTCATAGCTACACATATTTCCCAGATACACAGTTGTTTGACATTACATGCACATATTACAGATTACTTAAGGTACATTCTGGCCCAACTCTGATCTTCCTGGGGGCTTGCATTAAAAAATGACAACTTATTTTCGTTTTTTAGTTGATTTACCAATATCAGACGTTTACCAAAAATGGCACACATGTACACCGCCTTTCTATCCATATTCCATTAATTTACTAGGTCTCTAGCATAAACACAGTGTCTGTAATATCAATAAAGAGCAGGGTTTTGTCTCAGAACATGGTACAAAGTTGAATCAAGTCTTGAATTGTGGGTACATTTCTTAGATTAAGGATCTCCAAATTGCATATTTGTGTAAGCTTAATACAATATTTTAGAAGCATTTAACTTAAACATATATTTGCTGCAATGTGATTCCACAAAAGTGTCTGAGCCCACCCCCAGAAACTGGGTAAGTCAGGAAACACATGTCTCTCCTTCCAGGCAGGGCTTTGTTTACAGTCCACACTGAAAATCAACATACCCCATTCAATTGCAAGGGTCTACTGTGTTGGGTCCAGCAGGCTGAGGTCAACAGACCAGGGGGCCACTCTGCATTTGATTAACAGAGACCTGTGATTTCCTGGGCTGTTGCTGCTCAGGGCTGGCGTGAATGCCTCCCATGAACAGAGACTCTTTGAACTTTTAATTAACTAAGACTCCTTCTGATCAATGCACAGTTCTGCAAGACAGCTCTCCTGTAAGAGTTTAGACCGCTAGCGCCGGTTTGTGTCCAAAGCGGGTACTGCACCCATTTTTGGGATCTGTCTTGAATTAATGCATTTCAAAAGGGGATTTAGCTTGATGGTATATGATCCTTGCTTAACATTGTTTTGATGTCATCCTTACAGTAGAGTGGTGATGTGGAACCCCCCCACAAGAAGGTTGTATCTTTAGAGTGGTCTTGTGCCCATGATTTTAGCAACTTTTTGACATCAATAAAAATGGATTTTGAACAGAACCATTTTTCTTTGCACTGGTGGGTGGCCGAGTAGGTGACCATTTTGGTGTGCGCAAACTGCACAGTTCTCCTGGATTCTGGCGTGAATGTAGGCGGCGACAGCTCACCCCCACATCTACCCAGTCTATTGATTTAGTTTGTTCTGGGATAGAATAATGGGCGGCGACAGCTCATCCCCACATCTACCCAGTCTATTGATTCAACATGGGTCAAAACCCTTGACAAGCCCCCCCGCCCGACTGCCCTTTGATTTCGAGACGAGGGGGAGTCGGTGCAAAGGATGTTTTTGATCCACACGCTGGTATGTCCGCATCATCTTCCAATTCCGTAGATGGCACAGTTCGGCATCTTTTCCTCCATCCGGTTGGATCGATCGGTTCTCCTCGCCGGTCCTGATGGGAATATTGGGCGGTACCCCGGGCCCCTCGGATCTTTGCTCCCGGTCCCCGGTCGTCCTCCTTGGTCAGTCTCCAGGGTTTCATCTCTCCTAGGATGATAAAGCAAAAGCGGCAATACCTATTCGTAGACATTTTTCCACCACTATTACTGGTGTGGAGAACATATACATTTTATACATCCGGATACATTTTGCAATATTATTTTTAAAAAACAAGATATAACAGGAAATATTTTCTTTCCAGAATCATCATGTTTTAGCGACTATATGTGGGATATTTTAGGGTTGGAACTGAATTACTCTGGAGTGGCCCCCTCTGGGATTCCAGAGGATTCCTCCAGTTGTTGCAGAGTGTACCTGGGATGGCAACACTTTAGCTGATTAATATGGACCCACTTGTCTTTCCCTTCCGCCAAACTACCTTTGGGGATGCGGATCTTGTAAGCTACAGGGCAGATTTTGTCTATAATTTCAAACGGTCCCTTCCATGTAGGCAAATATTTTCGCTGTTTGGCCTGGTTCCTTTGGAAATTGTATAGATAGACACGGTCTCCCACATTATATACTTTCCTGGAAGTTTTCAAATCGTAATGGGTCTTCATGCAATCAGCTGATCTTTCTAGATTCCGCTGAACATAGGCAAAAGCATGTTGGAGGTGTTTCCTTAAATTCTCCAAATACTCATGAGTTGTGGAGGCATTGATCAACGTCTGCTCTTGGGTCCTGTAGAGCAAATCCTGGGGAAGCACCATCTTGCGTCCAGTCATCAGCTCAAACTGTGACATTTTAGTTGCATATGAAGGGGTAGATCTGATGGCCATTAGGACCAGAAGTAATCGGATATCCCAACTTGGCCCAGAATCTGCCACAAACTTTTTAATATGCTCACAATGGTCCGGTTGTAGCGTTCTACTGCCCCAGAAGAAGCTGGCCGGTAAGCAATGTGTAGCTTCCTTTTGACCCCCAGTATCTCCCATATCTTTGTCATTACTTCACTGGTGAAGTGGCTACCCCTGTCTGACTCAATCCTTTGAGGTAGACCAAAACGGGTAAAGATGTGGTTAATCATCAGGGCAGCTGCTGTTTCTGCCTTGCAGTTTGGGGCCGGGAGACATTCCACCCACTTGGTAAACAAGCATGTGACGGTCAACATGTACTTGTTTCCTCTAGACGAGCAAATTACAGGGCCTACGAAGTCAATTTGCAAATCTGACCATGGCAGTGTCATCCCCCTCTTTTGGAGAGGTGCACAGTGTGTGAGCGATGATTGTTGAAATTGTGCACACACCAGACACCCCTTCAAGTATTGGTCAAGGTCTTGCCCCATATGTGGCCAGTATGCAACCTCTCTTAAGATCTCAAGTGTTGTGTGAAACCCCCTATGACCGGCTGTGGTCGCATTATGGGCGTGACTTAACATCAGGCCTCAGAATGAGGTAGGGACCACCCACTGATCATGGCCAGCTTGGGATTTCCTTACCAACAAACCGTCTTGGATTCGGAACATCTTTTGACATTTCATCAACACTCTAAGGTCCTCCTTCCCAATGTAATCGGTATCCGTCAGGGGAAAGTTCTCAGGGTCCTCAATTTGTTGGTAAAACTTACCAATTATTGGATCCCCTTTTGAGCCGTAATTAAATCAGCATCAGGGGTCTCCTTACTCCATTGTGCAGTTGAAAGATCATTGTGAGCATTTGTCTGGGACCTAGTGATAGCAGTGAGCTGGATTTCCCCCAACAGGGAATATATTTCTATTAGATCCCCTTGGATGGCCCCCAGCTAAGTCATTTCCAGTTTTGTCTGGTCCCTCTACTTTGGAATGACTCTTGATCTTCTTCCAGTAGATGGTCATCCCATTCGAGGTGACCAGATCATCAATGTTGTGAATTACCTTCCCATGTTTCAAAGGTTTGTTATTAGCACATAGCATGCCTCTGGTTTTCCAGTTAACCAGGTGCTCCACGAACCCATTCCGTACATAATCCGAATCTGTGATTATGACCAGTTCGTGGAGTTGATGTTGGACAGCAGTGAGGATGGCTTGATGCACAGCCATCAATTCTGCCACCTGACTAAATCGGGGACCAGTTTTGTATCCAGTGGAGCGTTCTGGGGACTCATTCACCCATGCATTCCCTACGCCAGCCACCAGTTCTTTTTCCCCGTTGTTGTCAACATGGTAAGAGCATCCATCCACATAGACAGTGGGCATTCCCTCACACTTGTCTTCTTCAAAGACTTCGTGTGGGGAATTAAGGTATGCCTCCATGTTGTCCTTGATTTTTAGACTTTCGTCCTGGAGACAGTTTTCTCTGGCACAATCATGCAAGTCAGCCAGACCTTGCGCGAGGGGACTCTTCTTGTTTTGGCCATATCTGACCTCCACAGGAAAGCCTTGCATTGACAGAATCCAGGAAGTAATTCGGGAATTACTCACATTTCCGGCCCGGATTCTGTCACTTTGGAGATATTGTAGAGGCTGGTGTGGAGTCTCCACTATGATGTGTTCCCCCTGGACAAACGGGCGGTAATTCTTCAATGCCCACACCGTTGCCAGGAGTGCCTTCTCACAATCGTTGAATTTTTCCTCCACAGAGGTTAAAGTTTTGCTCCCACACTTTATTGACCTTGTAATGCTTTTGGTATAATACTGCCGTCAAGCACGTATTAGAGAACCCTGTCTCCAGGAAGAACTCCTTGTTTCTGACAGGGTAAACTAGACAAGGTGCTTGTGAGAGGCTTCTCTTGAGTTGTCTTACTGACTCGGATTGTTCTGGACCCCATTCCCACTTGACCCCCCCTTCAAGAGATGAATCAGGGGTCTAGTGATCTCCGCGTAGCCTTCAATGAACTTTCTGCTGTAATTTGTGAGTCCAAGGAGGCTCCTTAGCTCCTGCAGAGTGGTGGGGTCTCTCAGTTTCTGAAGTGCTTCCACTTTCTTTTCCTGGGGACAGAGACCCTGAGGAGTAATCTCATGCACCAAGAAATTAACACGTGTTCTACACCACTGTGCTTTCTGAAAAGAAAGTTTGGCTCCAGCGGCCCTCAACTGTGTCAGAACATAACGGATCTCTGCTATGTGTTCTTCCACAGATGAACTTTTGATGAGCACATCATCTACATAAGCCAGGTTACCCCTCGCACCCAGGTCGGGCATGGCCTTATGTAGGAAAATGTTGAATTCATTGTCGGAGTTGAGGTACCCGAAGGGAGTCTGGGTCCATGTGTGCTGCTGGCCCCCAAAAGTAAAAGCCAGTTTGTATTGGTCCTCCCTACTGACAGGCACGGTCCAGTATCCATTGGTCAGGTCTATTGCAGTGAATACCTGTGACCGCTGAATCTGGGCCAGCCCTTAGTCAATGTAGGGCAGAGGCCATCGGGACGTGTGGACCCGTTTGTTGAGCTCCCTAAGGTCAGCGCAGAGTCTCCACTGGCCGTATGACTTCAATAATCCCAGCACCGGATTATTGAAGGTGCTGTGTACTGGACGGATTTTTCCCCGGGACTCAAGGTTCTTGATTATTTCAGTAAGGGGCTCCATGGATGCGAGAGGCAAACAATATTGCTTCACAAACACTGGAGTCATGCCAGGAGCCGTGGGAATTGTTGTTGTGTGGATGTCGGTGCGACCACAGTCATATGAGTCTACCGTAAAGAGATCTTGGAAATCCAAGAAAACTTTTTTCAACTTTTGCTTCTGTTCCAGAGTCACGTAGGCATCAGCTAGGTTGACTCTCTCTTCCACCATCTGCCTGAAGCCTGGAAAGACTTCTGGTTTTGCTATCTCAGCTGCCTCCTCCAGCTGGGTGGAGAAGTCCCTGGTCAGAGTGCTGATTTGGACTGGAGGCTTCAGGTGGGAAAGGCAGCCCTCATGGACCTGGAAAATCACCTCATCCCTTCTGAAGTCACAAGTCACGTCTTCCTTACCATAAGGGCAAGAAGTGTACACCAGGAAGTTCCCTCCATGCCGGGTAAAGATCCTGTCTGGTGTTGTATTATCATCACTGTCACTGTCAAAACAAACAAATTCCAATAATGGTGCCTGCGGCTAGAGTAATACTCTGTAAGTCGCTGTTATCCACCTCTATTGGAATGGTGTCATGTTCTATGTTGACTACTGGTGTTGGGTTTACCCCTAACCCTTGCTGTTGGAGGAAAGCATTTAGATGAATATAAGCATCAGGGTTTTTCAATTTTCTGTCCTCTTTTAACTTTCACTTCCAGGGAGAATTGTCGGGTCCTTTCTGGAATGGTGACTTCCTCTTTAACCTGAATTTCAACTGCATAAGGTAGCAATTGAGCTGACCTAAATGCTTTTTCTGGATCATCAAAGCCCATGGGATTATCCGCTAATCGGTACCAAGCTTTGAAGTTTATTAGGTCCAAACTAATGGCAAAGTGATTGATAATGTCATTGCCTAAGTAAAAGGCATCAGTGACGTCTCGCACGACCCAACAATTATGGACTATGCTCTTGTTGCCAATGGAGATTTTGAGCATATACCTGCTTTGCAGGAGATGTTTCGAATTGGGTGTTTCCAGTTCCATTTCCCATTTGTCTATCAGTTTGAATGTGGGAATGGCTGGATCTTTTGGGAGTTGGCGGAACATGGCTTTGCTGATGAAGCTCTTACCGTTGTTCACACACACTCGAGCGAGAACAGAGTCCTTCCCATCATTTAACTGAACAGGGATGAACAACTGCTCTCCAATTTGCTGAATATCAGCCAGGCTCTGAGCTGATTTCACATCCTTCTGGACTGTAGGAGTGGGAGTGTCTGATTGTGGATTAGTAAAGAATTTCAGAGTATTTCCTTCCAGTGTGGAAGACCACCTTAAACTGGAAGGAAGGTTGATTTTCAGAAATAGAGAGGACCCCCCATCACCAGTCTGTTGTCCTACTGCTATTACTGTCACGTCTGGAATTTGGTTGTTCTGGAAGTGAAATTCTACTTGGTCAGATTTTTGTTCAACCATGTGGCAGGTCCCGTTTAAACTAACATGGTTGACACTCTGTTTTAATTTTATTGGTCGGCTAGTCTGGGTCCAAAGGACCTTGTTTACACAATCTATTAGGGGTGACAGCCTTCTCAGGAGGTCATTCCCTAGTAAACAAGGGGTGCCCTCTGGAGTCACTACTATGATCGGGTGTTTCACCTTGTGTCGCCCAATTTTGATGTCCAAATCTGCAGTCCCCTCGAAGGGAATTTCCTTCCCGTCAAAGTTCTGGAGTTGTCCAGAAAGAGAGGTGAGAGGAATGCGGTAATTCTCCCCCCTTCCTGCATTTAGTTCATCAAAGGCCCTTTTGGACAGAAGGGTAGCTTGGGATCCAGTGTCCACCAGTGCCAAAATTGTACCCTGCCCCTGTTTTTGTACCGGGGCATAGTATCTTCCCTCCTTCTCCTCAAGGGGGCACAGATAATGCACATTTTTGGACAACTGGTGGGCTAACCTTCTGGTTTTGGACATGGCGAGAGAAGGGATTTGGGCAGAATTCTGTGGAGAGCCTGGGGAATCTGAAAGAAAAAGTTGGCAACTGGAATGGTTTTGGGTTCTGGGCCGCCCCCCTCTTTTTGGAGGCAGTCATCAGGCTGGGTTTGACCCATGGGATTTTGGTACTGTTGGTTCTGGGATAGAATGATGGGCGGCGACAGCTCAATCCCCACATCTACCCAGTCTGTTGATTCGGTTTTAGGTTCCCCTGGTTCCGATTCTGGGCCGCCCCTGGTTTTTTGGAGGCAGTCACCAGGATGGGTTTGAACCAGGGAAGTTTGGTTTTGTTGGTTCTGGGATAGGATGATGGGCGGCGACAGCTCAATCCCCACATCTACCCAGTCTGGATTGGAATCTATTGGGACCTATTTTTCCTTGGGAGGAGTTCCCCCATCTATGAAGGAGAAGATCCTTTTCCCAGGATCCTCTCTCCCTCAAATTGGAAGACCTGTACCTCCTCCACAAAGTGGGTCTGTTTGGGTCCTTTGTTTCTCCTACCTCCTCTCTGCTCCTTGGGTGGCAGACTTTCAGGGGTAGGGGATTTTGTTTCGGGTTCCTGGTTTTCCAGGGGCTGTTTCCAAATTGGGAAGCAAGCTTCCTCCAAGGTTTTACACCCCCCTTCCACTTGTGCCTCCTCCCTGGTAACTGGTGGGTTATCGGGGTGCTGCCCCCGTCATTGTTCTGGAGCACCAGGCCCAGAGTTTGGGGCATTCTGCGCTGGCATGCTCATCTGAGGGTTCTGTTGCGCCCTCAGCATGTGACCCAGATCCCGTGCCATGTTTTGGACCTGGCGCTCAAGTTGGGAAACCCGCTCAGGCTGATACAGGGTTCTGTTTTCTCCCCTGGGCTGATCCCGGGAAGGGTAGCTATCCCTTCTCTGGTAATACCCTGGGTTGGGAAGATTTGGGTACCCCTCCACCCTTGGCCTCCCGTCTCCCGTCTCCCGTCTCCCGGATTAGTTTGTCTGGGCTCAGGGAATTGGGGAAAGAAGGATGGATGGTTTTGGGGTTGGAAATTGGGTGGATACCTGGGAAAAAAGTTCTGCCCAGTGTTAGGGGAATTTCTGCCCTCCTGCGGGAAGTTAGGAGGGAAGTTCCCTGGGTCAGGTGCTTGGTTGGATACCCCCCCTTTGGGCTGGAGGAGTCCACACATAAACCAGGATTGGTCTGTTTCCCTTATAGCGGGGACTTACATAGTCAGGGGAGCGGGGGACCCCATTTGTGGGACTACCTCCTCGACTCCCTGTCTGTGACTGGCCCGAGGGCCTTCTGGGCTGTGAATTATTTGGAACAAGCAGGTTTTTAGGCCCCCCCATCTCCAAATCTAAAACGGGGGCAACCTTTACCTCTGCCACCTTGGCAGCAGCAGGGGTGCTGTTGGTTTTGGGGTTTTTCTGCGCATTACTTTTATTTTCTATGGACTTCTGCACCTCATAGATCCGGGTGGCTTGCTCAATGACCCAGTCTAAAGATCTTTTCTCGTGAAAATCTCTCACGAGCTCGGTCATTATGTACTTGGGAAGAGCATGGAAAAATGTGTTGATGAATTCTCTGCTGTCCGTGCGCACCCTTCTGGTGGTCTGCGCAAAGGCACGCTTCAATTCTTGCATGAATTCTTGTGGGGCCTGATCGTCCCCACATTGCAAATTGTAGGCTGACTTGCGAGCCTCTTGGGGATTTCTATGTACAGAAAAATGTTTCAAGATGGCCGCCCCATATGTGGACCATCTTGAATGGTTTTGGTCCTCCAGCCCCGCAAAGAAACTGGAGTATTCAGGGGAGAATGTCCATTTGACGTACTGGATGCAGCTACTGGTGTCCTTCAAATGGAAAGTTTCCATCATTTGCTCATAGAGCTCCGAGTGTACCCAAACAGAATACTTGGCGTTCTTATGATAAGGCGTGATGACACTCCTGATTGCCTTAATCTGTTTTAAGGGGTCCTTAAGCAATGGCCTTTTCACCTTATTGGCCTTTTTGGTTCGGGTAACCCTGGTCCATTCTTCCTCTGATTCAGAAGCACCTCTCCCAGAGGTGCCGGTCTGATCTTTCAGGTTTTCCTGGATTCTACAAGCCTGGAAATAGCTGGCAGAATGTGGGGACCTGGTCTCCTGTGTCCTGTGATGCTCAGAGGAGTCTTCAGATCCCTCCTTTCTACCAGGATTTGATGGGTACCCCCTCCCACTGACCTAACTGGGCAGAGGTTTTCAGGATGCCCTTAGTGGGCCCACTCTCCTGGGGTTCCCAACTAAATTGCACTGTACTTAGGTGCCCATACCCGCATGGCCGGCCATCCATTCCTGGGTGGTACTGGCCTATGAGCCCCATACATTTGGCTGGATAGTAATCTGCCATCGCTGTGGCCCTGTGCTCATGTGCGCCAGGGGACATGGGGGTGGCAGAGTCCAGGGACTGGGAGAGATGAAGGCCTCTGGTACTAGGGCTCCTGAGGTTATGCTCAGGCGTTTCCCTTTCCCAGCGAACCTCATCTCTATTAGCCCCTGCTCCCTGTTGCAATGCAAGAGCCTGCGCTTTCAGTTCCTCAGTTAAGGCCTTACTAGACTCTATCAGTCTCTCCTGCATGGCTACCTGTTGCTGGAGCCTATCATTGTGCTGGCAGAGAGCCTCATTCTCTCTCTGTGCCTCCTGATTGGTCCTGGAATACTGGGCCAGTCTTTGCTGCAGTAGGGTTACCTCCTGCGTCCCATCCCTACTGGCCTGCTCTTTTCTTGCCAGAGCCTCTTCCACCCTGCTGGTGTGCTCTAACAAGTTCTGATGCTCTTTTTGGAGGTCACCCAGCCCCTGGAGGGCCAAGTGATTTTCTTCAGTTTTTCTTTTTAAATGGCAGACTTCCTGGCCTAAGGTGTCCCTTTCCTGACTGTGCCGCCAGGTCGTCCCTTTGCCTTTGAAAGGCACCAGCTTTCTGGCGCTCCTGATCAAACTCTGCCTGGGTATCCAGGTCTTTCAGGATCAGTTAATTGTTCTCTGCCTTTTCCCTATCTAGGTGGCTTTGCAGGGTGACTACCTGCTCAGCACATGCCCTATTGAAATCTGATTATTGCTCCAGCTTTTTCTGGCACTGCAGTAGGGAGTCCAAACCTTATTGGTACTCCTTCTGCAAAGCCAGAAATCTGGTATCCTGGTCAGACTTTTCCTGTTGCAGGATACACATGTCCTCTTTGATTTTAATGAGATACTGTCTGCTCTCATTTTCTGACTCCTGGCTTCTGTGCATCCTCTGCTCAGAAGAGACCAGGTCAGATTGGGCCTTCTCTAACGCGATCTGTTGCCTATTTGCCAGATCTTGGGCTTCAGCACATTTGTCCTGAATGGCTCCCATATATAGATACAAATATGCCGCTATCCTAACCATCTTGTCGTGTTCATCTTTAGCTTTAGGAGCCATGTATAGTTCACTCGGGGTCACATGTAAGGGACCCTGATCTCTCCAGATATCTAACCCAGTTGCAGTGACCTGTTGTGTGATTGACTGCAACCACGCATCCTGGCCCTGCTCAGTCCATTCACCTCTCACAAATAGCTTATGTAAGAAGTGCTCTCTGGCTATTTTGATGTCTACCAGTGTCGTCATTCTGGAATTTGAGTTCCTTCCTGACTTACAGAAGTTTGTATTTTATTTTGCAAAACAGATCGTTTCCTGAGAGCCTTCCTTTGAGGAGTGCCTTACAGCGTAACACAGCATGGTGATCTAACCGGATATGTATCCTGTCAGCTGGCACACTATATTAATCTGCACAAGTGATAGATCTAATCCAGAATCCCCAGCTACGAGCCCCCACTTTGTTAAATGACTCCAATCAAACAGTCCCACTAAGTCAGTGCCGTGTCTGGAATTGCTCAAGGGAAGCCCTTATTTACATATTTTTATGCCCAGTTCGTGTACTCTGGATGACAACCCTTATATAACACCCCTCTCTTAGAATCCCCCTGACCCCACTGAGCCAAGAAGTAAGTTTTGCAAATTTAAAAGGTTTTTTTGAGAATTAAACAATATATATATATCGCACTTTTATAATAAATTAATAATTGATATCACACTTAGACATATGACAGTGAGTGATCAACAATGGATGATGTGATACTAGCGCACTGGGTAATTACTTAGGAGTAGTATAGAGGATAAGATAGCTGAGAAAGCTTTATATGGTACAAGGAAATGCAAGGTGGAAAAGAAGCAACACAGGAATAAACTTGATATGATTTCAGCAAAACATAATATAATCACCTTTCCCCTTTTGGCAATGCACCCCCCCCCCCTCTATGCAATGTAAGGAGGTGGAAGTGACACACACAGTCTTCAGGAATACAATCACAGTACAATCCCAATTCAGTTCCCCCCTAGCAAGCTTAGATCAACAGGGAGGATTTTAAACACAGGCAAAGTACTTTAAAGTTGGTATGCAAAGAAGGGAAAAATATGCTAAACATTATTTTAATTCCCTCTAGAGGTTCAGGGTGAGTGATAGCTACTTTAAATTAGTTCAGAATCACTTTAGCAATGCTCTATGAACGATTGTCAGGTGGCAAACAAATTTCAGCAAAGGAAAGCAAGGAGCTTCTATTTTGCCAAGTGAAGAAATTGAGCCAAATCGCAATTCGCAGCAATTTTTCCGAGTGCGTCGAGCACGATTACGGAAAAACTATAATGAATACAAAGTTGAATTTCATTCCTAGGACAAACGGTTCCGGAGATACGGACGATTTCGTGAAGGTAGATTCTCAAAAGAAAAGTCAAGCTCAGAATGACAGATGACAGTTTTCAGGTTTGAGATCACAGAAGGAACACAAGATTTCTAGGATGCAGTTCTCAATAGGTTAAAATAATTTGAATTAGATTATTTTAAACTAAGAGATTGGGTTTTGCACAGTTCTGGCGGTACGCACACTATATTTTGGACAGGAATGCGACTTCGCCACGGATCGGGTCAGGATTGGACTGCAGTTCCCTCGTCACGGACGGTCTCTGCCTGGTTCTGCTCACTGAATAATTCTGCCTTCTGGGTCTCTGATTCTGGCAAAAGTTCTTGGCAAAAATTCAAACAGCTCGCCCGGCTGTTGAATAGTTTGCAAATGATTTGGAGGCCTGCTGAAAAAGGATTCAGCTTGTGGATTCAGGCCTCTCTGCTACAAATTCTGGAGTTCATTTCTGGTCTCTGGAGATTGATGGATTTGAAGTCTGGATCTCTGGATGTGAAGTCTGAAGTCTGGATCTCTGGATGTGTAGTCTGAAGTCTGGATGTGAAGTTGTCTGTCAAAATGCTCTGCAGAAAGTGAAAAAGAAAAGTCCTATCTGGCTTCCAGTGGATCTTTTTATGTGTTTAGAAAGTGGGTGGGTCGGCTAATTCTGCATGCCCAACCCTCTCAAGATTTGATAGGCCAAAGGATTCTTTGGTCCCTGATTTGAGAAAGGATAGTGTGTCAGAGTGATGTCAGCCATTTACAATCTATTGAAGAAACACCCCTTTGCTTTTACCTTAGAAATCATTTTTCATAACTACACATATTTCCCAGATACACAGTTGTTTGACATTACATGCACATATTACAGATTACTTAAGGTACATTCTGGCCCAACTCTGATCTTCCTGGGGGCTTGCATTCAAAAATGACAACTTATTTTCGGTTTTAGTTGATTTACCAATATCAGACGTTTACCAAAAATGGCACACATGTACACCGCCTTTCTATCCATATTCCATTAATTTACTAGGTCTCTAGCATAAACACAGTGTCTGTAATATCAATAAAGAGCAGGGTTTTGCCTCAGAACATGGTACAAAGTTGAATCAAGTCTTGAATTGTGGGTACATTTCTTAGATTAAGGATCTCCAAATTGCACATTTTTGTAAGCTTAATACAATATTTTAGAAGCATTTAACTTAAACATATATTTGCTGCAATATGATTCCACAATAGTGTCTGAGCCCACCCCCAGAAACTGGGTAAGTCAGGAAACACATGTCTCTCCTTCCAGGCAGGGCTTTGTTTACAGTCCACACTGAAAATCAACATACCCCATTCAATTGCAAGGGTCTATTGTGTTGGGTCCAGCAGGCTGAGGTCAACAGACCAGGGGGCCACTCTGCATTTGATTAACAGAGACCTGTGATTTCCTGGGCTGTTGCTGCTCAGGGCTGGTGTGAATGCCTCCCATGAACAGAGACTCTTTGAACTTTTAATTAACTAAGACTCCTTCTGATCAATGCACAGTTCTGCAAGACAGCTCTCCTGTAAGAGTTTAGACCGCTAGCGTCGGTTTGTGTCCAAAGCGGGTACTGCATCCATTTTTGGGATCTGTCTTGAATTAATGCATTTCAAAAGGGGATTTTGCTTGATGGTATATGATCCATGCTTAACATTGTTTTGATGGCTTCCTTACAGTAGAGTGGTGATGTGGAAACCCCCACAAGAAGGTTGTATCTTTAGAGTGGTCCTGTGCCCATGATTTTAGCAACTTTTTGACATCAATAAAAACGGATTTTGAACAGAACCATCTTTCTTTGCACTGGTAGGTGGCAGATTAGGTGACCATTTTGGTGTGCTCAAACTGCGCGGTTCTCCTGGATTCTGGCGTGAATGTGGGCTGCGACAGCTCATCCCCACATCTACCCAGTCTATTGATTTAGTTTGTTCTGGGATAGAATAATGGGCGGCGACACCTCATCCCCACATCTACCCAGTCTATTGATTCAACATGGGTCAAAACCCTTGACAGGCACTATTACCTGGAAGAGCTTAGTTATAGAAATAGTGGTATTCAGTATTACATTATGAATTTCACAAGACATAGTAAAGATATTTTGTTTGCTACAGTTAGTCATTGCAATACAATTTGTTAATTAAGAACACATCATATGTATTAAACTGCTGTGACGTATCTTATGTAAATAAGATAGTTTTAATGGTTTTGAAGAAGGCGCTGAGGATTTCAATTAAAAAAATCAATGTCTAAATTAAAATCAGCGCTATATACAAACAAAATTACTAATTTGTTTCTTTTACAATTGCAGTGAAGACCATTCTCCTGAAAAGAAGCAGCCGAATTTGAAGAACAAAGAAGAACTAAGAAGTAACCTGTTCATTTTTGAAAAAAAGTAAGTAGAATATCACCATAATATTTGTTTTATTAATGTAAAGTTAATTCATACTATTTCTCTGCCTAAAAATAGAGATTGTGCACCATTCTGTCCAAAAATCCCCATGTCTTAAACAGCAATTTACAGCCAGAATGACCCCCAAATTCCTATTGTTGGGCACATAAATTATCCAACTAAATCGCTAGAATTTTGATATTATAGAACAAACAACTGTTTTAATTGTATACATTAGATTTACTTTTTGTACTTCTCCACACCACTAGCTTACTTTTTTCTGTCACCTAAACCCCAGTTTAGTAGCACATAAATTCAAGAATACCCATCCCTACTAGTTGTACTTCCCAATGCACAATCACACACAATTACATACATCTTTATCATTTTACTCAAACACTCATGCACACAGCACACATACATTACAGAACACCCCAACCCATACCTTCTTTATTTTTTTCAACAGACCCTAAAGAATGCCTACCAAAAGTCAAGTCCATAGAAAGCAACGCAAAAGTAGAGCAAATGAAAATAAAAGTGTTCAACATAAGCATCCATCTCTAGCCGAATTTGTAAAAAAAAGTTGAAACAAAACAGCTAATACAGTCATTTAGTGAAACACAGAAGTTTCAAGTACAAAAACGTTGATTCCTCTATCAAAATGTAAAACAAACCAAAAAACAATTAACAGAAAATCAGCTATCACTAAAGATAAAACTGCTTCTTTAAATTTAGATATAGTGCAAAGTAAGCATACCAAGAAAAGTATTTTAGCCAAAATGTACCGTCACAAAGTCCTTCAAAATCTTATAAAAACAGGAGAGAAATCAGGTTCAAAGCTTAAAACCTATCGTAGGAAATGAATCTTAGAAGCGTTGATAGACAGTGCAATTCTTCTCAAAAGAAAGTTATTTATTTTAGTGTTAAACAAAATGAAACCACTAACAAAACTAATAACTAAATTACAAAAAAGACTTCTCAATAAATGACATGTCAACAGAAAGAACTTCTTAAGTATCTGCAGAGGTGAATGGAATCACACTACGAACACAGAACCATGCGTTAATGAAGAAGCGTATAAACAAAAGCAAACAAATACAATTGCCATACATAGCAGTGGTCGAGGTTATGAAAAAGTGAATAATACCATAATGGAACAAGAAGTACTCCTTACAAAAATATGCCCTGAAAACTTAGAATTACCCCTCCATTCAACTGAATCAGAACATCTAGTGTACAAATGGCCATGCACATCAATGTGTAACATTCCCAAACAATTTTTCAAGTCTTTACGCAATTCCTCAATCAATATGTAAAAAGCAAAGACAAAATCAAAATTAAACTACTGCAAAAAATGGATACCTGTCCAGTGCTCAAGTACACAGGACTACAAGGACATTCATTGGCCTGCATTACAGGACCTACTTGTAAAACCACCTTCCATGATATCAAAAGGATATCAACACATCATTCAACTATAAGAAATCTAGTCTATAAACTGTACTATGCTAAAAGTCCTGCTTTAGCACTAGCACATTTAAATAACATTCTTCTACATGGTACAGCAAAATACCTACTTGAAGAAATTGACTATATCCAGAAAAAAATATTTTGGAAGTATAAGCCACTTACAGAATGAAATAGCTTTAAACCAACTTAGAAACAATTCTACACATGGCAACCTTTTACTAAACACATACCAAAAAGAAATACCAAAATTTAAAAGTACATCAGCTGAAGTACCAAACCATGTGTGTGTATGTTGCCACAGAACTTTTTATAAAAGTAACACAAAAACTGTAGACCTATCATACAAAATAGAAGACAATGAAGATTCTAAATGGTTTGAATTAGCTCTCTACCTTGTAGCAGAAAACAAATACAAAATAACTGACCCCTTAACACTTTGCAGTTGCTGCACTACAAAACTTGACAACAACCAAACTCCTTCACGTGCTATCACAGATAATATGGAATTATACCCACTACCAAAACCCCTACAACAACTTAATTTATATGAGAGCATCATAATTCAAACAGTGCACCCATTTCAAGCTATAATACGCCTTCAACCAAAAAAAGCAAAATTACCTCCCTCTGAATTGGTAAAAAGAAATTCATGGAAAAGTAGTTTATTTACCATTAGATTTAAAAGAACATGTGCATACTCTAGGAGTGCAACGTCCAATGCATCAATCTTTAATTATCTTAGTAAATGGAGTACCTACAAAAGACAAAAAAATATGGCAACAGCTGGTAGATTTACATAAAGTTAGACATGCCTTGCAATAAATTAAAGAGAATAATGAATATTACAAAGAAATTAATATTTAAGAAAACTTGAAGGATACAACTGAAATAATTCAAGAAACACAAGAAGCTGGTCAATTTGCGCTCCTAGATTCTGCTACAATATCAAATACTTTAGACCATTATACAATTCATCCTTTGCACTCTAATGACAGCATAGAAGATGCACTGGAAACGTACCAAATGCGTCAAACAAAAGGATCACCAATCAGCATATGGGAAAAAAGTATAGCAGCACGTGCTTTTCCTCTACTCTTTCCTACTGGCAAAGGAGGAAGGTACGATGATAGACCTATTCAAATATCAGCTTCAGAATACCGCTCATTACGGATGTATTCTGAAGATCCCAGATTTAGACAAAATGTGGAATACATATTCCATCTACTCTTTGAAAGTGACCTAGCAACTTTATGTTACAGAGTTTTACACATATTAAAATCAGGATCACAATTTCAAAATATGACAGCTACACAATTATTACAAAAAGTGCAACAAAAGGATGAGGTTTTACAATCAAATATTCCAAATCTATTAGCAAATATGCGTGGTACTAAAGAGTACTGATTTCAACGTCATGGAGATGTACGTTGTATGATCAGAAACCTTGGCCCACCCACTTGGTTTGTTACATTAAGTTGTGCAGAATATTCATGGGAAGACTTACATGATTTCCTACGCATATCAAACAAAAACAAAAAAAACATAGATATACTAACACCTGAAGAACTTTGTTCTTTGGATCCTGTTAATGTTTCAAGATATTTTCACCATCGCTTCACTGCTATGCTACATTTTATTTGTAATACAACTGTTCCTCCCCTTGGAGAAGTGCAACACTTCTTTTGGAGAAAAGAATACCAAGCCAGAGGAGCACCACATATCCACATGCTTTTATGGATTAAAGATGCTCCTAAATTTGGTCAAGACAGTGATGCCACTGTTTTACAGTTTATTGAAAAATATCCCACTTGTGAAATTCCAGTACAAACAACAAATAGTGATCTTCATGCACACATTTTACAATTTTAAAGACACAAATGTGGAAAATATTGTCGTCGCAAATACAAAAACAAAGGGAAATACTACACCAAATGCCGATTTGGTTTTCCTAGACCAGTTACAAATACAGGTCAACTGAACAACCTCATATCTTCAGTTAGACATAGTGTTAAAGGTAAGTCACCTAAAAATACATATCACATAAAAAGAAAAGAAGAAGAAAAATATATCAATGATTATAATGCAATCCTTGCCCACTTATGCAATGCAAACATAGATGTGCAGTACATTGCAGACAATTCTACTGCAGTTGCACAATATGTCACAGCATACGTAACCAAAGCAGAAAAGACAGAGCTCCAAGACCTCTGGAATGACCTGTCATCAGATAAAACAGTGTCTCAGAAATTATACAGCTTTGGCATAAAAATGCTCTCCAATAGAGAATGTGGATCATATGAAGCAGCTGATCGTTTAACTGGTACTGCATTGTATGGTAAATCTGAAAATATAGTATGGCTAAGTCTTGGTCCAGCTAAATCTAGAAAAAGAGTTCTAAAATCCTACGAAGATATAGAAACAATAGCCAAACATGATCCCAACAGCTAAGCCATATTAAAAAACAATTTATTGGACACACACTACCCAAACAGAAGTAATACTTTGGAAACCATGTGTCTATACCACATAGCCCAAAACTACACATACAAAAATAATATAAAACCTGATGAAAAAAAAGGTAAATACAGAGTGACAAACTGTGAAGGCAGCTTACATAAACTCACTAAACCAAATTTAATTAATCATATCAAATTGTCTTAAAGACTCCTCAACATAAAGAAGTATATTACATGTCCCTGCTACAACTCTTTAAACCATGGAGAAAAGAAGAAGAAATACTAGATAACTATGACTCATATGAAGATGCTTTCAAAGGAAAAGAAAGCACTATAACTGATGTAAACTTTACACAGTACAAAACAATGTTGCACAATGAACAGCAATACGAAGAAGAACTCCAAGCCCAACTAGATAAAGAAACTCCTGACAGTAGTCAACCTTCTGTAACAGGAAGCCAAGAACCACTGGGAGAACCACTAATTATAAATGAGGCAGAAATAGCTATGACAGAAGTAGAAAACACCATGTGTCAGTATGAAGATAAAGAAGACTTAACTCTACTACATTCAAAACTAAACAATGAGCAATGTAGCATTTTTCACGAAGTAACAAAACAAATTGCACATGGTGTACAACATGAAAATAAATAATGTTCCTGCCATAATTATAAACCTATACTACTTTACGCCAGTGGAGAAGCTGGTTCTGGCAAAACATTCCTAATCAAAATCATCAGTAAGTTCCTTCAACAATTTACAAACAACAAACTGTCAGCTGTTGTCACTGCCCCCACAGGTTTAGCTGCCTACAACATAGGTGGTGTCACGTTACACCGATTACTACTATTGCCAGTAGAACACCAGAACAAATTAGACTATTACAAACTTTCTGCAGAAGCTGCAATGGAACTACACAGAGTATTGAAACAAATGAAAATGCTACTAATAGATGAAGTGAGCATGGTCTCCAACCTAATGTTGTCTTTGATTCACCTCAGATTACAAGAAGTACTCAAAACAAACTATCAAGAGCTTTTTGCAGGAAAACACATTATTGTATTCGGAGATCTTCTTCAATTGACACTAGTAAAAGGTGAGCCTATTTTTAAAACATTAGGACACAAACTCTGCCGTAAAACTGTTGGCAGCATTGGAAATGTCAACCTTTGGCAACATTTTTAATACAGAGAATTAACAGAAAACATGCGGCAATCTGCAGATCTCACTTATGCCAACATCTTAAAAAGTATCAGAGTTGGTATACTTTCTAAAGAAGCAGAAGCAATATTGAAAACCCGGCACATTAATGCACTTTATGGCGATAATGCATGTGCTACAGATGCTATGGAACAATTAGCCCACAAAAATGACAATTGTATGGCCTTAATGCCAACTCTTGCAAGTTGTTTCAAATTCAATGAAATAATGTTAAGTAAAGAAATGCAACCAATAATGGAAATTAGCGCCACAGACAAACTAGATGTACATGGTATGAGACTAACTATGTGTAACCAAGCCACAACAAGATTAAATAGTTTAGAAAAATCAATCTCAAACACAGCAGGCTTAGAAAATATATTAAAATTATCCTTAAATTGCAGAGTAATGCTTAAACGTAACCTTGACGTGGACCAAGGACTAGTTAATGGAGCACTGGGTACAGTTGTTGGCTTTCAAACATACCCACATGACAACAAGATTCAGTTTGTCAATATTCTCTTTGACAAACTTTCAGAAGTAAAAAGGATAGGACACTCAACAGCTTCATTCCTTCTCTTCAAAGACATGTATGTACGCAGAGAACAATTTTCTCTAACTCTTGCATACGCAGTCACCATTCATAAATCACAAGGTCTTACCCTAGACAAAGCAATGAAAGATATTGGTAACACAATCTTTAAAGAAAGCATGAGCTACCTAGCACTATCATGCTTAAGTACACTTGACAGTCTATTTCTAATCAACTTTGATGCAAGTAAAGTGAACGCTGATATTCCTTGCATTTTAGAATACAATAGACTTTGCTCACTATACACCCCCCATCTAAACACATATTCTGTTCCACAAAAAGTAAAATGTTATAAAATAAAAATAAATCAAACAGAAATGCAACAGGATGTCACTGCAAATCCTCCATAGAGAGTAAAAGAAACTCATACTTCATTAAGTACCACAAGCAAAAAAGAATCAATTAGGGAAAGTAAACCAGGTACTTCTTCAAAGAAGGAAGACAAACTCCCAAAAAAGCAGTCAGATACAGAACTACCTGGTCCATTTAAACTCTGAAATATCGTTGGTGTAAGTTGCTACACAAATGTAGCAATGAATATTCTATTTCAATTGCCACCAATTGTTGACAACATTTACTTACACAGTACAGACCCATTGTGTTTGCAAATGTTAGTACTTCACAGAAATGCAGCAAATAATCCTGATAACACATATACAGGCCGATTCATGGAATAATTAGCGCGGCACAAGTGGGCAAAAACGTGCGAATCGCAGTGGAATAGCGAAAATCGCAGTGCAAGTGGGAAAATCGCACGAAAAGCAGCACACATCGATTCATGGAAGGCCGTGCGCGAGAAAACCATCGGATGTGCGATAAAAAAGCCGCGGCGCACGTTGGCGCACAGGCCATCTAACTGCGTGCGCCAGGTCACAGCGAAAAATCGCACAGGCCACAGCGAAAATCGCACATAGCGCGGCGCACGCAACAAAAGTAGGCGGAACACGGGGCGTAACACTCGGAATGGGGAACAACTTGCCAAAATGTCACGGGGGAAGTACAGGGTACAAGTGCGCGGAACGCCCACACGCTCGCCTACAACACGTATTCATGGAATAGAATAGGGCAAAAAAGCGCACGCTCAAACCAGCGCACAGGCACAAACACGACCGCCACAAGAAAGCAGGCGGTAGCGTCTCTGCGCCTGGAAGAAATGTGCGCCAACAAATAGCACCTATATATAGCCATGATGAATGTCCTATACTGTGGCCCTCCAGGACAAATGACGTGCAAAGGGGTACCCACAAACACGGACACCCGCTGACAAAAAATACGTGTGCATATATACCGGGGTGCGCGGGAAGTCTCACACGCAATTTGGCAGGGTACTTGGATTTTAGGGGTGCGCGGGAAGTTCCACACGCGATTTGGCCGGGTACGTGCGCGGGAATTTCCACACGCGATTTGGCTGGGTACGTGGATCTCAGGGGTGTGTGGGAAGTCCCACACGCGATTTGGCAGGGTACGTGGATTTCAGGGGTGCGCGGGAAGTTGCACACGCGGTTTGGCAGGGTACGTGCGCAGGAATTTCCACACGCGATTTGGCTGGGTACGTGGATCTCAGGGGTGCGCGGGAAGTCCCACACGCGATGTGGCAGGGTACGTGGATTTCAGGGGTGCGCAGGAAGTTGCCCACGCGATTTGGCCGGGTACGTGCACGGGAATTTCCACACGCGATTTGGCTGGGTACGTGGATCTCAGGGGTGCGCGGGAAGTCACACACGCGATTTGGAAGGGTACGTGGATTTCAGGGGTGCGCGGGAAGTTCCACACGCGATTTGGCCGGGTATGTGCACAGGAATTTGCACACGTGACTTGGCTGGGTACGTGGATCTCAGGGGTGCGCGGGAAGTCCCACACACGATTTGGCCGGGTACGTGCGCGGGAATTTCCACACACGATTTGGCTGGGTACGTGTATTTCAGGGGTACGCGGGAAATTCTACACGCGATTTGGCTGTGTGCTCCCAGGTATTCCCTGTACACCCTCCACGGCCCCTGCAGGCAGCCGACACCACAGGGGACTACCCTGCACACCTGCTCATGTCACCCAGCACCCCCACCCCCCAGCAGTGTGGGGCACCCTCCACCAGGCCCCCACTCATGGCCCCTATCACCCGAACCCCCCAGCAGTGCAGGGGCAGCACCACCAGGCCCCCACTCATGTCCCCCTGCACCCCCACCCCCCAGCATCCAGGGGCACCCTCCACCAGGCCCCCACTCATGGCCCCTATCACCCCAATCCCCCAACATCCAGGGGCACCCTCCACCAGGCCCCCACTCATGTCTCCCACCACCCCCACCCCCCAGCAATGTGGGGCACCCTCCACCAGGCCCCCACCCATGTCTCCCACCACCCCCACCCCCCAGCCACCATGGGCAGCCCCCACCAGGCCCCCACTCATGTCTCCCACCACCCCCACACCCCAGCAGTGTGGGACACCCTCCACCAGGCCCCCACCCATGTCTCCCACCACCCCCACCCCCCAGCCACCATGGGCAGCCCCCACCAGGTCCCCACTCATGTCTCCCACCCACCCCCACCCCCCAGCCACCATGGGCACCCTCCACCAGGCCCCCACTCATGTGTCCCACCAACCCCACCCCCCCAGCAGTGCAGGGGCACCCTCCAGCAGGCCCCCACTCATGTCTCCCACCAACCCCACCCCCCAGCAGTGTGGTGCACCCTCCACCAGGCCCCCACCCATGTCTCCCACCACCCACACCCCCCAGCCACCATGGGCAGCCTCCACCAGGTCCTCACAATCCCCAATCATGTGCGTTATGGTCAGCCTCCACAGCCAAAAAGCCCTACCAAGTAACCCATTCACCCACATGGAAATGGAAATTACATGTTACACCCCCAATGTTCATAAAGCTAATGAACCCATGTCCGTCACACACAATGGTTGCAATTGAATGGGAAAACACCCAACATGACATGCATGAAACCAATGAGATGATACCACACAGTGAAGTATGAAAACAAAATTGTATTAAAAAAAAAAGAATGCAAAAGAAATGAAACAAACTACAATGGGAATGAAAAAAAGATAAGCTGCATGTCCGTTTAAAAAAATAAAAACACCAAATCCTAATCCAAAAAAATGTTGTCCAAAGTCAAATGAAAAATAAAATCAATCCAATGAAGAACTATGTACAAAACATCCAAGGGTCCATGAGCCCAACTGAACAAAGGAAACCTACAAAAAACCCTAACTAAAATGCAACTATATACAAAAAGTGGAGCAGTGTCCGTCGACTCCAAATCATAAGAATAAACAAAGGAAACCTAAAACTAAAGAACTATATACAAAGGCGGCGGGCAAGTCCAGTGGCTCACTCCATGGTGTTCCGGGCCAGGGCATCATCGAACTCCTGTTCGATGTCCCGGAGGCGGTCCTGTTCCATGGCCCCGAGGGTCCGCAGGGACGACGCCATGTCCTCCTCCAACCCCCTGCGGATTGCCTCAAGGCACTCGGCCCGCCTCAGGGCCCTCCGCATGGAGTTCTCCGCCCTGACCATTGTGAGCCGCGCCTCTTCCACCCGCCGCCGCTCCGCACCTATGGCGTGGCCCAACCGCTGCCACACGGAAGACACTCTCTGTCCTGGGTCCTCCTGCCCTCCGGCCGATGCCTGCCCCTCCGATGTCGAAGGCCCCGAGCCTTCATGGCTCCCACCATGTTGCTGCTGCTGCTCTGCCTCTGCCCGTGCACTGCCTCCTGCTGCCTGCACATCCTCCGCCGGCTGGGGTGCAGTCGTAGATGTGGCCACCCCTGCTGGACGTCCGACTCCCGACTGTGGCAGGGATGCCTCCTCCACCAGCCTGGCCGCACCGTCAGAGGCAGCACCACAGGGCACCCAGGTGACTGATGGGTGGGAAGATGGCACAGAGGACGACTGGCGCGTAGGGGGTCCAGTTGAGGAGGGGGTCGGAGCAAGCCCCATCAGACGGAGGAATCCGGCCTGGGTGACCTGTCCCAGCAGGCTGACGTGGTCAACCAGCCATTCGAGATGACATGCAGTCTCTCCATGAAAAGACTGCAGGTCACCTCGCGTGGCACGTTGACGCAACGCCACACCAGCCAGGACAGGCTCAACCCGGACCTGGATGGCCACGTCCGCAGGCAGAGGAAGGCCAGTTGACGTCAGCTCATCCCCTGCCTGAAAACAGGTCTGGACGTAGGCATCCCTGCTGGTGCAAGATGATGCAGGGACAGGATCGGGGACAGGATTGCACAGAGGCACCTCCGCGGCGGCCTGTGCTGCCTCCTGTCCCTGGTCCTGCACTGCACCACTAGCACCACTGGGATCCCCACCTCCAGACCCCGTCTCTGGTGCTTGCACGGCCTCCTCCTCCACCAAACCCCCCACCAACCTGGATGACTCCGTGCCATCTTCCCCTGTTGGGCCCTGTGGGGTCCCAGCTGCCCCTTCTGCTGCCGAGGAGTCCATCTCCAACCTCCGCCTCTTGGACCTCCCCCCGGCAGCTGCGGCCTGGGACGCGGCACCGGACTCCTCACTCCCCGACGAGATGACAACACGGGAGGGGAGCCGGGCCTTGCGTCTCCGGCTGGCGGTGGGATCCCCGCCGCTGTGCTCCACAGCACCTTCTCCGCCCTCTTCATCAGTTGACGCTGCAGACAGGGAGAAACAAAACACAGGCATCAGGGCACTGTACAATAGACACATACACACATGACAGTTGCACATGAGTGGCATTGGCAAACCTCAGACATGTCATCACAATCCCCAACACACATGTCATTACAACTCGCACACATGAGCCATACCACAGCCATATCGCAACTGGCACCACCATCCCTACACATACAACAGCATGAGCAGCCAAAGGTGAGCCAGACATCACATGCAACACAGGAAGTGCACCACACATGTACACACACCACCACACTTGCATGCATGTGTACACCTCTGCCAAGTGTCGCACTGTTCAGAAGGGCATCCATGTCACATCTGCCAATCAGGCTTCTACATACCGCTGTCACATGCATCCATGTTGCATCACTGTTGCACCCTTGTCAAATACACACACATGCACATGTACACAGTGCTGATACATGCAGCCGAAAGTGCAACAAAAGGATGAGGTTTTACAATCAAATATTACAAATCTATTAGCAAATATGCGTGGTACTAAAGAGTACTGGTTTCAACGTCATGGAGATGTACGTTGTATGATCAGAAACCTTGGCCCACCCACTTGGTTTGTTACATTAAGTTGTGCAGAATATTCATGGGAAGACTTACATGATTTCCTACGCATATCAAACAAAAACAAAAAAAACATAGATATACTAACACCTGAAGAACTTTGTTCTTTGGATCCTGTTAATGTTTCAAGATATTTTCACCATCGCTTCACTGCTATGCTACATTTTATTTGTAATACAACTGTTCCTCCCCTTGGAGAAGTGCAACACTTCTTTTGGAGAAAAGAATACCAAGCCAGAGGAGCACCACATATCCACATGCTTTTATGGATTAAAGATGCTCCTAAATTTGGTCAAGACAGTGATGCCACTGTTTTACAGTTTATTGAAAAATATCCCACTTGTGAAATTCCAGTACAAACAACAAATAGTGATCTTCATGCACACATTTTACAATTTTAAAGACACAAATGTGGAAAATATTGTCGTCGCAAATACAAAAACAAAGGGAAATACTACACCAAACGCCGATTTGGTTTTCCTAGACCAGTTACAAATACAGGTCAACTGAACAACCTCATATCTTCAGTTAGACATAGTGTTAAAGGTAAGTCACCTAAAAATACATATCACATAAAAAGAAAAGAAGAAGAAAAATATATCAATGATTATAATGCAATCCTTGCCCACTTATGCAATGCAAACATAGATGTGCAGTACATTGCAGACAATTCTACTGCAGTTGCACAATATGTCACAGCATACGTAACCAAAGCAGAAAGGACAGAGCTCCAAGACCTCTGGAATGACCTGTCATCAGATAAAACAGTGTCTCAGAAATTATACAGCTTTGGCATAAAAATGCTCTCCAATAGAGAATGTGGATCATATGAAGCAGCTGATCGTTCAACTGGTACTGCATTGTATGGTAAATCTGAAAATATAGTATGGCTAAGTCTTGGTCCAGCTAAATCTAGAAAAAGAGTTCTAAAATCCTACGAAGATATAGAAACAATAGCCAAACATGATCCCAACAGCTAAGCCATATTAAAAAACAATTTATTGGACACACACTACCGAAACAGAAGTAATACTTTGGAAACCATGTGTCTATACCACATAGCCCAAAACTACACATACAAAAATAATATAAAACCTGATGAAAAAAAAGGTAAATACAGAGTGACAAACTGTGAAGGCAGCTTACATAAACTGACTAAACCAAATTTAATTAATCATATCAAATTGTCTTAAAGACTCCTCAACATAAAGAAGTATATTACATGTCCCTTCTACAACTCTTTAAACCATGGAGAAAAGAAGAAGAAATACTAGATAACTTTGACTCATATGAAGATGCTTTCAAAGGAAAAGAAAGCACTATAACTGATGTAAACTTTACACAGTACAAAACAATGTTGCACAATGAACAGCAATACGAAGAAGAACTCCAAGCCCAACTAGATAAAGAAACTCCTGACAGTAGTCAACCTTCTGTAACAGGAAGCCAAGAACCACTGGGAGAACCACTAATAATAAATGAGGCAGAATTAGCTATGACAGAAGTAGAAAACACCATGTGTCAGTATGAAGATAAAGAAGACTTAACTATACTACAATCAAAACTAAACAATGAGCAATGTAGCATTTTTCACGAAGTAACAAAACAAATTGCACATGGTGTACAACATGAAAATAAATAATGTTCCTGCCATAATTATAAACCTATACTACTTTACGCCAGTGGAGAAGCTGGTTCTGGCAAAACATTCCTAATCAAAATCATCAGTAAGTTCCTTCAACAATTTACAAACAACAAACTGTCAGCTGTTGTCACTGCTCCCACAGGTTTAGCTGCCTACAACATAGGTGGTGTCACGTTACACCGATTACTACTATTGCCAGTAGAACACCAGAACAAATTAGACTATTACAAACTTTCTGCAGAAGCTGCAATGGAACTACACAGAGTATTGAAACAAATGAAAATGCTACTAATAGATGAAGTGAGCATGGTCTCCAACCTAATGTTGTCTTTGATTCACCTCAGATTACAAGAAGTACTCAAAACAAACTATCAAGAGCTTTTTGCAGGAAAACACATTATTGTATTCGGAGATCTTCTTCAATTGACACTAGTAAAAGGTGAGCCTATTTTTAAAACATTAGGACACAAACTCTGCCATGAGGCCCCCACTCATGTCTCCCACCACCCCCACCCCCCAGCAGTGTGGGGCACCCTCCACCAGGCCCCCACCCATGTCTCCCACCACCCCCACCCCCCAGCCACCATGGGCAGCCCCCACCAGGCCCCCACTCATGTCTCCCACCCACCCCCACCCCCAAGCCACCTTGGGCACCCTCCACCAGGCCCCCACTCATGTCTCCCACCACCCCCACCCCCCCAGCAGTGCAGGGGCACCCTCCAGCAGGCCCCCACTCATGTCTCCCACCACCCCCACCCCCCAGCAGTGTGATGCACCCTCCACCAGGCCCCCACCCATGTCTCCCACCACCCACACCCCCCAGCCACCATGGGCAGCCTCCACCAGGTCCTCACAATCCCCAATCATGTGCGTTATGGTCAGCCTCCACAGCCAAAAAGCCCTACCAAGTAACCCATTCACCCACATGGAAATGGAAATTACATGTTACACCCCCAATGTTCATAAAGCTAATGAACCCATGTCCGTCACACACAATGGTTGCAATTGAATGGGAAAACACCCAACATGACATGCATGAAACCAATGAGATGATACCACACAGTGAAGTATGAAAACAAAATTGTATTAAAAAAAAAAAGAATGCAAAAGAAATGAAACAAACTACAATGGGAATGAAAAAAAGATAAGCTGCATGTCCGTTTAAAAAAATAAAAACACCAAATCCTAATACAAAAAAATGTTGTCCAAAGTCAAATGAAAAATAAAATCAATCCAATGAAGAACTATATACAAAACATCCAAGGGTCCATGAGCCCAACTGAACAAAGGAAACCTACAAAAAACCCTAACTAAAATGCAACTATATACAAAAAGTGGAGCAGTGTCCGTCGACTCCAAATCATAAGAACAAACAAAGGAAACCTAAAACTAAAGAACTATATACAAAGGCGGCGGGCAAGTCCAGCGGCTCACTCTGTGGTGTTCCGGGCCAGGGCATCATCGAACTCCTGTTCGATGTCCCGGAGGCGGTCCTGTTCCATGGCCCCGAGGGTCCGCAGGGACGACGCCGTGTCCTCCTCCAACCCCCTGCGGATTGCCTCAAGGCACTCGGCCCGCCTCAGGGCCCTCCACATGGAGTTCTCTGCCCTGACC
Source organism: Ambystoma mexicanum (assembly GCF_040938575.1). Classification (NCBI taxonomy): domain Eukaryota; kingdom Metazoa; phylum Chordata; class Amphibia; order Caudata; family Ambystomatidae; genus Ambystoma; species Ambystoma mexicanum. Next base: position 241,034,019 of record NC_090934.1, read on the forward strand.
ATTGTGAGCCGCGCCTCTTCCGCCCGCCGCCGCTCCGCACCTATGGCGTGGCCCAACCGCTGCCACACGGAAGACACTCTCTGTCCTGGGTCCTCCTGCCCTCCGGCCGATGCCTGCCCCTCCGATGTCGAAGGCCCCGAGCCTTCATGGCTCCCCCCATGTTGCTGCTGCTGCTCTGCCTCTGCCCGTGCACTGCCTCCTGCTGCCTGCACATCCTCCGCCGGCTTGGGTGCAGTCGTAGATGTGGCCACCCCTGCTGGACGTCCGACTCCCGACTGTGGCAGGGATGCCTCCTCCACCAGCCTGGCCGCACCGTCAGAGGCAGCACCACAGGGCACCCAGGTGACTGATGGGTGGGAAGATGGCACAGAGGACGACTGGCGCGTAGGGGGTCCAGTTGAGGAGGGGGTCGGAGCAAGCCCCATCAGACGGAGGTATCCGGCCTGGGTGACCTGTCCCAGCAGGCTGACGTGGTCAACGAGCCATTCGAGATGACATGCAGTCTCTCCATGAAAAGACTGCAGGTTACCTCGCATGGCCCGTTGACGCAACGCCACACCAGCCAGGACAGGCTCAACCCGGACCTGGATGGCCACGTCCGCAGGCAGAGGAAGGCCAGTTGACGTCAGCTCATCCCCTGCCTGAAAACGGGTCTGGACGTAGGCATCCCTGCTGGTGCAAGATGATGCAGGGACAGGATCGGGGACAGGATTGCACACAGGCACCTCCGCGGCAGCCTGTGCTGCCTCCTGTCCCTGGTCCTGCACTGCACCACTAGCACCACTGGGATCCCCACCTCCAGACCCCATCTCTGGTGCTTGCACGGCCTCCTCCTCCACCAAACCCCCCACCAACCTGGATGACTCTGTGCCATCTTCCCCTGTTGGGCCCTGTGGGGTCCCAGCTGCCCCTTCTGCTGCCGAGGAGTCGAACTCCAACCTCCGCCTCTTGGACCTCCCCCCGGCAGCTGCGGCCTGGGACGCGGCACCGGACTCCTCACTCCCCGACGAGATGACAACACGGGAGGGGAGCCGGCCTTGCGTCTCCGGCTGGCGGTGGGATCCCTGCCGCTGTGCTCCACAGCACCTTCTCCGCCCTCTTCATCAGTTGACGCTGCAGACAGGGAGAAACAAAACACAGGCATCAGGGCACTGTACAATGGACACATACACACATGACAGTTGCACATGAGTGGCATTGGCAAACCTCAGACATGCCATCACAATCCCCAACACACATGTCATTACAACTCGCACACATGAGCCATACCACAGCCATATCGCAACTGCCACCACCATCCCTACACATACAACAGCATGAGCAGCCAAAGGTGAGCCAGGCATCACATGCAACACAGGAAGTGCACCACACATGTACACACACCACCACACTTGCATGCATGTGTACACCTCTGCCAAGTGTCGCACTGTTCAGATGGGCATCCATGTCACATCTGCCAATCAGGCTTCCACATACCGCTGTCACATGCATCCATGTTGCATCACTGTTGCACCCTTGTCAAATACACACACATGCACATGTACACAGTGCTGATACATGCACCCGAAAACAACATACATGCGTGACATCACGGACATGTCTACTTACATACACATTCATCCAAACATGTGTGCCCACACAACTGCATTTGGCATGCAAGCCTACACACACAAGCACCATCCATGTCTCACATATTACAGCCCTCGCATGTGTCAGCCCCATGGCCTTGTACACCCCCACCCATACTCTACCCCATACAAACAGATGTGCAACCTGCACACTACCGAATAATCACCACACGCACTGCTCACAATCAGGATGCATGTACACTCACCGCTCGACTCCAGACGGGTCTGCTTCTCTAGGACCTGGACGTGGAGCGCTGGGGATATGCGTTCCAGGACCCTCATCTGTTCTTCCCACAAGTGGCCACGGCGCCCCTTGGCATCCGCTGCCTTCAAGAGGCGCCGGGCCTTGCTCAGGGTCCTGGACCTGAAGTCCTCCCAGCGCTTCCTGACATGTTGTAAGTCGCGGACTGCCACCCCCTCCGCGTTGATGGCAGTCACGATGTCAGTCCAGATCCGAGTCCGTCCTTCCTTGTCAGCGCGGGAACTTCTGAAGAGGGCATCATACTGCCCCAGGACTTGCTCCACCAGGACACCAATTTCGGTGGCACTGAAGCTGGTGCCCCTCTGCCTCTCTGGCCGGGGGTTGTCAGTGGTCACAGATGGTGTTTGCCCCGACATGAAAACCCCAGAGGCAGGAGTGGGTGGGCAACTGGGTCCTGGGGCTGGGCTGTGGAGCGATGGAATCCCAGTCGGGAGTCTTCGGTTCCAGAAGGGGTGGTCACAGCAACAGCACCCCTGGCTGATGTGCAGGCAGCAAATGGCAGTGCACGTGGGCAGCAGGCAGTCAGGCAGCAGCAGATGGCAGGTGGGAGCGTGCTCGGGGCTCTGGGGGGCAGTAGTTCGGCCTTCTGGGCAGGAGCATGGACTTCCGTGTGCATACGCATGGCCAGCTTGATACGGAGTGATTTGGCACGTGAAAAGTCTGCACGTCAGCGTGTAATTCGAGGAAAGGCCCTTAGCGCGTAAGCGCGTCTGCACGCATACGCATTTTATTGGACAGAAGGCCCCTCAAGCGCCCCTGTGACGTGACGCGTACAGACGCGCATGCGCATTTCAGCACGCGTGAAAAACTGCACGTCCGCGTGTAATACGAGGAAAGGGCCCATGCCCGTAAGAGCGTGAGGAAACTGCACGTCTGCGTGTAATACGTGGAAAGGGCCCATGCACGTAAGCACGTGTGGAAACTGCACGTCCGCGTCTGTACGCGTCACGTCACAGGGCACTTGGTAGGGCTTTTTGGCTGTGGAGGCTGACCATAACGCACATGAATGGGGATTGTGAGGACCTGGTGGAGGCTGCCCATGGTGGCTGGGGGGTGGGGGTGGTGGGAGACATGGGTGGGGGCCTGGTGGAGGGTGCCCCTGCACTGCTGGGGGGGTGGGGGTGGTGGGAGACATGAGTGGGGGCCTGGTGGAGGCTGCCCCTGGATGCTGGGGGGTGGGGGTGCAGGGGGACATGAGTGGGGCCTGGTGGAGGGTGCCCCACACTGCTGGGGGGTCGGGGTGGTGGGAGACATGAGTGGGGGCCTGGTGGGGGCTGCCCCTGGATGCTGGGGGGTGGGGGTGCAGGGGGACATGAGTGGGGGCCTGGTGGAGGGTGCCCCACACTGCTGGGGGGTGGGGGTGGTGGGAGACATGAGTCGGGGCCTGGTGGAGGCTGCCCCTGGATGCTGGGGGGTGGGGGTGCAGGGGGACATGAGTGGGGGCCTGGTGGAGGGTGCCCCACACTGCTGGGGGGTGGGGGTGGTGGGAGACATGAGTGGGGGTCTGGTGGAGGCTGCCCCTGGATGCTGGGGGGTGGGGTGCAGGGGGACATGAGTGGGGGCCTGGTGGAGGGTGCCCCACACTGCTGGGGGGTGGGGGTGGTGGGAGACATGAGTGGGGGCCTGGTGGAGGCTGCCCCTGGATGCTGGGGGGTGGGGGTGCAGGGGGACATGAGTGGGGGCCTGGTGGAGGGTGCCCCACACTGCTGGGGGGTGGGGGTGGTGGGAGACATGAGTGGGGGCCTGGTGGGGGCTGCCCATGGCGGCTGAGGGGTGGGGGTGGGTGGGAGACATGAGTGGGGGCCTGGTGGGGGCTGCCCATGGTGGCTGGGGGGTGGGGGTGGGTGGGAGACATGAGTGGGGGCCTGGTGGAGGCTGCCCATGGTGGCTGGGGGGTGGGGGTGGTGGGAGACATGGGTGGGGGCCTGGTGGAGGGTGCCCCTGCACTGCTGGGGGGGTGGGAGACATGAGTGGGGGCCTGGTGGAGGCTGCCCCTGGATGCTGGGGGGTGGGGGTGCAGGGGGACATGAGTGGGGGCCTGGTGGAGGGTGCCCCACACTGCTGGGGGGTGGGGGTGGTGGGAGACATGAGTGGGGGCCTGGTGGGGGCTGCCCACGGTGGCTGGGGGGTGGGGTGGTTGGGAGACATGAGTGGGGGCCTGGTGGAGGCTGCCCATGGTGGCTGGGGGGTGGGGTGGGTGGGAGACATGAGTGGGGGCCTGGTGGAGGCTGCCCATGGTGGCTGGGGGGTGGGGGTGCAGGGGGACATGAGTGGGGGCCTGGTGGAGGGTGCTCCTGCACTGCTGGGGGGTGGGGGTGATAGGGGACATGGGTGGGGGCCTGGTGGGGGCTGCCCATGGTGGCTGGGGGGTGGGGCTGATAGGGGACATGGGTGGGGGCCTGGTGGAGGGTGCCCCTGGTGGCTGGGGGGTGGGGGTGGTGGGAGACATGAGTGGGGGCCTGGTGGAGGCTGCCCCTGGATGCTGGGGGGTGGGGGTGCAGGGGGACATGAGTGGGGGCCTGGTGGGGGCTGCCCATGGTGGCTGGGGGGTGGGTGTGGGTGGGAGACATGAGTGGGGGCCTGGTGGGGGCTGCCCATGGTGGCTGGGGGTGGGGGTGATAGGGGACATGAGTGGGGGCCTGGTGGAGGGTGCCCCTGCACTGCTGGGGGGTGGGGGTGGTGGTAGACATGAGTGGGGGCCTGGTGGAGGGTGCCCCTGGATGCTGGGGGGTGGGGGTCAGGGGGACATGAGTGGGGGCCTGGTGGTGCTGCCCCTGCACTGCTGGGGGGTGGGGGTGGTGGGAGACATGGGTGGGGGCCTGGTGGAGGGTGCCCCTGCACTGCTGGGGTGGTGGGGGTGGTGGGAGACATGAGTGGGGGCCTGGTGGAGGCTGACCCTGGATGCTGGGGGGTGGGGGTGCAAGGGGACATGAGTGGGGGCCTGGTGGAGGGTGCCCCACACTGCTGGGGGGGTGGGGGTGGTGGGAGACATGAGTGGGGGCCTGGTGGGGGCTGCCCATGGTGGCTGGGGGGTGGGGGTGGGTGGGAGACATGAGTGGGGGCCTGGTGGGGCTGCCCATGGTGGCTGGGGGGTGGGGGTGGGTGGGAGACATGAGTGGGGGCTTGGTGGAGGCTGCCCCTGGTGGCTGGGGGGTGGGGGTGGTGGGAGACATGGGTGGGGGCCTGGTGGAGGGTGCCCCTGGTGGCTGGGGGATGGGGGTGGTGGGAGACATGAGTGGGGGCCTGGTGGAGGGTGCCCCTGGTGGCTGGGGGGTGGGGGTGGTGGGAGACATGAGTGGGGGCCTGGTGGAGGGTGCCCCTGCACTGCTGGGGGGTGGGGGTGATAGGGGACATGGGTGGGGGCCTGGTGGGGGCTGCCCATGGTGGCTGGGGGGTGGGGGTGATAGGGGACATGGGTGGGGGCCTGGTGGAGGGTGCCCCTGGTGGCTGGGGGGTGGGGGTGGTGGGAGACATGAGTGGGGGCCTGGTGGAGGCTGCCCCTGGATGCTGGGGGGTGGGGGTGCAGGGGGACATGAGTGGGGGCCTGGTGGGGGCTGCCCATGGTGGCTGGGGGGTGGGGGTGGGTGGGAGACATGAGTGGGGGCCTGGTGGGGGCTGCCCATGGTGGCTGGAGGGTGGGGGTGATAGGGGACATGAGTGGGGGCCTGGTGGAGGGTGCCCCTGCACTGCTGGGGGGTGGGGGTGGTGGGAGACATGAGTGGGGGCCTGGTGGAGGGTGCCCCTGATGGCTGGGAGGTGGGGGTGGTGGGAGACATGGGTGGGGGCCTGGTGGAGGGTGCCCCTGGTGGCTGGGGGGTGGGGGTGGTGGGAGACATGAGTGGGGGCCTGGTGGGGGCTGCCCATGGTGGCTGGGGGGTGGGGGTGGGTGGGAGACATGAGTGGGGGCCTGGTGGGGGCTGCCCATGGTGGCTGGGGGTGGGGGTGGGTGGGAGACATGAGTGGGGGCTTGGTGGAGGCTGCCCATGGTGGCTGGGGGGTGGGGGTGGTGGGAGACATGGGTGGGGGCCTGGTGGAGGCTGCCCATGGTGGCTGGGGGGTGGGGTGGTGGGAGACATGGGTGGGGGCCTGGTGGAGGGTGCCCCTGCACTGCTGGGGGGTGGGGGTGGTGGGAGACATGAGTGGGGGCCTGGTGGAGGGTGCCCCTGGATGCTGGGGGGTGGGGGTGCAGGGGGACATGAGTGGGGGCCTGGTGGTGCTGCCCCTGCACTGCTGGGGGCTGGGGGTGGTGGGAGACATGAGTGGGGGCCTGGTGGAGGGTGCCCCTGCACTGCTGGGGGGTGGGGGTGGTGGGAGACATGAGTGGGGGCCTGGTGGGGGCTGCCCATTGTGGCTGGGGGGTGGGGGTGGGTGGGAGACATGAGTGGGGGCCTGGTGGGGGCTGCCCATGGTGGCTGGGGGGTGGGGGTGGGTGAGAGACATGAGTGGAGGCCTGGTGGAGGGTGCCCATGGTGGCTGGGGGTGGTGGTAGACATGAGTGGGGGCCTGGTGGGGGCTGCCCATGGTGGCTGGGGGGTGGGGGTGGGTGGGAGACATGAGTGGGGGCCTGGTGGGGGCTGCCCATGGTGGCTGGGGGGTGGGGGTGGGTGGGAGACATGAGTGGAGGCCTGGTGGAGGGTGCCCATGGTGGCTGTGGGGTGGGGGTGGGTGGGAGACATGAGTGGGGGCCTGGTGGGGGCTGCCCCTGGTGGCTGGGGGGTGGGGGTGGTTGGAGACATGGGTGGGGGCCTGGTGGAGGGTGCCCCTGGTGGCTGGGGGGTGGGGGTGGTGGGAGACATGAGTGGGGGCCTGGTGGAGGGTGCCCCTGCACTGCTGGGGTGTGGGGGTGATAGGGGACATGGGTGGGGGCCTGGTGGGGGCTGCCCATGGTGGCTGGGGGGTGGGGTTGATAGGGGACATGGGTGGGGGCCTGGTGGAGGGTGCCCCTGGTGGCTGGGGGGTGGTGGGATACATGCGTGGGGGCCTTGTGGAGGCTGCCCCTGGATGCTGGGGGGTGGGGGTGCAGGGGGACATGAGTGGGGGCCTGGTGGGGGCTGCCCATGGTGGCTGGGGGGTGGGGGTGGGTGGGAGACATGAGTGGGGGCCTGGTGGGGGCTGCCCATGATGGCTGGGGGGTGGGGGTGATAGGGGACATGAGTGGGGGCCTGGTGGAGGGTGCCCCTGCACTGCTGGGGGGTGGGGGTGGTGGGAGACATGAGTGGGGGCCTGGTGGAGGGTGCCCCTGATGGCTGGGGGGTGGGGGTGGTGGGAGACATGGGTGGGGGCCTGATGGAGGGTGCCCCTGGTGGCTGGGGGGTGGGGGTGGTGGGAGACATGAGTGGGGGCCTGGTGGAGGGTGCCCCTGGTGGCTGGGGGGTGGGGGTGGTGGGAGACATGGGTGGGGGCCTGGTGGAGGGTGCCCCTGGTGGCTGGGGGGTGGGGGTGGTGGGAGACATGAGTGGGGGCCTGGTGGAGGGTGCCCCTGGTGGCTGGGGGGTGGAGGTGGTGGGAGACATGGGTGGGGGCCTGGTGGAGGGTGCCCCTGTACTGCTGGGGGGTGGGGGTGGTGGGAGACATGAGTATGGGCCTGGTGGAGGGTGCCCCTGATGGCTGGGAGGTGGGGGTGGTGGTTGACATGAGTGGGGGCCTGGTGGAGGCTGCCCCTGCACTGCTGGGGGGTGGTGGTGATAGGGGACATGGGTGGGGGCCTGGTGGAAGGTGCCCCTGGTGGCTGGGGGTGGTGGGAGACATGAGTGGGGGCCTGGTGGATGGTGCCCCTGCACTGCTGGGGGGTGGGGGTGGTGGGAGACATGCATTTTTGATCAGTAGTGCAAGGGGACATGTGGGTTGGCTGGGGGGCATGCCCATGGTGGATGGGCTGCCTGCGGGACATGAGCAGGGGTGCAGGGTAGTCCCCCGTGGTGTGGGCTGCCTGCAGGGGCCGTGGAGGTTGTGGAGCGTACACCTGGGAGGACCCACACGGCCAATTCACGTGTAGTACTCCCCAGAACCCCTGAAATACACATACCCTGCTGAAATCGCGTGTGGAACTTCCCGCGCACCCCTGAAATACATGTACCCTGCTGAAATCGCGTGTGGAACTTCCCGCGCACCCCTGGAATACACGTACCCTGCTGAAATCGCGTGTGGAACTTCCCACGCACCCATGGAATACACGTACCCTGCTCGCACTGGGCCAATCGCGTGTGGAACTTCCCGCGCACCCCTGAAATACACGTACCCTGCTTGCACGGGGCCAATCACGTGTGGAACTTCCCGCGCACCCCTGAAATACACGTACCCTGCTCGCACTGGGACAATCGCGTGTGGAACTTCCTGCGCACCCCTGAAATACACGTACCCTGATGAAATCGCGTGTGGAACTTCCCGCGCACCCATGGAATACACGTACCCTGCTCGCACTGGCCTAATCGCGTGTGGAACTTCCCGCGCACCCCTGGAATATACGTACCCTGCTGGAATTGCGTGTGGAACTTCCCGCGCACCCCTGGAATACACGTACCCTGCTGAAATCGCGTGTGGAACTTCCCGCGCACCCCTGAAATACACGTGCCCTGCTGAAATCGCGTGTGGAACTTCCCGCGCACCCATGGAATACACGTACCCTGCTCGCACTGGGCCAATTGCGTGTGGAACTTCCCGCGCACCCCTGGAATACACGTACCCTGCTTGCACGGGGCCAATCGCGTGTGGAACTTCCCACGCACCCCTGAAATACACGTACCCTGCTCGCACTGGGCCAATCGCGTGTGGAACTTCCCGCGCACCCCTGAAATACACTTACCCTGATGAAATCGCATCTGGAACTTCCCGCGCACTCCTGAAATACACGTACCCTGCTTGCACGGGGCCAATCGCGTGTGGAACTTCCCGTGCACCCCTGAAATACACGTTCCCCGCTTGGCGTTTGCTGTTTGCCAGCCCGGTGAACTGGTCCAGGGTTAGCGCAGCCCTTCGCGATGATTTAGCGATTTTGATGGCTTTTCCTTGCGCGAGGGCGTTCTTGGGGGCGTTACTGGCGCTGCTACAGGGTCGCTGCGATTCTCTGCGCCACGGCTGGTTTGGGAGCCTAAAATCCATGAATACGCTGTGCGCGGAAATCGGTTTTAGCGCACGTGCCTGGCGCAGACAATCGCACGCGGACACTCTGCGTCAGCCGCTTGCGACACTTTTCTGCGAAATTCTATGAATTACCCTGATAGTGTTTATGGAATAAGACAACAATTGGACTACTGTGCTTGAATGGTGAAATTTCTATAAACTCACAGGAAGATCCACAAGAATGTCTAATTTACTTACTACAAGTACTGGAAAACAAAAACATACCTATGAATGAAATCTTCCAGATTTCATATATGTGGAAACATACATGCACTCTCTGCAACAATGTGACACAAGAACAAATCCCCAATGAACGCTTTGTCTATATATATCAATACCTAATTGTGAATCCATTCCATTTCAGCAACTTGTACAAAATGCAAACCATGGTAGATTATGTTCTACCTGCAATTCGGATAATCGCTCCACGTTACTAATACAAACACATAGTAAATACGTAATACTAATGCTTCTACGTTACAATGCAGATGGTACCAAAAGCAACTGCAAGCTGATTGGATTCACACATGGTTAAATATCACTTGGTAAGAAAACCTTCACAACAATAGGTATAATCTACCACGCAGGAGCCACAACCAATTCAGGGCACTACGCTGCATATATAAAAAAGAAATGTGGATGGTTTCAATGTAATGATAGTACCATTTCTCTAAAGCAGAGATTACCAGCAAATCTTGCAAACGCTTATTTAATGTTCTTAAAACCAAACTTTGATAACTAAACTGTACTTAAACCCCAATTAAACTTGTAGTAAAAAAATGTAAACTGTTAGAATATTCCAAAAGCTATCTAACTGCCCAAAGATTGTACAACAACTAATCAGATGATTGCATAGCACTAAATCAGAGAAAAAATTAGACAGTTAGAATACGCCAATTGGTATCTAACTTTCCCAAAATTTAACAATATCCAAACAGATAAATTAATACCACTAAAAAATATTAAAAAATAGACAGTTAGAATACGCCTACTGGTATCTAACTGCTCCAAAATGTTATAATATCCAAACAAATAAATAATATGTTACTGCTCCAAAAAAATGCAACAAGACAATGTATAAAACATTAGCCAGAAACAACAAGTGAACACTGAAAACAAACAAACAAATAAACTGTAGCATAACAGAAAAAGGTTTTTTTTTAATCCAACGTGGATTTTTTTTCTCCCACAGACCGAATGATTTTAGCAACGAACACAGAAACTGAGCAAATTGCACAGTACTCTGGTTTGTAATCTACTAAATATGACCGTCCAAAAAAAAATGTTGATTATACAATGTAATAAGTCATTACAAAATACTAATACTAACATGCTATTTTATATTATCACAGAAATTAACAAGAAATACATATACTCCAGTTACTAAACCAAGCAGTAAGTATATTATACACTCTATGCCCTGGCCAAAACCATCGCAGCATATCACACCCATAGTATCTTATAACTTTGTTCCTCATAAATTTGTTTTTGACCCAAAGTTATAAGCAACTATAAGTGTGATATGCTGCGGTGGTTGTGGCCAGGGCATAGAGTGTTGGGTGCATGGCCATTTGGCCATGTTCTCTTTGACAAACTTTCAGAAGTAAAAAGGATAGGACACTCAACAGCTTGATTCCTTCTCTTCAAAGACATGTATGTACGCAGAGAACAATTTTCTCTAACTCTTGCATACGCAGTCACCATTCATAAATCACAAGGGCCCTCATTACGACCCTGGCGGAAAGCGACTGACCGGAGCGCCACAGCGTAAATAGCGTTTCCGCCATTGCACGAAGGAGCAAAGTGCGGCCCATTCCGACCCATCGGGCACGAGCACCACGGCATGGCGGAAGTGCAAAGTCCGCGATGGCGGAAATGACCCCAAAACGGCCCACACCGCCGCCGTACGGCGCCCTAGGTGCAATACCGCCACCCCTCTTAGCGGTCACCGCAGTGTGCGCCTACCGGAAAGTACGGTGCCCGGAAATATACGGAAACGGAAGTTAAAACATGGGCCCGGAACGGGAAACATCCCGGCGTACACCTATAAATACACTAAAACCACACAACCACTAAAATCACTACCCTGAAACACACCCCAACCCGTCAACCACCCTAGCGAAACCAAGAATAATGGGAAAAGCAGCGAAGAAAGCGTGCGACCGCAAGCGGCAGGTCCACTTCTCCCGTGAGGAACTCACCGTGCTAACAGAGACCCTCCAGGAGAATGCTGCCGTCGTCTTCTGCACGCAAATGACCAGGACGGCACTTGCAAACAAGAAGGCCATATGGGCTCTGGTGGCACAGCGGGTAAGTGCGGTGGGGACCGCACCCCGCACCCCACAGCAATGCCGCAAGCGATGGGACGACCTGCGGATACGCGTCCGCAGCATACTCTCTGCCAACCGCAACATTGCCACAGCCACCGGGGGAGGTCCTGAATCACCCATCAAGTTGACCCCCTGGGAAGAAATCTGTGCCTCCACCATCGGAATGGAGAGCATAGAGGGAGTCGGAGGGATGGAGAAAGGAGTGCAGACATCCGAAGATACAGGTAGGTGGGCCAGAAAAAACAATGCCAAATCCACACAGTCCATCCATGTGAAGTACCATGCGTCCACATAGTGCAACAGAAACACATGTCCAGGAGAACGTCCACACACATCGGCCTGATAGCGCACGTTAAAACCCACAATAAATACATAAATAATTAAAAACCCCTAATACACGCACTACACGTGCAGCAGGCACACCCTAACTGCAGGCTGCCAAACAACTGCACCCTCACTCCACACACAAATCAAAGCACCTCCAAGGCCCCGGCCCAAATCACCCTCAGGTACCACCCCAATGCATGTGATACAATGCCATTCCAATTCCCACAGACCCACCAATAACCCTCGCCCTCCTCTACTCCACCACAGGGTCCGATCCAAACGACGAGCTACAGGACACCCCTACCAGCACACCTGCAAAGAGGGCCAAGACCAACGGCCAGAGACCCTCCACCTCAGCTGCACGCATCAAGACACGGCAGCAGCACAAATCAGGTGGCAGCACAGAGGAGGGAACATCAACAGGCACCCCAGCAGCCAGCATGCCCACAACACCACCACCACAGGTCCCCCCAATGGATGCCACAGAAGGCACTGCCTCCGGTGGCAGCAGCACCATAGGTGACACCCCATTGATGGCAGCATGCTCCGACACAGAAAACGGGGATGCCGAAGTCAGATCCATCCATGACCTGTCCCAATCCCCCTGTCTGTCCCATCCCGTACAACATGAGGATACCACGCAGGGGCACCCACAAGACGACGACTGGCCATCCCCCACAAGCCCTGTGGCAAGGCAACATGAGGACAACAGCCCCTCTGTGACACCCCCGCAAATGGCCTTGGCCCAGCAGAGGCAACAGTCCCTCGACCAGCTGATCGAACAACAGCAGCAACTGGCCACGCTCCTCAAGGACCATGCTGATGAATGTGGGGGCACTAAGGCAGACATAGAAACATCAACTGAGACACTTAGGGCACAAATCGAGAGTAGCACCGAGAGCCTGAGAGTCCAAATGGAGAGAAGCACCGAGAGCCTGAGAGTCCAAATGGAGAGAAGCACCGAGAGCCTCAGGGGGGAACTGCATGCGACGGCCAAGGACGTATGTGCCGAACTTGCCGCAGTGCGCCGTGTGCTCACTGAGCTCTCGCAAACCCTTAGGGACATGCATGGACGTGAGCAGGCAGACACATCATCCGTTGCAAGTTCCGTCCAGGGCAGCCCCCAACGTAGATCTGGAAGGAACCTGCGCTCCACAGGCAGGGGTGCCCCTGATACCCGCAGAGGGGGCATGCAATAGCGACAGCCCACTGACAATGAGCATCTTTGGACACTGGTGTTCGGGGGGGAGGTATGGGGGTGGAGGGGGTGTGTTGGGCTCACTTGGGTGGCGGGTCGATAGGGTGTTCAACATGACATCACATATGCCATAAAAAGTGCACGATCAACCAATGAGATGTGTGGACATTGATCTTTGTGTACTAGGCCATCATAGGCGTACAGTCCATATTGTGCATGTCCCAGACACACGCAGTGCCACGAGTCCCGTGTCCATGTATCAGCCACCAGGCGTGAGTGCTAGAAGCATACATCAATGAGATGCTGACGAATGTCACGGGCCTCCGGTGCCTCGCAGACTCCATGAGGTGCTGCCACATCCCCACCCTCATCATGACCATCTTCAGGTGCTTGCAGTTCTGCGTCAGGGGGCATGGGCACATTTCTACGTACGCACATGTTGTGGAGCATGACACATGCCATCACCATCTTTGCAACCTTCTCATGGCGGTACAGGAGTGCCCCGCCAGACCTGCTGAGGCAGCGGAAACGGCCCTTCAGTAGGCCGAATGCCTGTTCTATGACTTCACGGGTACGTGAGTGGGCATGGTTGTAGTCCTCCTCATGCTGGTCCCGTGGGTTCCGGACTGGTGTGAGGAGCCATCTCTTCAGTGGATATCCAGCATCACCTGTATGTGGACGAGAAACGTATGATGTGGAATGCCATTGATACGTACGCACACCCCCCCCCCTTCCTGCCAGGTCATTGCCAATTCACATACCCCACATCATCATGCATGTAATGAGACTCACCGAGTAGCCAGGATCTGTTCCCTGCGTGTCGCTCCATGTAGCGTGGTATTGTAGAGTTCCTCAAGACCATAGAATCATGGGTTGATCCAGGGAATCGGGCGCAACAATGTGTAATGATCCTGTTGGAGTCACACACCATTTGTACATTCAGGGAATGAAATTGTTTTCGGTTGCGGTACTGGGCCTCCATGGCATGTGGGACGACCAATTCCACATGGGTGCAGTCGATGGCACCAATGCAACCCGGTATGCCGGCAAGTGCATGGAATCCCACTTTCGTGTTTGTAATTTCCTGCTCCGAGCGTGGTAGGGAGATGTAGTCGTCTGCGTGCTGCAGGAGGGCATCGAGCACTTGCAATAGTGTCCGTGAGAACAGTGGCTGAGAAATGCCATGCAACTGTCCGACTGTGTGCTGGTAGGTGCCTGTGGCCAGGAAGTGGAGTACAGACACCACCTTCAGTAGGGGTGGGATGGCGGTTGGGCTATCTATCATGCTGACAAGGTCAGCCTGTGTCATGTCCACAATGGCGGCTATGGTGTCCCGGTCCAAACGGTAGAGGGTGTGGATCTGCTCATCAGTGAGGTTGAACGGATGTGCTCGGAGGCGTGGGATTGCGGGCTGCCTGCGTGGTGGTAGTGGCTGTGCTGGTGGGCCTTGCTGGCCCTGCCTTGGCCTCCTCCTCCTCCTGCGTCTCCTCCGTGCTGCTGGTTGTAGTTGGTGTTCGTCTTCCTCTTGGAGTTGGAGCACTTGCAGTGCTATCAGGTCCCCCAGGGCCAACATCGCGAGTCCTGCCGGTAGCATTTCGGTGTGGTTGTGGGAGGAGACTGGCTGTGCAATTTATGTGTTTTCAGGCTGTATGGCCTCCACCTGTGGTGATTCATTCCACCTGTGCAAACTGCCCTCCCCTTTGGCCGAGCACGTCACGCGCACAACGCTGCAATTCGGGGAATGGTATCTTGCTATTGCTATCATGTATTTGTACCCGATGGCCGTGTTAGATTGGTTGATATGTTCATTCGGCTATGGTCCCATTGTTTCCCATTCTATCTGTGCAGTCGCGAACAGACTTGTGAAGGGTCAGTGGAACGTAGTACTCGAGTAACGGTGGGCCCTCATGCATCACTGTACCGAGTTGCAACGACGGGCGGGGCGTCCCATTCGTGGGTGAAGGCAGTTGCCATTTTCACACACAGCCGCACTCGATGGAATAATTAGTGATTTCAAACTGCCACAGATGCCTTTCCGACGTGGTGTTGCAAATGAGGAATTCGAAGGGCGGCGCTTTCGGTCTTCAGCTAGCGGCGAGGAGATGCCCACAGGTCTGACTGCAAATATAACGTTCTATTGTTCAATGTCCTTGAGACAGGGCCCATGGCGAGGGAGCAATGATTGATATGAATAGTTTGGGATGCGCAATAGCTACGTGGGCGATGAGGCCGGCCGTTCCCAAATACATGTTACTTCACAACACTGGAATTACGGGCTGGGGCACTGTGGATTTTGCAGGCTGCATAACGCACAGACTCAATGGATGTTTCTAATGTCATGTGAGTAATTATTCAGGCGTTTTGATCCCGGGATGAGGGAATGATGAATGGATGCATGGGCAGGTGATTTGATACAGAGTTTGCCATGTACAGGGCTTCTTGGGATCTATCCGCCTCCCCTACGCTATGTGATGCAGGGCTGCCATAGTGGGACCATCGTCTATCTGGCCTTGTTGAGCCCTCCCTGTCTCGAGGCGCCCTCAGACACTTGTGTCCATGCACGTTAACATTCCCATCTGATGGATTCTGTTTTGACAGACGCATGCACAGGTACACTCGTTTGTGATGGTGTTTGCACCTCGATATAGATGGTTATGAGTCGCAAGTGGTTTTGGGGTGGTGATGATCCTTTTGAGTGGGCTAGCATGCATATGGCTGTGGATTTCGTGTGATCATTGAAGTGAGTTGTTCGAATGTAGTTCTGATGGCCATTCTGTTCTTTTTCTTTTCTTTTGGTTGACAGGTATCTCCTCCCCTTTTGCCACTGCCATCTGTATGCCACTCCTGCAGATGGATTTTACTCCCGACACCTGCTGCTTCGTGTTAATCGGTGGAGCAGCATTACGATCTTATGGGACGATCGCCAATGGCCCACATGCCCTTACGCAGTACTGGTGTCTCGGAGCAACATTTCGGCCTTTCAGCTGGACTAGTGCCTCCCCATTGGGACGGCCCTGCGGTTCTGTGCGCTTCCATGTTGCCTTTTCGTACGTGAATGTGGCTCTGTGTACCATGGGGGAACAGGGCGACACACAAGTAGTGGCTGGTCATTTCTTGCGGATGCAGCCCACAATGGTGATTAGTGTTTTGGAGTTCATGGCCTGATGGCTGTATGGGCTTGGTGTCTTTGATGTGCATAAATTGCTATTCTGATTTGGCCCGTGTAGCGTTTTTCTTTGCAAGTGATGTGGCATATGCCTATTTGGGGGGCGATGTATTGTGAGGAGATCTGCATTGGGTTCCAGCTTCGGGGTTTAGTTGCGTGGTACTGTACTGGGCGCGTTTGCCTACTAAGCCCGTGAGGTCAGGGATGGGGGCTGCCTATATGACAGTTTGAATGTTGTCATGCTCAGGGGCGGGGGATTGGGTTTTGTGTAACAGATGCCGGTCAGCCAGGTGGACTGGTGGAATGATGTGATTTTCGGAATATTGCTGGGCACAGGTGCCTGTGTTTGCGTGCGTTTCTTGGTGGGGGACTGTGGTCATGTCCATTGGGATGGCTTCTGTATTCGTGCCATCTGTGACCTGCAGCTCCCATTGGCCCCTCTTGTGTTGCTTTTGTTCGTTGGCATGCATGGGTGCTTTGTACATTTCAATGGTTGCATTGTGACTTCATTGCACCTACCGGGAGTTGTACTTTGTGGGCAGGGAGCGGTGTACAGGCACTCAGTGGGGCCGTTTACGGTTGATTCGCGATGTCGTACTTCTCGCCATGGCGGAATGGTACATTCCGCCATGCCTGATGGCGTTAGGTACATGTCCGCTAGGGTCGGAATTGGCGTACCGTTGCGCCATGGTGGTGTTTGCGGTTTGGCATGGCGCGCGCGCGCGTGCTTGGTGCAGTTAGCGTTGGCGTTCACTACGGTGTCGCTAATGGCTTCGTACTTTGCGGTGACGGGTCATAGTCGCACCGAGCGCTATTCGATGGCGGTATTGCATTTCCGCCATCGTTTTTCGATTTCCGCCAGGGTCGTAATGAGGGCCAAGGTCTTACCCTAGACAAAGCAATGAAAGATATTGGCCAAATGGCCATGCACCCAACACTCTATGGCCCTCATTACGACCCTGGCGGAATCCGCGGTGCTAAATGCACCGCGGAGCATGGCGGAAAGCCGCCGATAGCGCCATGGGGGTTGGCGGATTTACCACCCCATGCCGACCTTGGCGGAGCGGTAAATCCCCAATCCCAATTTTACCCTTCCCCATTCCCATTCTTGCCCCATAGGGTATAATGGGAGTGGGGAAGGAGTTAATTACGCCGCCGTAAAGTACGGCGGCGTAATTAACAACGAGGTCCCTTAGCGCCATGGTTTTCTCCGCCCGGTAAAACCAGGCGGAGAAAACCTCCATGGCGCTAAGGGAACTCGTAGTACGGCGGACGGGTCCGCCGCGATTAGCGCTGGCGGAAACCCACTCCGCCAGGGTCCTAATGAGGGCCTATGCCTTGGCCACAACCACCGCAGCATATCACACCCATAGAGTCAAACATTTGAACTATGGCCTATGAAAACTTTTAGGGGCCGATTCATGGAACAAACGTGCGCCGCAAATCCCAGCACAAGGTGGCGCAAGCGTGAGAAAGCAAGCGCACGCGCACCCGTGCGATTCAAGGAAGGCGCTGCGCTTGTTTCCCACTGGTTGTGCGCCAAATCCTTGCATAGCGCACGAGGGCACACACGTCAGCAAACAGCGTGCGCTACGCGCACAGCAAAAGCGCACATAGCGCAGCGCACACAACAAAAGTGGGCGGAACAGTGGGCATAACACGCAGAATGGGGAATAACGTGTGAAAAAGAAGGTGTAACTGGGGAAGTACTGCAGGGAACTACACGGAATGCCCACACGCACGCGAACAACTCGTATTCATGGATTTGAATACGGGAAACCCGCGCACGGCAAAAGACATGTATAGTTGTGACAGCGCGCCCCTCAGTCCGCAGGCACATATGCATGCCCAGAACACCCGCAGAAAGGCAGGCCGTTGTCCAGGACTTTTACAGGGTGGCACACTTCTCCAAAGTGCTCGGTGCCATAGATTGCACCCATGTGGCCCTACGTCTACCTAGTGCCACTGAGCACATCTACCGAAAGCGCAAGCACTGGCATTCCATAAATGTACAGGTGGTATGCGATGTAAAGGGAATCATCACCTCTGTCTATGCAAACTACACTGGTTCCACCCATGTCAGTTTCATCTACAGAATGTCCACCCTGAGCCGGGCCCTGGAAGCTGGGAAGCATGGCGACACATGGCTCCTAGGTGAGTAGAAATGCCCGTGCACATGCATGCATGTCACACACACACACAAATACACAAACCCCAATAATCACAACCATTGTCACCTCTCCATGGGACAGTTCCTACCCTCTGAGCAACCACATGATGACGCCAATCCGGAACCCCAGAACACCACCTCAGGTAAGATACAACGCCGCCCATATTGCAACCGGGGCAATAGTGGAGCACACATTCGGAGTGCTCAAGTCACGCTTCCGCTCCCTTGACCGCCTGGCGGGCAGCTACTCTATGCACCCCCAGTAGTGTGCAGGATCATTGTGGCAGCATGTGTCCTGCACAATGTCGCAACACAGCAGGGCGTACCGGTGGACATGGTGGTGCCCCCACATTCCCAACCACAGGCACAGGCGCTGCACATGGGAGGCGATAGGGCACATGGCGAGGCAGCCTAGACCCAGCTTGTGGCCACATTTGTCACCTAAACACCCAACCCTGTGGAGTGCACACAGGCCTGGCACATACCAGGTGACAATCGATGATGACAAAGAGACAGTCAAGTGTCACAACCTTACCACCCTGAGATGGTTGCCATGGAATTTCCACATTGTGTGCATTCCTACCTACTTAAACACAAGCAATCCTGTGTGACCAAAAGGCACACTTGCAAGGTGTGAATCACACAGACCTGCAAAACAGGCCATGACTATCACTGGTATGTCACTCAAACCCTCCCAAACAACAACATGACATCGCAAGGAATAGCCATACACCAACACAGTACCAATAAGGTACACATTGCCATGTGAAAAATGTAAATTGGCATCAGACAATGATGCCTGACATGGAATCAGATGAAATGACTGACCAACAACCTCCCACCCAAAATAATTCATACCCAAATGCATTCCAAAAGTTGTAGTTGTAACATAACAATGGATGCCTGTCTACATGCACAATGTGCATTACAAAATCAACGCTGCAGCTCCTGTGTGCCATGTCCACCTCCCGCAACACACTGCTCAGTGCACAGAACAGTGAACAGCCATTGTGTGTGATGCACACCCTGAGCATCACATCTAAGCGACAAACTACATCAAAAAGCAAATTAGGCATGTACAGGATCCACAATTGTTCATAGAACATGTGCTGCAGGGACACAGTGTGCACCAGAAGGCAAACAGAGTGTACACGTGGACATGGAAGGGTGGTTGTACATGTAGTGGATAATAATGTGAGTGTGTGGGTCAGTAGGGACATGCACACAATATATGCATGTGCAATCAAGTGACCATCAGTGTCCTCTACACATCACATGTGAACATTCACCATGTGTACACCCCAGCATGTCAAACCACAACTATCCCCTCAAACCTGAAAGGTAAACACAACACATGAATAGGCATTGATCACCAGAATACATCATGTACATAGGATACCACAATTACAATGTCAGGGCGCCCATCACACTGCAGGGCAAGGCAACTATCAACAACAAAACACCCTCCCCTCACAAATCACCACGAGCCACTGAACAACTGCACCTGGGTTATTCAGCCTCATCCTTTAATTTCACCTGGCCACAGGATCACCCTTCCCCTTTGTCACCATCTCCCACCTTGTGTGTAAAAAGTTGCCAGCACCCTCAGAGACCACCTTGATTTGCAAAGGCACCAAATCCAAGAGAACTCAAAGCAGGCCAACACAGAAGCCAAGCAAATAGCCTGCAGGCAGGAAAACAAACCAGAACAGCCTCCAGTAGATGACTTGAAGTAGCAGTACGCCCCAAAGGCCAAGTACTACCACAATGAAGTTAACAACCAATGTAGCACAGTAAAACAATGTCACAACAGGATGTGTACCATGTGTGCTACATAACACAGAATGATGCACCACGAACGGATGTGTACTGTCAAAGCTCCCGTGAACAGGCGCAGGAGTGGCACGAACCAACCAACCCCACTGTGGTCTAGGTGCCTCCAAGGTCAAACTCACACAGGCCTCTGAGACCCTGGTGGGGAAGGAGGGTCAGGGATATGCAGTCGGGACAGGCATTGGCATACTGGATAACCGGAATGAGGGGCAGGAGAGGGGAGCAGGATTGACACAGGAAAGTAGGGAATGCACCAAAATGTAGTACACACATTAATACATACACAATTAGACCAAACCTGTTCATCATGCACATAGCAGCAAATTACTCAAATGGAAGTCAAAGAGAAACTCATCTCTGGAGTGAGTGCTGGCCTCCTGCCTGCGCACTCTCAGGGCCGGTAACAGGAGCAGTTCAATGCTGCAAAGAGAGCCACCGTTAATAATCCGTGCGTGCCCAAAACACACAAACACACCACCAAATATGCCCCAAAGTAACAAACTACTCTACAAACAGACAATCTTGTGTGGATGTTTCGTACCCATACGTAACATTACCCCTGTGATGGTTCATACACAGTCAATGCAGTAAGTCAGGCGCCGCTGGGTTCATGGCAAATGGAACACCAATGTGTCACGATTCACACAACATGCAATGTTCCCTGGGTAAGCAGACAGACGCATATAGCAAAGTATGACTTCAGAACAAGTTGTGTACCACCATGACCAAAATAAAGTAGGCAGTGCATGTTGAAAATTCCACTCGGAAATGAAATGCACTGCACCCGAGTATGTCCCTTGCTGTCTGTCCCTGTGAGCTGCTTCTTTCCAGGTCTCAGAATGCTACATGGCTAATACAAGTGCCTCAATTGCCCATGGTGGACCGAAGGGTATGTGCCACTGCCCCTGCAGGTGCCCCAGACAACTTTCACTATCAACTAGCCATCAGTCCACTAACACATCTGAGCTGTATTGTGCGCTTCAACACCAATATTTGTCCAAGCTCACCGTCAGTGCTGATACTAAGAATGCATGTGCAACTGGCCTGGTGGAAGGTTTGCTGTGTTGTGACCCCCTGTGCTGCTCACCTTGCCTGGAGTCCCTTGAAACACATCAGCAGTTTTCGGATGTATGATCGCAATCACTGTGCCTCTGCTTGCATACACATGCGCATGTCGGCACCACCAAACGTGTCCAGATTCCAGACGTCCAATGGCCCATGTCGCCTGGCAAAGGTGGTTTGGAGCTCCTCCCCCTGCAGAAAGGCCATGAAACACAGGATTAATGCTTTTGATTCATCTGTGTGTGTCTCTTCAGGCATTTCATGACTGGACCATGTCAAAGACGTACATCAGAAATCACACCATCAGTCCGTCTTTCACAGCCAAAGTGTGGAACACACTACCTACGGCATGAATTGCAACACGCACATGTACAGTAAAGATAAGAAACATACTACACAATGCATAGCAATGAATGTACACATGAATCATGAAACACCCCATCTAGCAAAAGAAGAACAGTGGTCAATTACACCCCAATTATCCCCACAAGGGGTGTCAACACAAGTTCCACAGCAGCAGACATGCCACATATATGACAGTCCAAAGCCCTTGTGTACTAGGCTGTTACACCGAACCATCCTTGCAAGCCCATGGATAAGGGAAGCAGGAGTGGCATATGTGAGTCAAAGACACCAAGCAGCAAACACATACACAAGACAAGCTTGAAGGGCCCAGCTGGAACAGACAGTGGATGCTTTCAAAAGCCACAAAGCACCACACCGTCACATGAAAGCACAATAGACAAGCAATTTTAAACTATATTAACTAATTACACTAACTATGAAAAACCTACATTACCTATTTAAATTAACTATCAAACAGAAGCTTAACTAACTAAACTAAAAGAAAAATCAAAAATGGCCACATACGACCCAGGGGGGTTGAGGTGCCCAGGAGTGGGGAGGTACAGGGTGCTGCTCAACACCCACATGCAATGATGCTGAGGAAAAAAAAACCTCCATGGGCTCAACACCTGCACAGCCCGAACTATGTGAGAGATAGATTATCGTCCGATTCTGGCTCTTCCTGGAAAGGAGGATGTGGCACAGGAGCATGACCATGCCTAGCCGCAGCTTGACCCTCGTCGGCAGCAAGTCTGCCGGACGGGTGAGCCTGGTTCTGTGTGGTGATGAGACATAGGTCTGCATGCAGAACCTCCCGTGATAAATGTGCTTCCTTTTGCAAGGTAGCACGTGTAACACAGAGTTCCTCCTGCAAGGCCTGGCTGGACAACCGCTGCACCTCCTGGCAAGCCTGTAGCTCAGCTGAGATGGTACGCTCAAGCTGTGCAAACCTCTCCTCTGCCCGCTCCCTCTGGGACATCAGAAGGACAACCAGAGTGGATCTGAGGGAAGCACACTCCTCCCTCAGGGCCTCCATGTGTGCCTCTGCGTGAGCAGCAATTGCTTCACGCAGAGACAACATTCCAGCCTGGCGTTCCCTGTCTGAGGCCGCCGTGCCCAGCCTGAGCGAGCGGGTCATGGACCCTGCCACCTGCTGCTGGAGAAGCACCTGCCTAGCAGGGGGAAGCACGGATCGGGCCACACGCTCCATGCTCTCAGCGATGTTCTCCATTGCTGCCCCCTGCCGTTCAGAATTGGCAGTCATGTCTTGCTCCCACTCAGTATACAGCGGTTGCGCACGGTGACCGCGTTGCTGGTCCTGACCCCTGACTCCTCGTTGTGTTGGCACCACCCGCAGCTGCACGACTACATGCCCCCGTTGACGTGATGTCCCATGCACATCAGTGACTGGTGTGGAGGGTGACCCTGCGTCCCGATCCACCACGGGTGGAGGTACCAAGATTGTCTGACCCCTGAGTGAAGGTGTCGCGGACAGAGGAGTGTCCACATCAGAATCACTCACCCCTGACATATGGACCTGATGCTCATCCAACTCGACATGGTGGTCAGAGTGTTCATCAAAGCTGGACTCATAGGCAGCCAGAGACAAGATGGACTGTAGCACTTGGGGGTTTTCGTGGCCTACCACCCCACGACCCCCACTTGTGCTGGGTTGATGTAGTGATAGCAACCCTGTGCCTGGCATGACAACACCATCCTCTGGCTCCATTGCATCATCACCAGAAAAATAGAGAGGAAAAAGGTCACTACACATGTTAGAAGCACACAACACACACACACACACACCAACACCAAACACATCAGGCAGACATGTGACACACAAAATAGAACCTGGCATGCATGTTGGGTAAACTTGAAATTGCTTCTGTGATTAGACCTGTGGAAAGGTGGCAGTTTGCACTGAAGTGGGTCTATGCAGTGCAGCAAATATGCATGTTACTCACTATCTACATGTACAAGGACTTCATGGTGTGTGTCAGAAAATGTGAAGGCAGTGCAATGTCAACTTCAGGCATCATGTGCAATGTGCATTCAATGGGTAGCATGTCTACAAGCAAACCACCCCTCCCCCCAAGTGCAAAAGCAGGGATGCCTAGCATGGTATCAAAAGGCTAACCATAGACCTGTGTATTGACAGACAGTGTTGACTAGCATCAACAGCATCATGTGAGTCAAGTGACAACACAGCAAATGATGATGGGACATTAAGCAGGACACATGATGAAACCTCTGG
Source organism: Ambystoma mexicanum (assembly GCF_040938575.1). NCBI lineage: Eukaryota > Metazoa > Chordata > Amphibia > Caudata > Ambystomatidae > Ambystoma > Ambystoma mexicanum. The sequence goes on from NC_090934.1 coordinate 241,057,713, forward strand.
AGTACACCCACGTGTGAAGAAGACACTACACCAGTTGAACAGAGTCATTGGCCATTAAACAGGCTGAGGCCTGTAACCCACAAAGATTGTCAGACCCTAAACATGTGTGCAACCCAGTAATGAGCCACAGTTGTCATGGGAAGGCAGATGAAATGCCATGCAATGTAGGTCATCCAGGACTTGTATTACAGTGATCATCCAGTCATGGACACATAGGGCCATGCGTGGAATGCACATGGAGCATGAATGGGCACTCATGTCCCTGCAGGGCATCTGACCTCTGCACAGTCCAAGTGAGACACCCTGCATCAAGTACTAAGGATGTACCACACAGCATATGTCTGGGAGATTGGCCGCTAGATGTTAGCATGTACACAGGAGGCATGAACAGGGAAGTACCCAACAGCAATATTGTAGCAGACCAATGCTAAGGTGGAATTGGGGTGGAGAGCGGGGGGTTGAGGGGCAAGGGAGCATGCCTACATTGAGTACCCGCTTGCAGGCAGAGGACACATGCACATCAGTCACGCTATGCATAGTCCCTGGGCTGAGAGGAAGGACACCCCACGCTACATGCAGAAGTGCCAGTGAGCTGGAACATGGACCGGCGGGGCATACTGTTAACCAGCATTTGAGTAGGGTGCAATAGTGGTGATGCGGACAGTCCCCGTCTGCTCCACATGTCCACCAACCAGCAGAGTAGACATGCATCAGGGAAACATTGCATTACTTTCACATCAGAACCATGTACACGTGACATGTAGTGGCAGTCATGTACAACAAATCACACAATTAAAACACACACGTCCTCAACAAAAACGCTACTTTGACCGATTCAGATGGTATGAACTCCGCAACGAGTGACTCATGCGGAGTGAAGTCTTCCTCCTCTGGTGCAGGCCCACTGCCAGTCACCAGAGTCAAGTTGTAATTTGAGGCACGCTTAGCCTTAGCGCTGCGTTTGAGGTCATTCCAATGCTTTTTGCACTCTTGCGCCATGCACACCTCATCGCCGAATGCACTCACATGTTCCGCAACTTGCTTCCAGTGGGTATCAGGTTGGGCAGCTGTAGTCTGACAATTAGCACCCACTAGCATGTCACGGCTGTGGTCCCGCACGTAGTCCACGAGGAAGTCCAATTCCTGTTTGTAGAAAGGCTTCGTCCTCGACAAGCCGGAGGTCGTGGCTGCGTGTGGGGTCCCAGCCTGTGCTGCAGGTGCAACCTTCCTCCTCTTGGATTGTGGCGCAGACCCTGGCTGGCTAATGCTGCCCTGATCAGTATGGCCAGTGGATTCGGTGGATTGAGCCAAGGGAGTGGCAGGTAGAGGGACGACCAAAGGCCTGACTTGTGTCAGTGGCAGCTGGGTGCCCTCTAATGGACCCTGCGCAGCAACATCCGCTGTGGCAGGGTCATTGACCGCAACTGTCCTTTTTGGCAGACTCACAACCGGGGTGTTTTTGGGTGCATCGGCCCCTGCACTTGCCAACACCTGGCTGTTCGGGGCAGCAGATGACATAACTGCCCCAGGGACATGTGTCTTGGTCAGGGCAGCCCTGCGTGCCCCTATGGTTTCCCTCCTGGCCTGTTGGAAATCTTCCAAGGGCTCTTCAAGTGCCATCGCAGCCTGCGCTGGCAAACCCTGAGCCTGGGTGGTGGTGTCTACCCTTGGGCCCGTGGCAGTCGATGAAACGGACTGCCGGGTCACACGGGGGCCAGTGCCAGATGCAGAAGCTGCATCTCCCGGAACCACAAGGGGGGGTGGCATGATTGCACCGACACATGGCACAACATTGTGCTCAAGTGGCGCACCCCTGCCTCTTCCCCCTCTGCGGCCACCCTAGACTCCCTGGAGTCCCCCTACTCCCTGGTTACCCTGGTCATTGCCCTGACCATGCCCGCCACGAGGAGGACGCCCAGCCTCCAAACCATGGCACAGATGTAGTAGTCCCGGCACAGATCGAGTAGTGCCAATGGGAGGTGTACACCACAATTGACCTGGGCGATTGGGCTGAAGGGGGTGATATGCAAGATGTTAACAGCCCCCCTGCACCTGCAAGGCTGTATGTGACCCCGGTGATGTAGTGACAGGTCACACAACACTCAGGCACCCCAAAACTGCAGTAAAACCATGCAAGCAACCCTGCAGCCTACGTGCGTGGAATCAACCTCCCACAGTACGCGGTGGCACCCAGTTACACGAAAAACACATACGCGTGGGACACGCAGGCTATTATGACCTCGAAAACGGGTGCGATACACAGGGGCACCCGCAGTGGGAAAAATAGCGTGCGCGACTCACCATCTGATTAGCACGATGCAGGAAAACACGTGTAGCCAATACCCCTGCCAAAAGCAGAGATACGTCCTTGATAGCTGTGAAGTTGTGATGGCAAGCGAAACAACATGAAGCAGCAACACACGTTGGTCTCCACGCATAGGCACGTACAGCGAACTGCTGGCCCCGCTCACCTTTAACCTGTGCGGAGGGAAACGCCTGTGCGCATCACGTCACTTACATGCATAGGCCCATTCCTTGGATTACACGCATTCACACGAGGACGTGCAGTTTTTTCACGAGCGCTGAACCACTATGCCCACGTCACGAGGGAAACGCCCGCACGAGTCATGTCACAGAAGCGCTTAAGCGCTAAGGGCCTTTGGTCCAATGAAACCGCATACGTGTGCTGATGTGCTTACGCGTGAAGGGCCTTTCCTCGAATTACACACTGACGTGCAAGATTTTCACGTGCCAAAAAACTCTGTATTAAGTTGGCCACGCAACAACACACAAAAGACCACACTCCTGCCCAGAAGGCCGAATTACTGCCCCCCAGAGCCCTGAGCACGCTCCCACCTGCAATCTGCTGCTGCCTGACTGCGTGCTGCCACGTGCCCTGCTATTTGCTGCCTGCACGTCAGCCAGGGGGGCAGTTGCTGTGACCACCCCTGCTGGAACCGAAGACTCCCGACTGGGATACCATCGCTCCACAGCCCAGAACCCAGGACCCAGTTGCCCACCCACTGCCTCTGGGGTTGCCATGTCAGGCACAACACCATCTGGCACCACTGGCAACCCCCAGCCAGAGAGGCAGAGGGCCACCAGATTCAGTGCAGGGAAGTTGGTGTCCTGGTGGAGCAAGTCCTCGGGCAGTATGATGCCTTCTTTGGAAGTTTGCGCGCCGACAATGAAGGACGGACCAGGATCTGGATGGACATCGTGACTGCCATCAACGCGGAGGGGGTGGCAGTCCACGACTTACACCATGTCAAGAAGCGCTGGGAGGACTTCAGGTCCAGGACCCTCAACAAGGCCCGGCGCCTCTTGAAGGCAGCGGATGCCAAGGGGTGCCGGTGCCACCTGTCCGACCACCAGATGAGGGTCCTGGAACACATATGCCCAGCGCTCCACATCCAGGTCCTTGAGAGGCAGACCCGGTAAGTGTACATGCATACTGATTGGATGCTGTGCGTGTGGTGGTGTTCCAGTAGTGTGCAGGTTGCACATGTGTTTTCGTAGGGCCATGTAGGGATGTGTATGAACAGAGGCATGAGGCTGCCACATGTGAGTCCTCTTAGGTGTGAGACACGTCGATGGTGTATGTGTTGGTAAGCATGCTGTGCAAATGCAGGTGTGGTAGCACACATGTTTGAATTTCTGTGTATGTATGTTGGCATGGTTGTGGTGTCGCACATAGATGGTGGTTCCTGCTGAATGTATCTGCACTGTGTACATGTGCATGTGTGTGTATTTGACAAGTGTGCAACTGTGATGCAACATGGATGCACGTGACACTGATATGTAGAAGGCTGAATGCCAGATGTGACATGTATGGCGATCGCATCACTGCGACAGTTGGAGGAGATGTAGACATGCATGTAAGTGTGGTGGCATGTGTGCATGTCTAGTGCTCTCCCTGTGTTTCATGTGATGTCAGGCTCACCTTCGGCTGTTCATGCTGTTGTATGTGTATGGATGTTGCTGCCTGGTGCAATATTGCTGTGGAAATGCTCATTTGTGTGAGTTGAAATTACATGTGTGTCGTGGAGTGTGATGCCATGTCTGAAGTTTGACACTGCCACTCATGTGCAACTGTCATGTGTGTATCAGTCCATTATACAGTGCCCTGATGTCTGTGTTTTATCTCTCTCTTTCTCCAGCGTCAACTGATAAAGAGGGCGGAGAGGGTGCTGTGGAGCACAGCGGCATTGATCACACCACCAGCCGGAGACGCAAGGCCCGGCTCCCCTCCCAGATTGTCATCTTGTCGGGGAGTGAGGAGTCTGGTGCCGTGTCCCAGGCCGCAGCTGCCGAGGGTAGGTCCAAGAGGCAGAGGTCAGAGGTGGACTCCTCTGCATCAGAAAGGGCAGCTGAGACCCCACAGGGTCCAACGGATGAAGATGGCATGGAGTCATCCAGGTTGGTGGGGGGTTTGGAGGAGGAGGAGGCCACGGAAGGGACACACACGGAGTCTGGAAGTCAGGATTCCACTGGGGCTAGTGGTGCAGTGCAGGGTCAGGGAAAGGAGGCAGCACAGGCAGCCACGGAGGTGCCTGTGTGCAATCCTGTCCCTGATCCTGTCACTGCATCATCTGGCACCAGCAGGGATGCCTACGTCCAGACCCGTTTTCAGGGAGGGGATGAGCGCACAACTGGCCTTCCTCTCCCTGCGGACGTGGCTATCTGGGACCGTGTTGAGCCTGTCCTGAGTGGGATAGCGTTGCGTCAACGGGGCATGCGAGGTGACCTGCAGTCTTTTCGTGGAGAGACTGCACATCGTCTTGCATGCCTCTTTGACCACGTTGACCTACTGGGACGGGTCACCGGTGCTGGATTCCTCCGTGTGCTGGACCTTCTTGCGACCCCCTCCTCACCTGAATCCCCTACGCGCCAGTCATCCTCCATGCCATCTTCCCACCCACGTTTCACCTGGGTACCCTGTGGAGCTGCCCCTGACCCAGCGGCCAGGCTGGTGGAGGACACAACCCTGCCACAGTCGGGAGTCGGACGTCCAGCAGGGGTGGCCACCACGACAACTGCACCCCAGCCGGAGGCGGACATGCAGGCAGCAAGAGCCAGGGTGCAGGCACAGGCACAGCAGCAGCAACATGGTGGGAGCAATGATGGCTCGGGGCATTCAACATCGGAAGGGCAGGCATCGGCCATAGGGCAGGAGGACACCGGATTTGAAGTGTCTTCCGTGTGGCAGCAATTGGGCCACGCCATAGATGCGGAGCGGCAGCGGGCGGAAGAGGCGCGGCTCACAATGGTCAGGGTGGAGAACTCCATGCAGAGGGCCCTGAGGCGGGCCGAGTGCCTCGAGGCAATTCGCAGGGAGTTGGAGGTGAAAATGTCGTCGTCCCTGCGAACCCTCGGGGCCATGGAAGAGGACCGCCTGCAGGACATTGAGCGGGAGTTCGATGATGCCCTGGCCCGGGACATCAAAAAGTGAGCCGTCGGACTAGCCCACTGCCATTGTAAATAGTTAGATAGTGTTAGGTTTCCTTTCTGTTTTTGTTTATTTTGGGCCGCTTGGACAATGCACCACATTTTGTATATAGTTCATTATTAGGTAGGGTTTTTTGTAGGTTTCTTTTCATTTGTTGGGCTCATGGACCCTGGATTGGTGATTTGCATATAGTTGAACAGTGGATGTTTCTCGTTTTTATTTTAATTTCTCCATGGCGCAATCGATTTCATATATTTTTTTTCCCTTGGATTTGCTTTGTTGGACTGAGACTTTGGACACATTTTCATTTGGATTTCTTTTGATTCTGACTTCATATTTTTTATTTTTTTACGGACATGCTGCATTTTATTTCTTATTCCCATTATTGATTTTTTTTTATTTACATTACATTCATGTTGTGTCAATACATTTTTGTTTCATACTTCGATGTGTGGTATTGTCTCATTGGTTTCATGCATGTCATGATATGGGTTTTCACATTCACTTGCACCCATTGTGTGTGTGTGATGGACATGTGTTCATGTACATACTTGCCATTCGGGTTGTATCATGTAATGGCCATTTCTCTTTGGGGGGATGCAATACTTGTTTGGGTCTTTGGGCTAGGGTGGCATGGGGTGTGGTGTGGGTGGCCATGAGGCCCATGATTGAGGATCGTCATGACGTGGGTGCTGGGGGACATGAGTGGGACATGAGTGGGGGCCTGTTGGCAGGTGCCCCTGACTGCTGGGTGTGGGGGTGCTGGGGGACATGAGTGGGGGCCTGCTGGCAGGTGCCCCTGACTGCTGGGGGTGGGGGTGCTGGGGGACATGAGTGGGGGCCTGCTGGCAGGTGCCCCTGACTGCTGGGGGGTGGGGGTGCTGCGGGACATGAGTGGGGGCCTGCTGGCAGGTGCCCCTGACTGCTGGTGTGTGGGGGTGCTGGAGGGCATGTGTGGGACATGAGTGGGGGCCTGCTGGCAGGTGCCTCTGACTGCTGGGGGGTGGGGGTGCAGGGGGACATGAGTGGGGGCCTGCTGGCAGGTGCCCCTGACTGCTGGGGGGTGGGGGTGCTGGGGGACATGAGTGGGGTCCTGCTGGCAGGTGTCCCTGACTGCTGGGGGGTAGGGGTGAGGGGGGATATGAGTGGGGGCCTGCTGGCAGGTGCCCCTGACTGCTGGGGGATTGGGGTGCTGGGGGACATGAGTGAGGGCCTGCTGGCAGGTGCCCCTGACTGCTGGGGGGTGGGGGTGCTGTGGGACATGAGTGGGGGCCTGCTGGCAGGTGCCTCTGACTGCTGGGGGGTGGGGGTGCTGGGGGACATGAGTTGGTGATCACTAGTGCAAGGTGACATGTGGCTTGGCTGGGGGCATGCCCATGGTGGATGGGCTGCCTGCGGGACATGACCAGGGGTGCAGGGTAGTCCCCTGCGGTGTGGGCTGGCTGCAGGGGCCGTGGAGGGTGTAGAGGGAACACCTGGGAGGACCCACACTGCCAATTCACGTGTAGGACTCCCTGCGCACCCCCAAAATTCACGTACCCCGCTCTGACAGCAAAATCGCGTGTGAAACTTCCCTCAAAGCCCAGTGATTCATGTACCCCACTCGCACAGGGCATTTCACGTGTGAAACTTCCCGCGTACCCCCATAATACACGTACCCCACTCGCACAGGGCATTTCACGTGTGAAACTTCCCGCACACCACAGGAATACACGTACCCCACTCGCACAGGGCATTTCGTGTGTGAAACTTCCCGCGCACCCCCGAAATACACGTACCCCACTCGCACAGGGCATTTCGCTTGTGAAACATCCCGCGCTTCACAGGAATACACGTACCCCACTCGCACAGGTCATTTCGTGTGTGAAACTTCCTGCGCACCCCCAAAATACACGTTCCCCCCTCCAATCGCGTGTGAAACTACCCACACACCCCAGGAATACACGTACCCCACTCGCACAGGGCATTTTCCGTGTGAAACTTCCCGCGCACCCCAGGAATACACGTACCCCACTCGCACAGCGCATTTTGCGTGTGAAACTTCCCACGCACCACAGGAATACACGTACCCCACTCGCACAGGGTATTTCACATGTGAAACTTCCCGCGCACCCCAGGAATACACGTACCCCACTAGCACAGGGCATTTCACGTGTGAAACTTCCCGTGCACCACAGGAATACACTTACCCCACTCGCACAGGGCATTTCGCGTGTGAAACTTCCCGCGCACCCAGGAATACACGTTCCCCTCTCCAATCATGTGTGAAACTTTCCACGCACCCCAGGAATAAACGTACCCACTCGCACAGGGCATTTCGCGTGTGAAACTTCCTGCGCACCCCCGAAATACACGTTCCCCTCTCCAATCGCGTGTGAAACTTCCCGCGCACCCCAGGAATGCACGTACCCCACTCGCACAGGGCATTTCACGTGTGAAACTTCCCGCGAACCCCTGTTATACAAGTGCCCAGCTGCAATCGAGTGGGATTCTCCCTGTGCAGTGGGGTACATGTATTCAGAGGGGTGCACGGGGAGTTTTGCAGGCGTTTTCGTGGTTGGGGGCCTGTGCGCCATGTACAGGATTTGTGCGCTGTGCATGGTGCATGGGGAGGAGTTGGGGGCGTAACTGGCTCTGCTGCAGGGTCACTGCACCACTCTGCGCCACAGCTGGTTTTCGAAGCTCAAATCCATGAATACGCTGTGCGCAGAAATGGATTTTAGCGAACGTGGCTGGTGCAGTAATTCGCACGCGCATTGTGCGCCAGCCGCGTGCACCACTTGTGCGCTGAATTCTATGAATTACCCCTTTAATGTCTGCGGACATTATGTGTGTTCTTAGGACACTTCCAACTTGCCAGCGAACAATAAGGATAGCGTCTTCAGGACACCGCTACGAACATTTCAGGACAACGCGAGAGTTCTTAGAACATTTCCAACTTGACAACGAACAATACGGACAGCGTCCTCAGAACACCTCCATTTTGTTTATATATGAACATTTCAGGACACCGCGAGAGTTCTTAGAACACTTTCAACTTGACAACAAATTCAGGACACAGCGAGAGTTCTTAGAATACTTTCAACTTGACAACGAACAATACGGACAGCATCCTCAGAACACCCCCATTTTGTTTATTTACGAACATTTCAGGACACCGCAAGAGTTCTTAGAACATTTTCAACTTGACATGAACAATACGGACAGTGTCTCCAGGACACCCCTACAAACATTTCAGGACACCACAAGTGTTTTTAGAACACATTCAACTTACCATCGAACAATACGGACAGCGTCCTCAGAACACCCCCATTTTGTTTATTTGCGAACATTTCAGGACACAACGAGTGTTCTTAGAACACAATCAACTTGAGAAAGAACACTACGAACAGTGTCCTCAGAACACCCCCATTTTGTTTATTTGCGAACATTTCAGGACACCGTGAGTGTTCTTAGAACACATTCAACTTGCCAGAGAACAATACGGACAGCGTCCTCAGAACATCCCATTTTGTTTATTTACAAACATTTCAAGACACCGCGAGAGTTCTTAGAACACATTCAACTTTCCAGAGAACAATACGGACAGCGTCCTCAGGACGGACATCGTCATCAGAACACCCCTACAAACATTTCAGGACACCACGAGTGTTCTTAGAACACATTCAACTTGCTATCGAACAATACGGGCAGCGTCTTCAGAACACCCACTACGAACATTTCAGGACACTGCGAGTGTTCTTAGAACACTTTCAACTTGCCAGCGAACAATATGGACAGCGTCTTCAGGACACCTCCTACGAACATTTCAGCACAACGCGAGAGTTCTTAGAACACTTCCAACTTGACAACGAACAATACGGACAGCGTCCTCAGAACACCTCCATTTTGTTTATTTACGAACATTTCGGGACACCGCGAGAGTTCTTAGAACACTTTCAACTTGACAACAAATTCAGGACACCGCGAGAGTGCTTAGAACACTTTCAACTTGACAACGAACAATACAGACAGCGTCCTCAGAACACCCCCATTTTGTTTATTTACGAACATTTCAGGACACCGCAAGAGTTCTTAGAACATTTTCAACTTGACAACGAACAATACAGACAGCGTATTCAGGACACCCCCTAAGAACATTATAGGACACCACGAGTGTTCTTAGAACACATTCAACTTACCATCGAACAATACGGACAGCGTCTTCAGAACACCCCCATTTTGTTCATTTGCGAACATTTCAGGACACCACGAGTGTTCTTAGAACACAATCAACTTGACAAAGAACACTACGGACAGCATCCTCAGAACACCCCCATTTTGTTTATTTGCGAACATTTCAGGACACCGTGAGGGTTCTTAGAACACATTCAACTTGCCAGAGAACAATACGGACAGAGTCCTCAGAACACCCCCATTTTGTTTATTTATGAACATTTCAGGACACCGCAGGAGTTCTTAGAACACATTCAACTTGCCAGAGAACAATACGATACGGACAACGTCCTCAGGACGGACAGCGTCATCAAAACACCCCCTACAAACATTTCAGGACACCACGAGTGTTCTTAGAACACATTCAACTTGCTATCGAACAATACAGACAGTGTCTTCAGAACACCCCCAACAAACATTTCAGGACACCGCGAGAGTTCTTAGAACACTTTCAACTTGACAACAAATTCAGGACACCGCGAGAGTGCTTAGAACACTTTCAACTTGACAACGAACAATACAGACAGCGTCCTCAGAACACCCCCATTTTGTTTATTTACAAACATTTCAGGACACCGCAAGAGTTCTTAGAACATTTTCAACTTGACAACGAACAATACAGACAGCATATTCAGGACACCCCCTAAGAACATTTCAGGACACCACGAGTGTTCTTAGAACACATTCAACTTACCATCGAACAATACGGACAGCGTCTTCAGAACACGCCCATTTTGTTTATTTGCGAACATTTCAGGACACCACGAGTGTTCTTAGAACACAATCAACTTGACAAAGAACACTACGGACAGCGTCCTCAGAACACCCCCATTTTGTTTATTTGCGAACATTTCAGGACACCGTGAGGGTCCTTAGAACACATTCAACTTGCCAGAGAACAATACGGACAGAGTCCTCAGAACATCCCCATTTTGTTTATTTATGAACATTTCAGGACACCGCAGGAGTTCTTAGAACACATTCAACTTGCCAGAGAACAATAGATACGGACAACGTCCTCAGGACGGACAGCGTCATCAAAACACCCCCTAAAAACATTTCAGGACACCACGAGTGTTCTTAGAACACATTCAACTTGCTATCGAACAATACGGACAGCGTCTTCAGAACACCCCCAACAAACATTTCAGGACACCGCGAGTGTTCTTAGAACACATTCAACTTGCCATCGAACAATACGGACAGCGTCTTCAGGACACCCCCTATGAACATTTCAGGACAACGCGAGAGTTCTTAGAACACTTTCAACTTCACAACGAACAATACGGACAGCGTCCTCAGGACACCCCCATTTTGTTTATTTGTGAACATTTCAGGACACCGCGAGTGTTCTTAGAAAACATTCAACTTGCCAGAGAACAATACGGACAGCGTCCTCAGGATAGACAGCGTCATCAGAACACCCCCTATGAACATTTCAGGACACCACGAGTGTTCTTAGAACACATTCAACTTGCTATCGAACAATATGGACAACGTCTTCAGAACACCCCCAACAAACATTTCAGGACACCACAAGTGTTCTTTCAACACATTCAACTTGCCATCGAACAATACGGACAGCGTCTTCAGGACACCCCCTACGAACATTTCAGGACAACGCGAAAGTTCTTAGAATACTTTCAACTTCACTACGAACAATACAGACAGCGTCCTCAGGACACCCCCATTTTGTTTATTTGCGAACATTCCAGGACACCGTGAGTGTTCTTAGAACACCTTCAACTTGCCATCGAACAATACGGAGAGCATCTTCAGGACACCCCCTACGAATATTTCAGGACAATGCGAGAGTTCTTAGAACATTTTCAACTTGACAACGAACAATACGGACAGCGTTCTCAGATCACACCCATTTTGTTTATTTGCGAACATATCAGGACACCGCAAGTGTTCTTAGAACAGTTTCAGCTTGCTTCCGAACAAAACGGACACATATTGAGTCCTCAGAACACCCCCCATTCAGTTCATTTATAACATTTCAGAACACCCGTGATGTCCGCAGACAAATCGAACACAACAAGAATGTCTACCACATGAAAAAACACAACTTTCAACCTATCTCATACACTCCCACCCTCCCCAAACACTCCTACACACCAACACACTCTACTAAATACAAATTTTGAACCAACTTTCACCGCGCTGTCCGCGGACGTCTGCGAATCCAAGATGGCGGGCGCCACCGAAAATCTGACGCGCTTAACGCTCCATGCTGTCCAATCAGCGAACATGTTGCATGTCCGCGGACATGACATAAGCCGATCGGCCAATCAGGACACTGTCCGCGGAGCGAACAGGGAAGTGTGTCCGCGGACCGAACACAGATATCACTAATTTTTTATGACCCACTTTTTGGTCATTTTTAAAAAAAACTAGTGGACGGATTTTCACCAAATCTGCAAAAGCACGCTTTCGGGGCCAAGGCGCTGCTCCTGGCCCAAATTTGGTGAAAATCTGTCCAGCAGTTTGGGCTGTAGGCGCGAGCAAAGTTTTTTTCCCATTCAGTCTATGGGAAAAAAATACATTTTGGGACCCCCCCTTTAACTTTTTCCCCCCCTGGATGAATCCTCACCAAACTTTGCAAATAAATTCGGAGTGGGCCATATACCTTTTTTTGCAAAGTTTGGTGAGGGTTCGTCATGGGGGAGCGAAGTTATAAGCCGCCCAAAAAGTGCTCTTCCTATGGAAACACCAACTTAACCATAACTACATGGCCAATACTGTGGCCATGTAATATATATATATATATATATATATATATATATATATATATATATATATATATATATATATATATATATATATATATATATATATATATATATATTTGTTTTGTATTTAACTGTGTTTTACAAGTTTTTACAAAAGTTGTGCTCCGTGATATTCCAATTGTGTTTTTTTGTGCCTTTAAAAGGTTTCTTCTTACTCTTTTAATCAGTTAGATCCTTAGATCCTGAACTCAAAATACATATATAAATAGATTATTCCCAGTGGACCCCAGCATTGAAAGGTCTCCATAAAATTACAGGCTCCCTATAGGTTGCTGGCAGAGCCCAACTCCTCCGGGGGCAGCAGTAACCACAACAAAAAAGAAAGTTGGAGCGCCTCCTTTTTTAAATATCCCCTTTTCAGCGATTATTTCAATTTAGATTGATTGAGATTAGATTGATTTAATCAAACTGAACATGCCAAAGATATTAGACCATTTGACAAGTGCAGTCTAGACAAAGCTATACATTATTCAGCCTTGGAACATTTAAAATATTTCAATTTTGTTATTTCAATACCTTATAATTCATGCAGAAAAGTACAAATAATTCTCATTATCAAAATATATCGACATGGCATCAAAATAACTTTTCATGGACATTTCAATCCTTGCCATTCCATTATTTTTCCCTTTTTTTCTCATTTCTGTTAGTTATTGTCCACCCTTATTCATTAATTTCAAAACTCGGGGTCCCTGTTGGACTCTTTTATTCCAACAACATCCACCTTTCCCTCTCACTCTTTTTCCTATTTTGTACATATTTTTTCCTTCCTGTTTTAATCTATCATTATATGCTTTGTCACAATAAATTAGGCAGTCATTCTCAACTCCGGGAACTCCTTTCCCCCTCAAGCAAGGTGGCGGGCACCCAAAGCGCTTATACAGATTCAACTTTAGTGAGGCCTCCAACCCGTCTCGCATCACCCCAACAAATACCGTCTATATCATCAATGAGCTAGGAACCAGGCTGGTGTATAGTAAGAATATATATTTATTTAGGTTTTAGCAAAGAATCATAGGCTGTCACACAAACATCAACCACCAATGATGTGGCACTACACAATATCACAAATTAAAATGTCTTGCTCCAATTGACTGACTTATATTTCTAATGAATTTACGGATCTTACAACACACAGGTAAAATTTAGAGATGGACACATATCACTTTACATCAGATTGCTTGCAATTTCACCCACAAACAATATAATTCACCCGGTTATTGCTTAGTCTGTTATCACAATCTTTTTTCCCACCATCTCCCACCCCCAGGCATCAGTTATATTTGACACCTTAAGTTGAAGGCAAGGTACCAGGCAGGAGAGGGAATACAGTAACAAAATTGTTTTGTATTTTTATTAGAAGGCAGGGTTTGACAAATAGACAAAATGAAAAACATCGTTTTGGATTTTTTATTTGAAAGGCAAAATTTAGGAAAGGATCTCAATGGGAAAATCGCTTTGGGCGGCCTTGATTCTGGGGCATCCAGGGAAACAGCAAGGCTCCTCTGAGGAAAGCACAGATCTGGTCAAAGGCTTCAGTCAAGGGTAGTCCACAGCATCTAGACATCCTCTGGCTCCTCAAATGGCATGTCCAGCTAAATTCTAGATTTTCCAGTCTTCGCTCCCACGCAATTTTGAAGGCCCAGCAATGGACTGGGAAAGTCAAGGGAAAAATCGAAAGTCCAAAGTAAGCTCCCAAAGTCAAAAAGTCAAAGAAAGTTCAGCCAGTAAGTCCCTCTCAGATAGAAAACTGATCTCTTAAAGGGCTGGTAACACTCCATTATTATCAAAATTCCAATGCTACGGATTGGCCAGCTTTCTCCCTCTCCCTCCCCAAATACGCCCACTGATTGTTAATAGCACAAGGAGTTAGGGGGTGTGAATAATGGAGGCTGAGGGAGGAGAAAGATTCATTCATAACTTCTTCAGTGTGCTTAAAATCTAACAACATGGCAGCTATCCTAATTGTTCAGACAATTACTGCCCCATAAATATTTTTGAATTCTATATTTTATGGCAAGTCGGAAAATACTAATCATATCTCGGTACGCCCTTCCTGGGAGGTTCTACCATTTTCATTGATTTACTCCTGAGCCAAAACAGTCACAAATCTGCGCATTCCTGATTCAAATCTTACTTCCATAACCTATCATCCCACAAATGTTCTATTCCCTTGGGATTATGAGAAGGACAGAATCATAATTTGTCTCATAACTCAAGTTGTATCCATCACACAAAATGTGTTTTTACATGTTACTGGCAGGCTTTTTATCCCCTTGAATATGAGACCAGGATGAGCTCACTGGGACGTACAGTGCACTTTTTTATTCAAGAGAAATGTATTCAATGCTAGTCAACGGCAAGGCATCCCATGTGTCCCTCAGTTTCTTATAGCCCCCACCAGTTTTAAGATAAATGCACATTCCTGTGACCTGACACATCTGCTTATCAGCAAACTGTTTCTTTCACCATGATTGATAATACATTAGTGTCTCTGAAGCCATTTCTTGACATTGAGTTAGCCCTGAATATGTCATTTCTGTTGGACACTAATGCACAGTTGACAGGGAGACCTGACCTTAAAGGTCATTTCTGCAGGTGGTGTTATCTGCCTGCAAATCCCATAATTTTGATCTAATTCCCTGAATATTCTTTGTATGTATAACTGAAAATTAGACATTCTTCTCTTGGATGTCCTCAGCCAAAGGTTTTGAGTTCAAATTTTCAAATGCATAGACCTTTCAGTCCAGTAGGGAAAACACCAGCTGCATCCCTACTTCAGAAAGTACAGCTTTAAATTGACAAGATGTGCTTACAGAAAACATTTTAGCATTATTTCTGGGCTTGTGGTTTAAAATACAATATTTCTTCTTTTCTACTGTATTAGAACAGAGGTAGATTCATTATTAATCTTATGCACAAAGATAGGCCACAGTTAACGTAGGAAAACAGTATTCACTTCTACAAAAAGACATTGGCCTTTCTCTTTACAGGCTGTCAGTGTATATGATGAAAATGAAGTCTCTTCATTCCTGATAACCACAATCTGTCACTTGGCTTTATTTCTTGAATGTCAGGCATCATTCTTCCATGGTATTTTTCCCATGCCTATCCTCTCAAAGTATGTTTTCACATGTGTACTGCTGCAATTTTGAATCTGTCAAAAGGAGCCTTTTCCCAGTTTGCACGAAGTCAGCATCTGCAGCACCACAGGTTATTACCTATTCATTGGGCATATCCATCAGTTTTAAGCTCTCAGGTAGATTCCCCTACACTTGCGCACCTGTCCATTTTAGTGGAGTTGGCTAGGCCCATTTCTTTCCATTTCATTAGGACTTGTGTCGAAAATCATTGTTTTGTACTGGCTTTTATATTTCAATGGAACTCCACATTAGCCAGCTTCTCTCTCACAACAAGGGCCTAGCATGGCCTCTCCATCTCTGTTACTCTGGGGTTGTCTTTCCACCCCACACATTGAAGGAGTGATTGAGAGAATGCTGTCTCACTGTGCGACACTCTCATTGTATTATAGTGATTCATTGAATCAAGCTACTGTGGCTCGCTGGCGGAAAACTACAATTCTTATTCATTCCATTGGCCTAATATCGCTAGCTCCCAGATGGCAGGCTAAAGGGAACAACATTCATTAATTTAATTGAGTGACCACTGTTTGGACCCGCCTTTCCAGTTGGAAATCAGATTTAGCAGGCATGCCGCGTGCATTGGCGGGCGCACATTTAAAGAGTGCTTGAGAGGGTGCTGTCTCGCTGTCCAACGGGCCCGAAGTTTGCAGTGACCCTCCAATATGAAGTGAGTGCTCTTAGCCTAATAATATTTTGCACATGCAACTAATATATCATCCAGTTCTATGACGGCAGTGAATAGTTGGTAAGTCTGCACTGAGAATTAGCATTAACATAACTAGTGATGCTGAGTAAAAACACATTGAAGGCAGCTAGATAAAACCTACATAAAGGAATGTCGGCATCCAGTGCCCATCAGATGCAAACCTCATTAAATCAACACCAAGAGCCCAGAGACTATGAGGTTGGGGGAAGAAATCATGAACCCACAGGGTAAAATGACCTCTTTTGTTCATGTGGAATCCATAATAACTGCACCCAGTGCCGCTCAGCCTGTGGAAATAACAACTACAGTAAACAACGTAATACCATTAGATAATGATGGTCATGTAAAGGAAGGGAGTGAGTTCCAAACACCTGAAGAAGGGATTATTTCCTGAAATACGTACTGTACAAATAGGACAACTAATACACTACAGAACTACCAATAACCTATCGTACTTGATGTAGTACATATTTTGTCTGAACTCTATCCATGTTAATATTGTCAATTACTCTACTTATAACAGAATTATTTTTAACTTGTGTGTTGAAATTTGAACAGCATGAAAGAATTGGCTCTATTTAAATATGTGTTTGTTACTTACTCTAATACAGAGTCAACATACACAGATGAATGTCAATGTACTTTTTGTTTTAATACATTTCCTTATGCTCATAAATCATGATTAATTTCTTTTCTTGAAATAAGTTTTATTTACAAGTATAGACAAACAAAACACTATAGGGATTTTCCCATTGGAGTACCTTGGTTTCTTCCTTGATTAGTATCTAGGAACTTTCTTTCCACATGTAAGGCAAAATCCATCCATGCTTGAAGATATGGATAATAATTCTCTCTTAGATCTATGGTATTCCTTGCAGCAAAGCATAGCTGAGGCGGGAGGAAATATGACCTTGAATAGGGGTACTGTTGTTGAATCAAAAAATATATGGGGAGGTGGAGGCGGTGTATTTAATTAAGGACCCAAACCGACTGTCCACCTTACCTAATTTATTTGTGTTGTCCGAATCAGTCGATCTAGAAAATTAAAACAACAGCAGTACTGAAACATATGCAGAAATACATTCCTTTATGACTAGAATAACATTTTCAATGAAGATTCTGTTGATGCTTTGTAGTAAAATTCCAGACAATCTTCAACTGCACAGAGTGCATACGGTTACCCCAATGGATTTGAGCAATGAACGTCCTGACCTATAACAGAAATTGGTGGGAATAGCAGTTGTGACTGTTTCTAATGGCATATTAGAAAAGAAACATCAATTAAATCAAATACGGAGGAGGTGGATGTGATTTGTGAACTTAATGATCAAACTGCTATCCCAGACTCCACGGAGGTCTATTTTTCAAGGAAACAGAGATGTTTGGGCGTGTGTGCTTGCGAGGCATGCACATAGCGGGAAGTGGCTGAGGAAGTGAACTATTACCAGGAAAAGTTAAGGCGTCCAAAAAGGCCAAAAAAAGAGGGTCGTATTAAGAAGCGTCAATCGAAACAATTGGGCAAATTGATGATCTGGTTAATGAATGATAATAAGTCTTTCACCAGTGTGATTATTGAACAAGATTTAGGATGCTCAGTGTATGAGATTAATACCTTGGGAGCCAAAAGAGTGGAAAGTTCAGAATATAGTTCCACGCCAGAACATGCCAAAATTGATGCGATCAAAATAAATGGGCCCAGTGCTATGGGGGGCGATAATGGCTCTATTCCATCACTACAGAGATGCTTGAAAAAAAGTTTGATGTGAAAAATCTAAATCAGAAATCCAGGAATAAATGGAATAACCATTCAGCATTCCTGTCAGTATTGAAACAAATCCCCCAGTTGCGTGTTTTAGTCTCTGATGACTTTGAATTTTTTGAACCCCTTGAAATTGTAAATCCCAATGTAACACAGATCCACTACAAACATTCTGATATGTAATACTGATACTTTATCATCATGTCCAATTATTGAATTGTGGTGTTGAATTGGATGTTGAGATTGATAAAGTAGATCCTGAATTGCATAATAATGATTCTATTAACAAAGGTATATGGCAATCTGAACCAATGAAAAATCTACTCCCAAATCATGAAAATTCAAAAATGTCAGATACACAATGTATGTTGAAGTGGTTGGCTCATTTGCTTCCAGTAGTTCTCATAAAATATCAATGAGTTATAGAAAACAAACAAAGGTACTAAATGTGCATAGCTGACCTGGGTGTGTACCCTACGTTTTTCACACATAAAACACACAGGTCTATGATTCAGTGTATTTAAATTTGAATGTTGCCATTATGTGCAAGGTATCTTGCCCTCCAAACCTCTGTAGGTGTTTAAGCCCTAGGTTGTGCTGCTGTGCAGCTCATCAAGGGTTAGGGGACAGACGGGAGAGGCTTTCCCTATCAAATCCAAGCAATAAGAAGGATTTTGAATACCAAGGTTTAAAACACACACTTTCCTGCGGGCAATAAGAAGCTAGCCTCAGGGTGTGCTGGAGGCCATACAAGGTAGTAATCTCTTTTCAATTTCCCTGTTTAGCCACCCCATATAGAATTTAAAAACACGAGTTGAAATGTGTACAAAGTATAACAGGTGCGAAATGCACAAAATAGAAACTCCGCTCAAATGACTCTAAGATGTCTCTTTCAAGTGATACTTTTCCATTTATCTTCCTCTGGCTGATGGTACACAATCCTCGGGACAAAAGAACAGGCCTACCGGTTTCAGTGGCTTTTCAAACTGTGTCACTTTCTTCAGGGCCTTGGTACCAATTATGGCACGTACAAAAAAGAGGGCTTGGCTAGAGGTTCTCACTGCATCTGCAAATGGAGAAAGTAGATAACGGGGAAGGGGGAAGAAAAACTTAAAAGGAAATCATTTTGATTGTTCTTCCTTCATTCTATTATTAATTATGTAACCCTCTGTTATCTGCTGTATTCTGTCCTTACCCAAATTGCAGTGTCTGCCATGCCGCAATCTCGTGGGGATTGCTAATTCCTCTTCTAATTGTGGGGAATCAGTAATGACCCCAAATGCCTACAACAATAAACAATGTTCTTATTGTAGGTATGCATACTGGGAAGGGCGATCTCGCACTGACTTAATTGTTAAAAGAATTCAGTGCATAGCATCAGTACTTCTAAAAGTCTACAGTATTTTGTTAAAGCGCACAACAAAATGGAAGAACTTGAGGCTTCCATTGAGTTCGGCCGGACGCTCCTCAAACTCACCTTGTTGGCGTAATTTGCACACCCGGAACATCTTGGGACGCGCAGCAACTTGTGTGTGGCTAGGCTTCCATTGAGTTTGGCCGGACGCTCCTCAAACTCACCTTGTTGGCGTAATTTGCATACCCGGAACATCTTGGGACGCGCAGCAACTTGTGTGTGGCTCTTTGCTGGGTGATTTCGTTTTGGCCTGTGGCTGTTTACTTCAGCGATCGTTTCAGCCAGAATCGTACATGCCCAGAAAGGACACTATCAGATGAAACACTGAGGCCTATATCTTGGAGTACACACAGACTTTGAATTAAAGGTATTCAGACTTTGAATTAAGAGTCTTGAACTTGCTATCCTCCGTTTGGATATACATATTAGTGATATTATAATACTATTTTAGGCACATTGTCCACTGACAATTCTGGAGGATGTCTCCAGTGAGTCAGGGACAAGTGATATGTGACTATCTGCCGGCGACTTGAACCGTGTATATGTTAATCTGATTGTTGAGCATTATTTGATATTCTCAATTGGGTAGGCCAAAAAGGGAACTCAAGCAGTACCCGGCAGTCTAGATCAATTTTTAGGCCGGAACAAAGGGAATGCATGCTAATTTTATTTCACCCCTGCTGTTCACTTGCACTTCTTATCTTCAATTGCATGGCACTCTTTGTCAGCACTAGATGCTTGTTCTTGAGGCTGCTAGCCACCTACAGTTTAAGAAACCTATTTTGTGTCTCTACAGTGATAGGTGCTTTTTTCGAAAGTACCTTTGAAGAAATTAGCAGTTTTACACTAATGAGGGTATTCATTTATGTTTTTTGTATACGTGGATTTCATATCCACATATAGGTGCACCCTGAGGTCAGTCAGTGCAAATACTCTTCTTAGAGGGTAGCTAGGGTCTGCCAACTTGTATGTTCATTCAGACCGATCTTATCTGTTGCATATCGGAAAAAATCCACAACTGTTCCCTTTTGAAGTGAAAGGCGTGCAGGTTGCCCCCTCTTCGTGGTACCAAGATTTTCTCTAATATGGTACAGTAGAAATCTGATGGACTGTGCTCTTCATGTAGAAAATGTTCCACCAGGGGTGCTGTCACTTTTTTTGTTCTGATACAGGAGCGATGTTCGCCCAGGCAGGTTTTAATTGGGCGAGGTAGTAATACCTCTATCTCAAATTGCATGGGCATGTGATTTAATACATCACATTGCTGCTGTTGCAATTAGTGACATATTTTTGTGTCCAAGGATACTTCTAGCCTATGTCTACAGAATTTGACCTCTGAGTTGATGGGCACACACTGCACTGTCCACATGCCGTGTGGCAATTAGACGGGTTGATTCTACAAAGTGTTGGGAGCCCGTTCTATGGGTCCTTTATCTCTTTACAAGAGAGCTCCCAGGTCTTGTGGGCAGAACTATCTCTTCTTACTGAGAAATAGAACAAAGAAAGCAGAGAATGGTGCCTTCTTTTCGGCGACCCCTAAGCTTTGGAACCAGCTCCTGGCAGACCTAAGATTCTAGAGCTTGCTGACGGTATTTAAGAAAGACTTAAAAACTATGTTATTCTCCTAAGGTCAATCCTTGTCTATCTTTTCCCTCCTGCCATTGTTATCTGACTGCACTATATATGTTTTTGGTTTGTTTGTATTACTGTACGCGCCCTAATGCCTCTGGTCCATGGTGCACATTACTAATAATATAAAGTAAAGTAAAGTATTGATGAAAGAGTCTCGCAAGTTGCGCCTTCTTTTGATTGCAAATCGCAGAGGTTCCATCCATGACTGACCTACATTCATAAATGCCCACTATTTCAAAACCTCTTTTTTGATTTTATTTATCAGAGGGGAGAAACTGAAGACTGCTGTGATGGTATCTGGGGCATCTATTCTCCTTTCATGATGTTCCATGGTCACATCCCTGGGATTGTTTCTTGCTCTTTTTCTCGCTTGTTTCACAGTGCGTTTCGGGTATCCCTGTTTCATTAGTTTTGTCGCTAGATTGCTTGATTGTTGGTCATACTCAGTCAAAGTGGAACAATTTCTTCTATACCTGAGAAACTCTCCAAAGGGAAGGTTCCTAATCAAACTTAACAGATGGTAGCTATTAAACAGCAGCAAGGAGTTGTGGTCTGTAGATTTGTTGAAGACCGTGCTCTTAATCATCCCATCTGTGGCACTAAGGATCATGTCCAGGAAACACACTTGGGATCATGCTGCTTGTGTCAGTGAATGGCAAGAACATATTATGTGAGTTTATCCATGCCATGAAGTCCATCAGTTCATGTTCATCTCCTTCAAAGATCAACAAGATGTCATTGATGTATCTCGATCAGAGGTTGATCTTGACGATGAATGAGTTGTTTGCATTGTAAATGGTCTTCTCTTCAAAGTTTGCTATGTACAGGTTTGCTAATCTCGGAGCAAATGTAGCCCCCGTCGCTGTCCCTGAGAGCTGTTCAAAAAAATCTTTTTTGTAGATGAAATCGTTTTTAGTCAGATCAATTTCTGCTAATTGCATTATAAAATTCACAGAGAAGTTCACCGGAGGTTCCCTTTCTCTAAGGATTTTGTCAATAACCTTCAAGGTTGCTGATTGAAGGATCCTTCTGTAGAGTGGTTCAATATCTAGTATCAAGATGTGTTGCATATGATTGAAGGGTCGGTATTTGATGAGGCAGGGAACTGCCGTAGTGTCCTTAGGGAAGGATTTCATTTTGGTGACCTGTGGTTTAAGGAAGTAATCAGCAAACTGTGATAGCGGCTCAAGAATGGAACCTATCCCCGAGACGATGGGTCTCCCAGGTGGTGGATTCCTCCCCTTGTTAATTTTTGGCAGTGCATAATACGCTGGCCATTTAGGTGTTAATGTCAGTAGGAATTCATGTTCCTTACTGCTACACTTGACTACTCCTTTGTTAATCCAGTACTGTTACCTATTATATTAAGTCTGAGAGTGAAAGGTAACCCATTTAGTGATCATGCTACTATCACTATGACTTTCAGTGTGGGGGGCTTAAGAAATCCTGCACAGGAAGTTCGGGGTCTTGAGGCTAATCACGCTGGAAATCGAGTGAAGTGCTCAGCCCAAAATATTGAGAGGGCTAATAGGGATATTGAGAATACTGGTCCTCAATTGCTCATTTACTGGAAACTATGCATTAAAGAGGATAATGTAACTATTGCTTGTGATAATGCTGTACGAGTTAGGAAAATAGCCACGTGTAGAGATATACGGAAAATAAGATCCAATCAGACCCAGTCACCCAATATGTTGGCTAATGTAAATGTTATACCTTCCCATAAAATAATTCGTTTTATATTCATCAATGGAACAATCTGTATACCAAGTAAATGTACAGGGATAATTTCTGGAATACACAATTCATAAGAGGAAAGGAAGAAAAGCCACCATAATTCTTTTTAAACTTCTTGGCTAAAACAGCCACAGGAATTATCTTATTTTCTTGATTCCGATATTTTACGTTTTCTGTTCATCATATTAAGGCCCAGGTATGCAACATCTTCAACTTGTGGGTAAGTAGATCCATTCAAATACCAGACAAAGTGGAAAGAACCATGCTGCTGCCCCGGAAATTACATAACATAGGATGTCTTGGCTTTAATGGTGAGATTGTTACTGCATAATTGAAGATTGTGTTTAAAATATGCTGTAGGCCAATTTGGGGCCTATATATTTAAACGATATCATCAACAGATGGTAATCATGCATACCCAAACTCCCTTAATGTAACTGGAAAATTGTGATCAGAATTTATGGCAGCACACACATTGGCCAGATACAAATTAAAAAAAGATAGAAGCTAAAATACAGCCTCAATTCAATCCTACTTTAGTAGGAATAAAGGTAGTCAGAGACCCCATCAAATCCAACCTAATTTTTATACTAGCATCCATGAACCAGGAACTTGAAAAGAACGTTGGGAATGCCAAATGCTACCATTTTCTGCCACACACATAAAATACGCACTGGCAACGCCAATAATTTTGTCTTTTACAGTTGTTAATAGCATTTTACATGCATGATGAATTTGTAGCAGCTTCTTAAAGGATGGACCCAGCAAAAAGAACCTGCAAGCTGAAGGGCTGATCACCACATAGCTATTATTAAGTCAGCGGTTAGCAGCTGGTGGCTGATTAAATACTTCTAACCTTTTACATTGGCAGCTGAGACACAAAGCCTGCAGCCTACACACCCTGCAATGGAGGCCCATAAAACACGTTTCATCACTGTTCGATCTGGCGTGGCATCACCAATAATGAAATGTAATATAAATTGATCTTGAATAGTGGACATCTGTGATTTTGGCAGCTTCGATGTGCATGGCCCTGCTAGAAAATGGGAAGGTGGAGGTTTAGGGATGGATGAGATGGCAGGTACGAATCTCGAGGAGTTGACGTCTACAAGCCGAATCTGAGCCTTGGGAACTGGTATGGTTCTAAGTGGTTTGTCACAATGACCTTTGGTGTCTCTTTTATCTGGTTGAGGGAGTACAAGCTCAATCAATTAGAAGCCAGCTCTGTGAGGCTATGTTCTGAGTTTGTAGAACTAGAGATGTAAGCAGTGGCATTGCTATGTTAATGGGTGCAATTAGTTGGGAGTGAGATGAGTTGACTTGCAATAAGCTGGCAAAGATCCGTGGTTCATATCATATTGAATTAGAGATTCTGCATGATGCAAACTGCTCGTATTGATTTGGGTGCTTCACTTCTGAATGTTTAAAGTGCATGCAACACAAGGCTATCATCGGCAAGGCAATAGGTATATCCCTCTCTGACCTCAGGAATTTGAAAAATACCTGAGTGTCTCAGGCCAAAGGAACACAGTCAATCTGGGAGTCTAATTTAGGGAACGATATATCACTCTACTTGGCGTCTA
The DNA here is from genome assembly GCF_040938575.1 of Ambystoma mexicanum. Taxonomy (NCBI): domain Eukaryota; kingdom Metazoa; phylum Chordata; class Amphibia; order Caudata; family Ambystomatidae; genus Ambystoma; species Ambystoma mexicanum. Next base: position 241,082,146 of record NC_090934.1, read on the forward strand.
GCCATTGCCAGTTCTGCCTCATCTGTGATCCCGGGATTACATGTCTTATTAACGAATGAATTAATAGCGAATGAAGATATAACAAAAGAAAAATAATGACAACAAATAACAACATTGTTTTTTTATTTTTTGGTGGGGGGTGCCCTCAAACCCCTGTTTCCCCCGGGCTAAAAGCCCACCCCAACCGCTTCCCCACAAGATTTAACCCTCTACCCCCCACATATATTTTAGCTATTTTTTTTCGTTATTTATTTTTCGTTATAAATTCCAATCGTTATTTATTTTTCGTTATAAAGACTGCATACCTGATCCCGGCACTCTGCTCGCAATTCAACTTCCAGGTACACACAGGGCCAAGTTAAGCAGAACCGCAGAGTTCTGGATTTCCATAAATATGGCAGGTATGAAGCAATATATGATTCATAACTGTCCACATATCTTTTCTTTAAGTTTGGAAGTCTGGAAGATATTTTGCAAAATACAAACACGTCACAATATCACTCACTATCTTCAAATGTAAATAAGAGATACCTAACTTGAAATGCACAACTCACCAAAGGAAAATTACTTGAGGGCCATTGCTACTAAGAGGTGTGCCATTCACATCCATTTGTAATGATGTGGGGAGAATATTCCAAGTAGTGGACACAGGTTTTGCTCCTCAGACGCAGAGCACTTACAGCATAGAAACAAAAAAGGTCATGCACCAAATCTAAAATGATGGGGGACAACCTTAAGCAGGGCTCTGCAACCTTTGGCTCTCCAGATGTTTTGAACTACAACTCCCACCAGCCCCGGCCATCATAGTCAATGCTGAGGGATCCTGAGGAAGCATCTGGTAAGCCACAGCTTGCAGACGCCTACCCTACAGTCCTACCAAAACAACATAGAGTAAGAGTATGACATCAGTCCAAGTCTGGTGCACCAAAGGTGTATTATAATGCTACCCCACACCTTACAGTTCCACCAGTTGGAAAACTACATGAGCTACCAAAATGCCTTTGTCTTCTATGTCATCACTTTCTTTTGAGCTGCTAGAACTGGTTAATATTCATGTGTGGCAAAATCATGTCTCCCCATGCTTTTCATCCTCCAAATAGTTTTTTTTTTGTTTTTTTAAATTTGCACATGGCCTTGCCTCTTGAAATACCAATTATGTTTATCAACTCAATATAAGTGAGTTGTAAATGAGCAATATAAGGAATTGAAAAATAAGCTACAGTATGAAATTGCACAGATGTAGCAGCTAAGCGAAACGCAAGGGGGACTGACAGTTGCTACTCTGTAGTACTCTTTTGCGTTGTTTTGTCGGAATCGAAATAATATTATACCTCCTATCGCATTGTTTGAATGTGTGTTGGCCTACGCCAAGTTGTCTAAAAACATTGTGTAAATAGATTCCGCGGCAAGGTCTTGACCTTAATGTACTGTGTAAAACGCCATCTTGGATTTAGCCGCCATTTTAGGTTCTCTTGCAATGTGGAAGTCACCCTGAACATCAAAATGGAGGCCGAATGACATTTCAAGTGGGATTCTGGCCGTTGTGACCTCCGCATACATGAATGAATAATATGCCTGCAGGCCACTTGTTGGGGTCGCGAACTGAGACCTTGTCCTATCTCTGACCTATGCGTAAATGAACAACTGTATCAGCAAAACTGATCGAAATGCATACATTATGGGATTGACCTGGCAACGAACTCTAGGCCTGGTCCTAAGAATGGTTAACCTGCGAGGGGGTTGGCCAGAGCTGGATAAAAAAGTATAAAAGCACAAGTATCCCAATGTACGGTCTCTCACACTAACACAGTGAACTACCGTTGATAGTTTGTTCTGTTACTCTGAGGGCCGAATAGCTATCCGTTTGTCAATTGACTTTTTGGTAATTGTTGTAGCTTTTGAATAAAGCACTTTGTATGTTTTTTGTAACCTGTGTTGGTGTGTTTTCTTTGGGCTTCCCGGCCTCATATCAATTTCTTTGTTTCCACAGTTGGCACCCGAATAGGGACCCTCAAGATTGATGCCGGATCATTGAAGGTTGACGCAGACTATCGAACCGGGATCGGACGGTGTGATTCTGCGGGCCCGACCGATCGAGACGCGATACCTCGGCAGCGCTGCACGATCCGATCCTTGGACGATAGTCGTGTGGTCTGACACGGCATCTTGACGAGGGTCCATTTTTGAGGCGGGCAGATTTGCCGAAACCACCAAACACAAGGTAAAATTCGTTAGGTAAGTTCTTTAATAAACCGTACGGTCCTCCTTAGGTTTGGTCAGGTGCAGTCGTGACCCGGCTCTTAATTTAACCCTGACAATTTGAATTTGGCGTATTGTATCTGCAGACACAATTATTGACCAGGTAACACCAAATTTTTTTGAAATGCCTGGGAAATTGTCTAGCTGCTTTAGGGCCCTGTTCCGCAGTGATCGACAATCCTTGGAATTTAGCCGCCCGGCACCACAGGAGGGGTCGCCGGCATGTACTATGTACTGTAAGTATGGCATTGGAAGTATAGTATTTAATGATATTTGGCACAGACAGACCAGACATCTCTCCGAATTTCAGTGGCCAATCAACAGTAGTTTTGAGATCCCTCTTATTGAATACTTAGAATCGATCTTGTTAAAGAAAAAGGGCAGACCAGCAGCCTTTGATGTGTTACAGAATTGGAAGAAAGAAGCATTACAGCAGCTTAAAAGTAGGGATAAGCATGCACGTCGTCATAAAACAAACGCCGAAAAAGCATTACTATATGATAAAGAAAAGCGTTCAGAATCAGTTAAAAATATGGATAGAGCCTTTTCACTCGGAATCCAGAAAATTTACCCCTCTAAAGATTTCCATGTTTCTGAGGAATTTATTGAGAAGTTATTAAATGAACACAGGCCTGATACCTCAGCGCCACCTCCGTATGCCCCTATTTTGGGCGCTCTGCCCATTCCTGTTGTCGCTCCTGTTGTTATTCCTGTTCCCCCTGTACAGCCTATTGTTCCTAGTCCTTTGGTTGTTGTTCCTCCGCCTATCGCGCCGCCCCTTCCCTCTGCACCGATAGTTGCACCTTTATTAAATTTACCTATACCTCCGCTCCCGAGTGGCCCCATATTGACTGAAGTCGATCCAGGTGCAGGATCAAAGATTGTGACTCGTAGTACTGTTTCTGCAGATAAGAAACAGGAATTGTTTGCATGGGCTAAGCATTGCATGGAGAAAGGTGATCAAGTTAATGTTTTTTCCACATTATCTAATTTGAATAGTTTTCCCGAGAAAAATGTTTTTATCGAAGGTCTTGGGACTCATTTATGTGTGATGTGGGGTAGATTACAAAATTCAGATCTTCCACAAGGGGTGAGAGATCTGAATCCTTTGGCACTTTCGAGGGACACGGAGCAGAAAGTATATGGACATGTTGAAAAATTGTTTGAGTTTAGGAAAGACTTTGAAAAGTCGCGAGATGAGGACGACGAAGATGATAGAATATATGTACAGACACGGTTCCTTCCGTGCCGTAGATCGGCACCTGAGGAAGTACGAATTTGTACTAAAGATGCGGTTCGATGGATCTCGGATTCATCGATACCATCAGATGAAGTATATGACACGTATAGTCAGTATACAGTAGAAATGCAAAGAAAGGTAATTCAGGTGATGGTACAGCACCTGCAAGAGGAATATGTAAGGAAGAGGGTTAGCTGCCCCATAGAATTATTGGGGATTTGTAAAAGGACTTTCTTGCCCGATACTTCTACAGCTGCCTTAGCGCTCGACCTGGCTCTATTGCTTAGTAAGCGGCCGGAGGTACCTATATCTCAGTTGCCTATGAGAGAGGTTCCTCCGACTTTTGTCCCAAAAGTTGAGATCCCCGCCAACGCTGGGACTGGTGCCCCCGCTGTGGATATCCCTGCACATTATGTATCGCAATCTGTTCACGTCCCGTTTTCACGACAGGAAGTGAACACAATTAGACAATCAGTTCCCGATATTAGGAAAAACCTGACGGGGTTTACAAAGAAATAGAGTCCGTTTTACAGTCCTCTGTGTTCACCTTGAGTGACATTGACTTGTTATTCCCTGTACTCCTACCCGTAGATGTATGGAAACAGGTTCGGACAATAGACGATGTGCCGGGGTTGGGAGATACGTGGGCTAATATGATTAGAATTGATGGAGAAAAACCAGCTGGTGAGAAACCACCACAGGTAATACTTACTTTACCTGATAGAATTGTCGCTAAACTAAAAACTATAATTCCAGAGAAAAGGATTATTTGGGACAAGCTTACGGCCTGTGTCCAAGGGAAAACTGAAGGCGCCACCAAATTTTTTAATAGATTCGAGCAGGTATTTTCTGACTTCAGTGGACAGGATTTAGGTACAGAGTCAGGGAAGAGGTTGTTCGTGGACACATTTGTACGTGGATTGTTACCTGACATCCAGTCACAGATTATGTCCTCTGAGAGCGCTTGGCAGGCAAAATCTCAATCTGAGGTTTTGCACATGGCTCAGTATTATGAGAACCGTGTTAATAATGAGAAGGAAAAAATTGAAAAGAGAAAGGGAGATTTGAAAACCAAAGTATTATTACAGCAAATTGTTAGAAACCCCAGAGGAGGCACGACACAGACTAGAGGTCAGTACGTCTCAAAAGGAAATGCTCCTTTGAGTCCTGTGAATATTAATCAATGTGCTTATTGCCGCCAGGAAGGTCATTGGCGAGCACAGTGCCCTGTCCTTCGCCAGAGGTCAAACAGTGCGTTTGGGGCTATGGGTAGACGACCTAGGGGCCGCCCTGGAGCAGGGGGCCCTGATAGAGGTCAGCTTTTACAAGATCCCCAGCAACCTTTTTCACGGGAAAATCAGACCTCGAGTATGGACTCGAGAAACATATTTGATCACCCTTCTGCTGCCTACCTTTCTGAAGAGCTTCCTTCTGACGAGGCTCTGTTCCATTAGGATTGCCCGAAGCAGGGTTTGGAAACTTCGCCTATTCCCGTTAATCAGAAAGGCCCCTACGTTGAATTATTAGTAGGGAATAGGAAACACCAGTTTTTGATTGACACTGGAGCACAGAAGTGCTCCATTGATCATTCTCGGGTTCCAAACATCCCACTGTCAGGGCAAACAAATGTTTCTGTAGGGTTTTCTGGTATACCAACTGTCTGTCCGGTTTCTGCGCCGGTATCCGTTTCTTTGGGTCCCTTTACGGACCATTGTCCTTTTCTTCTCACTCCAAACTGTGGAGAGAATTTGCTGGGGTTGAATTTGTTAAAGAAATTGAACGCAGTTATTCATTGCTCTTCGGATGGAGTACGGCTGACGGTTTCACCACAGCAACTTCCTAATTCTCAGTTTTTGATTCAACCTTTACCCCCCGAGTTTAGCATTGTCCCGGAATGTTTGTGGGCAGTGGACGACAATGATGTCGGAGTGTTACAGATTGAGCCTGTTAAAATAGTTCTGAAACATGGAGTGAAACTGCCACGCATCCCGCAGTATAAAATATCAGTAGAAGGCGAACGTGCTTTGAAATGCATTGTCTCCGATTTTGTGCATCGTGGGGTGATCGAGGAGATTACAGGTAGTTTATGTAACAGTCCGATCTTGCCTGTATATAAGAAAGGCGACAATGCAATTCCATACCGGTTCATAATTGATCTCCGTGCTATTAACAGAGTGGTCGCCCCACAATTTCCTATTGTGCCTGATGTGACGACGATATTGACAATGATCCCTGCTATGGCTACGCACTTTAGCGTTGTGGATCTAAAAAATGCCTTCTTTAGTATTCCTATACATAAAGAAAGCAGATATCTGTTTGCGTTCACCTTGGGGGGACGCTCATTTACATTTACAAGGGCACCCCAAGGGTATACTGAAAGTCCCAGCATTTATAGTAGAGCCTTGAAAGAGCAGCTCGACACCCTTGAATTGCCACCTACTTGCACGCTGCTTCAATATGTTGAGGATTTGCTTTTGGCTGCAGACTCTGAGAGTGCCTGTAAAGAAGGCACTGTACTGTTGCTTGTTCATCTAGCTAAAAATGGTCACAAACTTTCGCTTAAAAAAATGTCAATATTGTTGTCAGGAGGTTGCCTATCTAGGCTACCTCCTCTCAAAGGAGGGGAGAAGATTGATACCTGAAAGAATACAACACATTTCTGGCATGTCTGTTCCAAATACACAGAAGGATGTCAGAGCCATGATAGGTATGGCTTCTTACTGTAGGTTGTGGATCCCGAATTTCGCACCAGTGATAAAACCGATGTTGGCTTTGACAAAGAAGGGCATTTCTCTGCCACTGCCATGGGAATCGGAACATCAACGATCATTTGAGCTTCTCAAAACCGCGCTATGTTCGGCACCGGTTCTGTGTACTCCAAATTATGACAAGGCCTTTGTGTTGTTTGTGCATGAATGTGATGGATGTGCTTTGGCTGTGGTAACACAGGAACACGGAGGGAAGAATAGGCCGTGCGGCTACTACTTCTCTGCCCTTGATCCTGTCGCATGCGCTTTGCCAAGATGTTTGCGCGCTGTCGCTGCTGCTGCCGCGTCTGTAAAACAGAGTGAGGGAATGGTCCTAGGCCCTGATTTGATTTTGATGGTACCTCCCTCTGTTGATATTCTATTGAACAAAACCCAAACGCAACACCTCACCTCTGTGCGGTTAACAAGGTATGAACTAATTCTGTTTGCCCCTCATATTCAAATTAAGAGGTGTTGGGTTCTTAATCCGGCTGAACTCTTACCTTTCCCGCAAAACACTGTTTGCGGTGACAAAGAATTACATGACTGCCTGTATACCACTGAACAAGAAACGAAGGGCAGGATAGATCTCATAGATACTCCTTTGGATAATGCAGAAGGGGAGCTGTTTTGAGATGGCTCCTGCTTCAAACTTTCGAATGGTATATGTACAGCTGCTTATGCAGTTACTACATTGAGCAAAGTTGTCGAAACTAAGAGAATTTCGCATAACTCCGCACAGGCCGCAGAGATTATAGCGTTGACCCGAGCTTGTGAACTTTCCCAAGGGCATAGAGTAAATATATATACTGATAGTCAGTATGCATTTGGGGTGGCTCACAACTTTGGAAAGCTCTGGTCGGAAAAAGGGTTCCTGACCTCACATGGGACCAAGATCCAGCATGGCCCCTTGATAGTGCAATTACTCTCGGCGCTCTCACTCCTTAAATAGTTAGCGATCATAAAATGTGCAGCACATCGGAAAATCATAGATGATGTGGGCAAAGGGAACGCTTTTGCGGATTTGATAGCCAGGCAAACGGCCACAGACCTTATCACGGACATGTATGCCTCGAGGGAAATGACAGATGCTTGCATAATGGATGAAGGTATTGGGTCTGTGCGAGATATTCAAACTGATGCCACGATAGAGGAATCTAAAAGGTGGGCTGAAGGGATGGGGAAACTGGATGATGAAGGGTGTTGGGTGGATATATCCGAAGGGAAATGGTTGCTCCCTGATTCATATGTATTGGCAATGGTTACGATGGCACATGGTCCTACGCATGTGTGTGCCCAGCAGATCACGAAAATGCTAGAACAAGTTTGGGTAAATGACAAGATTCTGGAGACTGCAAAGAGGCACGTCCATAACTGTATGATCTGTTTACAGCACAATGTGGGGAAGGGGACAGCGACTCCAAGGGGAAGCTTTGGGCCCCCTTCTGTCCCCTTCGAGGTCATTCACTTTGATTTTATTGAGATGGAACGATGTAATAATGTAAAATATGTTCTTGTAATTATTTGTGCCTTCAGTAAGTGGGTCGAGGCTTTCCCCGTCAAAGATGCTACCGCCATGACCACTGCAAAGATTATGGTAAAAGAATTCTTTCCTCGATTTGGGCTCCCGAGGATAATCTGGTCAGATAATGGCCCTCGCTTTATCGCAGCAGTAATTTTGCAAATATGTACAGCCCTATGTATTGAGAAACAATTTCATTCAGCTAGACATCCTCAAAGTGCTGGGTTGGTGGAAAGACACAATGGTATTCTAAAGAATAAACTTGCAAAAACATGTGCTGATACCAAACTAAAATGGCCAGATGCCTTACCTATTGTGTTATTAGCAATGCATACCACACCTCAGACTAGAACTGGGCTTTCTCCATTTGAAGTAGTGATGGGGAATCCTGCTAACATATGGGGTCTCCCGAAACCTAAAGCCCTGAGAGAGGTGGAAAATGTATTGCTTGTAGACTACTGTAACCAGTTAACTAAAAACCTGTATTTCATTTATCACCAGGTGCACTCTGTTTTTCCTGTACGGTTCACGGACCCAGGACACGATATACAGCCTGGAAGTTGGGTCCTAGTGAAGGCCTACGGGAGGTCTTCCTGTCTCGCGCCTCGCTGGCGGGGACCCCATCAGGTGTTATTGGTCACCAGGACAGCAGTGCGGGTGGCTGGAAAGAAGAACTGGATTCACGCGACGCATGTCAAGAAACTTCCTCACCCGACGCCACACGTTACAGAAGAAGCAGAACCCCTCGCTGACGCTACAGTCTCTGATCTTGGAGTAGCAAACAGCGCTGTGAGTGCGTCGGAGAAGTTCTCTGAGCCTGAGGTGCTTGGTGAACAGTCCATTTCGTCTCCGCACTCTCTTGAAAAATCACTTCCGTAAAACACTGTTTCGAGCTCTGCAACTTCCGTCGCCTCGGACTCGTCGCTTCCCTCAGGAAGTGACGATACCTTACTTCCGGACCAGTCAATTTTGGGTACCACCAGGTACAACCTTCGATCAAGGAAATAGAACTACGGCACAAGTTTTGCGTGCATTCGGAAAAAAGGAAGCGATCGGAAATTCTCTTGTTAAGAGAAAGTTTTGTTGAACAAAAGGGATTCTGCTGGCTAGGGTTGGGAAGGACTAAGAAATCGCGCGACCGTAGCATCGCCAGCAACGAACATTGGGGTCGTCGATTGAGGAACTACGATGACTGCCACCTCCGCTGCTGCCCCCCGCATTGGACTTGTGAATAAGGGGGTGACCAAATTGGACAATGAACAATGTGCCTGGGCCCCGAAAACGCTGCTGTAGGACTTTGGTAGTTTGAAGAAATCTATCCTCTGAAACCTTTATTACCGACCGAGATTGTACCAACTGTTTTGACTCTCTCTGTACAGCTTCACACTCTGTCCCCTAGAGACTCCCAACATAGACAAAAGTATCATAATAACACTCTGATGATAGTAATGAATGCTACTCATGCTACTCATGCCATTTTTAATAAGAGTAATTGTTGGATATGTACTTATTTACCGCAACATGGGAACAAGGGACTAGGATGGTATATACATCCTCTACCTTTAACGACTGCTTGCTATGCCTCTCTTAGAGCACTATTCTTTGGCCGATGGAATGATAGCATCTCAGGGAACTTTGATGGAACTAATTTGAATGATTTCGAGAAGCGTGAATTGACTCCCCTGGGATGCTCGCTTTTCGCAAATAGAAGTATACCTAACGTCGCTTCTATTAGGCCGTCTGACAAACTATCTCTTCCTTTTCAAACTCTGATTTCCTTTAAAATGGCTCTGATAGGCAATAAGGACGCTGTACCTCCTTCTTATTCTATAAATCATAGTCCTGACTCGGTTCCCTTCTGTGTACAGAGAAATGGCACTAGGCCAATGGGAGATTTTGAAGCTTGTAAAAATGTTGTAAATTTGACTGGGGAAAACAGGCCTCTGTATGTAGGGGGGCCTGTTTATTTTGTTTGTGGTAGTTTAGCATTTCCCTGGTTGCCCAAGGATTGGCAGGGAACCTGTTATTTAAGAATATTGTTACCGGGGGTATTTGTAGCAAGTACATTAGAGATTTCTAAGGCTCGCCCGCGGCGAGACGACAACGGAGATACCCCTGGGCAAGTATTGGGGGACATAGCGAAATCAGTTGTGCCCTTTTGGGGACAAATAACAAACTCAGAGAACATTAGGGGATTAGAAAGGGTACTGGAGAGAACGATCAACCGGACCACGGACATACTCTACAATATGACCTTAGAGCAAAAGGCAATAAGATTGATAGCACTTCAAAATAGGATGGCATTAGATGTCATTTTGGCAGAACGAGGTGGAGTATGCAAATTAGTGGGGTCCGCTTTGTGGGATGGTTTTATCCACGCATCCCAGCCCTACCTCAAAACTGTGCAGTACTGACATGGAAAACATCATGATGGCCAGAGCTTCCCAGAAAATGCACAGGGAAATGCATGAAGAATAGGCTGCCACTAATTATTGCCGATGTTATGGGCACAGAAGGGCACTGCCTAAAACCACCATTGGACTACCAACACAGTAGCCTGAAACCATTGGGAATGGCAATGCTGATTGCCAAAAGCAACCTAGAATTGTGGGGAATTCGTTTTCTTAAATCCCAAAAATGGTGCATTACCAGTACTCACCACTATCAGAAAGCCGGCGTTTTAAAACAACACCAGACTTTTTTCTTTTTTGGTGTAAAACTGAATAAATGAACCCAAAGCAGGCCAAAGAAAGACTTACTGAGAGGTGGATACAATGTAAAGTTATATTCTGAAGTGACTTGAAGGTTTATAACAAGACTGGCTGAGCTGTGGATTTCAGCAGTTTAAGTAAATTTGGACTGAAAGACACTAAAAATCTAAATGTTTAAAAGAAATGAGTGACCTACTTTTGAGTGTCACATAGGTTGCAATTGTTTAAATGTCATAGTTTTAAACTTAGAATCAGCATTCTAGCTGCATATGTAAAAATGGTTAATTTTATTTGAATGCAGAAAACTGGGTAACTAAAAGTGACATTAGCTGGGGCCTAGCTTAATGAAACTGAATTCTGCCCACCAGCTACCCCCGACAGGAGATGAGACTTGCACAACAGCTGTGGTCCCAGGCCTAGCTGCCCTTTTGCTGCTCCCACCAAAAGGGATATGACACTTCTCTGATTGAATTACCTGGGCTCTGCAGGAAATTGAACAAAGCCCTGTCCTGACTCAGGCAAATGTTTTATTATGGGGGCCGTAAAAAGTGGCTTCCTCCTGGAAGGAAAGGGGAGGAGCACTGCCTGTGAGAGCAAGCTGGCTTGGCAGAACTGGAAAAACCAGAAATTCAACCTTGTGCTGGGGGGAAACCACACCCCTGTAGCCAGAATATGGTTTTAGAAAAAGATGAATAACTCATAGTACGGACTTGTCATAATTATTTAAATGATACCATAATTCTTGTGATTTTTCTGCCCACATTTTAAGAGGTTTTTAGAACCGGTGGCATGATCTGGGGGCAAACTAGCAGTTAAGAGGGGATTACTTAAAATGTATGCATGTTAAAAGTCTGATACTTCATCAATTAATGCCTGCATGCCTTGCACACATTTGGGTAAATTTGAGTAAGAATCTGATATTGGTAACCTGACCAAAAAGTGAAATATGTTGCCATTTCTGAATGCAAGCTCCCAGGAAGAGCAGATTTGGACAGGTTATACCTCCTGTGATATGTGAAGGGTGCATGGAATTTTAAACAAATGTGTACCGGTGCAAATATGTCTTTTGGGTCAAAATATAGATTGTGTGCAATTTGACAGGGGTGGGTTCTCTGTACCATAAACAGACCTCATCATGATGACACTTCATTTCATTCCCCCAATCAAGGGGAATAGAATGAAGTGGCCAATGACAAGTGGAGAGGGGTAGGGCCTAGGAAGCTAGCCTTTCCACCCATTTTCAAAACACATAAAAGCAGACAGTCAGGACAGATAGGGACATTCAATTCCATTTGCTGCGGAGCATGCTGCCGGACCATACAACATCCAGAGATCCAGACTTCAAATCCATCAATCTCCAGAATCCAGAGAGGCTAGACCAGCAGAGCAGAGCTGACCCAGACCGCTGTTAGCAGAACCAGAGAGCTGACCCAGATCACTGTGAAGAGACCCAGACCAGACCAGAGTCCAGTCTAAAACCTGACCAGATCCGTGGCGAGGCCCATCTAATTCAAAAATATATTGTGAGTACCTAGCAGACTGTGCAGAACCAATCTCTTAGTTAAAATAATATAATTCAATCTATTTTAATCTAAGTAGAACTGCCTAAAAGCTGTCACCTGTCATTTTCTAGCTGCTAGCTGTCACTTGTCACTTTGAACTTCTAAAATTTCAAATCTGAAAAATGACCTTTGCCATATTGCTCATATCTCCGTGACCGTTTGTCTTAGAGACTTGCAGTAACTTTCCTCTGAAAGCTTAGAATGTTAGCTTTCCTACGAACCTAGAACCGCATTCCTACCCCCGATACTTTTGCCGCAATCGCGAAAAACGCACTCGCGAATTTACCGCGATTTGCAAATTTCTCCACGTGTGAAAACAACAGTTTCCTTGCTAAAAATTTGTTTGCCTCTTAAGAACCATCCCTGAATCATTGCTAGAGTGAGCCTGGACTAATATTAAATAGATACCACTCACCCTGAACCTCTAGAGGGAATTCAAAGCATTTTAGCATATTTTTCACTTCATTGCCAGCACATATAAAAGCATTTTGGGCCTGTGTTTCAAACTTCTGTAGTCTAAGCTTGCTGGGGTGAACTGAATTACATTTGATTGCATTTCTGAGAACTGTGTGCTTTCCTTCCATTTCCTTGCATTGCATAAAGGGGGGAGGGGATTGCCAGAGAAAAGTGATTACATTGTTTTGTTGAAATCATATTGAGTATTTTCTGTATCGCATTTTCATTCAACATTACATCCATCTGAATTTATATAAAGCATTCTCTACCACCTTATTCTTCTGTTCCTATTCACAAGTGTGCTAGTGCCAGACTATCCATTATTGATTACTGCTCAGATTCAGTGTGATATCCAATTATTAATTTATTATAAAGTGTGATATATATCTATATTGTTTAAATTCTCAAATAAACCTTTTAACTTGCAAAACAGAACCACTTCTTGGCTCAGTGGGGTCAGGGGGATTCCAAGAGAGGGGTGTTATATAGGGGTAGTCATCCAGAACGCATGAACTGGACATAAAGATATATCCATAAGGGTTTCCATTCAGTATCCCAGACTAGGCTTTGACTTAGCTGTAGTGTTGAATTGAATCCTCTTACAAATTGGGGGCTCGAGCGGGACGTTTGGGTTAGATCTACCATTTGTGCAGATTAATACAGTGTGCCAGCTGACCAGATACACATATCCGGTCGGATCACCACGCTGTGTTACGCTGTAAAGCACTCCTCAAAGGAACGCTCTAAGGAAAAGGTCTGTTTTGCAAAAATAAAATACAAACTTCTGTAAGTCAGGAAGGAATTCAAATTCCAGAATGACGACCTTAGTAGACATGAAAATAGCCAGAGAGCACTTCTTACATAAGTTATTTGTGAGAGGTGAGTGGACTCACCAGGACCGCATGGTCTGGTTGCAGGCCATCACGCAACAGGTCACGGAAACAGGGTCAGATACATGGAGAGATCAGGGTCCCTTACATGTGGCCCTGAGTGAACTATACATGGCTCCTAAAGCTAAGGATGAACAAGACAAGATGGTTAGGATAGCGGCATACCTGTACCTATATATGGGAGACATGCAGGATAAATGTACTGAAAGCCAAGATCTGGCAAATAAGCGACAGATGGCGTTAGAGAAGGTCCAATCTGACCTGGTCTCTTCTGAGCAGAGGCTGCAGGGGAGCCAGGAGTCAGAAAATGAGAGTAGACAGCACATCATTAAAATAAAGAGGGATATGGACATCCTGCAACAGGAAAAGGCTGACCAGGATACCAGATTTCTGGCCTTGCAGAAGGAGTACCAAGAAGGTTTGGACTCCCTACTGCAGAGCCAGAAAAAGCTGGAGCAACAGTTAGACTTCAATAGGGTATGTGCTGAGCAGGTAGTCACCCTGCAAAGCCACCTAGATAGGGAGAAGGCAGAGAGCAATAAACTGATTCTGAAAGACCTGGATACCCAGGCAGAGTTTGATCAGGAGCGCCAGAAAGCTGGTGCCTTCCAAAGGCAAAGGGACGACCTGGCGGCACAGATGCAGGCTCTTAGTCAGGAAAGGGATACCTTAGGCCAGGAAGTCTGCCACTTAAAAAGGAAAATGGAAGAAAATCACCTGGCCCTCCAAAAGAACACCATAACTTGTTAGAGCACACCAGGAAGGTGGAGGATGCTCTGGCAAGAAAGAAGCAGGCCAATAGGGACACAGCTCAGGAGGTAACCCTCCTGCAGCAAAGACTGGCCCAGTGCTCCAGGACCAATCAGGAAACGCAGAGAGAGAATGAGGCTCTCTGCCAGCACAATGATAGGCTCCAACAACAGGTAGCGATGCAGGAGAGACTGATAGAGTCTAGTAAGGCCTTAACTGAGGAACTGAAGGTGCAGGCTCTTGCATTGCAACAGGGAGCAGGGGCGGATAGAGATGAGGTTCGCTGGGAAAGAGAAACTCCTGAGCATAACCCCAGGAGCCCTAGTACCAGAGGCCTTTATTTCTCTCAGTCCCTGGACTCTGCCACCCCCATGTCCCCTGGTGCACATGAGCACAGGGCCACAGGGATGGCAGATTACTATCCAGCCAGAAGCATGGGGCTCATAGGCCAGTACCACCCAGGAATGGAGGGGCAGGCATCCGGGTATGGGCACCCAAGCACGGTGCAATTTGATGGGGAACCCCAGGTGAGTAGGCCCATTAAGGGCATCCTGAAAACCTCTGCCCAGTTAGGTCAGTGGGGGGGGGGGGTACCCATCAAATCCTGGCAGCAAGGAGGGATCTGAAGACTCCTCTGAGCGGTCCAGGACACAGGAGACCAGGTCCCCACATTCTGCCAGCCATTCCCAGGCTCGCAGAATCCGGGAAAACCTGGAAGAACAGACGGGAACCTCTGGGAGCAGTGCCTCTGAGTCAGAAGATGAATGGACCAGGGTTACCCGGACCAAAAGGGCCAATAAGACAAAAAGGGCCTTGCTTAAGGACCCCTTAAAGCAGTTTAAGGCAATCAGGAGCGTCATCACGCCTTATCATAAGAACGCCAAGTATTCTGTTTGGGAGCACTCAGAGTTGTTTGAGCAAATGATGGAGACTTTCCATTTGAAGGACAGCCAAAGCTGTATTCAATATGTAAAGTGGACCTTCTCCCCGGAATACTCAATTTTCTTTGCGGGGCTGGAGGACCAAAATCATTTAAGGTGGTCCACCTATAAGGTGGCCATCTTGAAACATTTTTCTGTTCACAGAAATCCTCAAGAGGCTCGCAAGGCAGCCTACAATTTGCAGTGTGGGGAGGATCAGGCCCCACAAGAGTTTGTGCAAGAACTGAAATGTGCCTTTGCGCAGACCACCAGAAGGGTGCGCACAGAGAGCAGAGAATTTGTTAATACTTTTTTCCATGCCTTGCCCAAATATATAATGACCCAGCTCGTGAGGGATTTTCATGAGAAAAGATCTTTAGAATGGGTCATTGAACAAGCCACCCGCATCTATGAGGTGCAGAAACCGGCGGAAAACAAAAACCAGCCCAAAAACCACAAAACTAACAGCACCCCTGCTGCTGCCAAGGTGGCAGAGGTAAAGGTCACCCCCGTTTTAGAGTTGGAGATGGGAGGGCCTAAAAACCTACCTGCACCTAATAATGCTAGGCCCAGAAGGTCCTCGGGCCAGTCACAGACAGGGAGCCAGGGAGGCAGCCCCACAAATGGGGTCCCTCGCTCTCCTGATTATGTAAGTCCCCGTTACAAGGGAAATCGACCCATCCTGGGTTATGTGTGGACTCCTCCAGCCCAAGGGGGGGATCCAGCCAAGCACCTAACCCAGGGAACTTCCAAATCCTGGGCAGAACTTTTTCCCCAGGTATCCACCCAACTTCCAACCCCAAAATCATCCATCCTTCTTTCCCCAATTCCCTGAGCCCAGACAACCTAATCCGGGAGAGGGGAGGCCAAGGGTGGAGGGGTACCCAAATCTTCCCAACCCGGGGTACTACCAGAGAAGGGATAGCTACCCTTACCGGGATCAGCCCAGGGGAGAAAACAGGGAAAACATCAGCCTGAGCGGGTTTCCCAGTTAGAGCGCCAGGTTCAAAACATGGCGCGGGATCTGGGTCACATACTGAGGGCTCAGCAAAACCCTCAGATCGGCATGCCGGCGCAGAACGCACCCAACTCTGGACCTGGTGAACCAGAACAATGACGGGGGCAGCACCCCGATAACTCACCGGTTCCCAGGGAGGAGGCACAGGGAGGAGGCACAAAGGGAAGGGGGGTGTAAAGCCTTGGAGGAAGCTTCCTTCCTCATTTGTAAACAGCCCCTGGAAACCCAGGAACCGGAAACAAAATCTCTTGCCCCTGAAAAGTCTGCCTCCTAAGGAGCAGAGGGGGGGTAGGAGAAACAAAAGACCCAAACAGACTCAGTTTGAGGAGGAGGTACAGATCTTCCAATTTGAGGGAGAGGGATCCTCAGAGGATCCTGGGAAAAGGATCTTCTCCTTCAGAGAGGGGGGAACTCCTCCCAAAGAAAAATGGGTCCCCCTATGCCTGGGGAGACTGGGGAGATGTGGAGACTGAGCTACCGCCGCCCACCATCTCATCCCAGAACCAACAGCAAGAAAATCCCCTGGTTCAAGCCCATCCTGGTGACTGCCTCCAAAAAGGGGGGGGCGGCCCGGAACCGGAGCCAGGGGAACCCACAATGGCTCTGATCTCCAGTTGCCAATTTTTTCTTTCAGATTCCCAAGGCTCTCCACAGAATTCTGCCCAAATCTCTTCGCTAGCGATGTCCAAAACCAGAAAGTTAGCCCACCAGTTGTCCAAAAATGTGCATTATCTGTGCCCCCTTGAGGAGAAGGAGGGAAAATATTATGCCCCGGTACAAGTACAGGGGCAGGGTACGATTTCAGCGCTGGTGGACACGGGATCTCAAGCTACCCTTGTGTCCAGAAGGGCCTTTGATGAACTGAATGCAGGAAGGGGAGGGAATTACCAAATTCCTCTCACCTCACTTCCTGGACAACTCCAGAACTTTGACGGGAAGGAAATTCCCGTCGAGGGGACGGCAGACTTGGACATTAAGATCGGGCGACACAAGTTGAAACACCCGGTCATAGTTGTGACTCCAGAGGGCACCCCTTGTTTACTGGGGAATGACCTCCTGAGGAGGTTGTCACCCTTAATAGATTGCGTAAACAAGGTCCTCTGGACGCAGACTAGCCGACCAATAAAATTAAAACAGAGTGTCAACCATGTTAGTTTAAACGGCACCTGCCACATGGTTGAACAAAATCTGACCAAGTAGAATTTCACTTCCAGAATAGCCAAATTCCAGACGTGACAGTAATAGCGGTAGGACAACAGACTGGTGATGGGGGGTCCTCTCTATTTCTGAAAATCAACCTTCCTTCCAGTTTAAGGTGGTATTCCACACTGGAAGGAAACACCCTGAAATTCTTTACTAATCCACAACCAGAAACTCCCACTCCTATAGTCCAGAAAGATGTGAAATCAGCTCAGAGCCTGGCTGATATTCAGCAAATTGGAGAGCAGTTGTTCATCCCTGTTCAGTTAAATGACGGGAAGGACTCTGTTCTCGCCCGAGTGTGTGTGAGCAACGGTAAGAGCTTCATCAGTGAAGCCATGTTCTGCCAACTCCCAAAAGATCCAGCCATTCCCACATTCAAACTGATAGACAAATGGGAAATGGACCTGGAAGCGCCTAATTCCAAACATCTCCTGCCAAGCAGGTGTATGCTCAAAATCTCCATTGGCAACAAGAGCATAGTCCATAATTGTTGGGTCGTGCGAGACGTCACTGCCGCCTTTTACTTGGGCAGTGACATTCTCAATCGCTTTGCCATTAGTTTGGACCTAATAAACTTCAAAGCTTGGTCCCGATTAGCGGATAATCCCATGGGCTTTGATGATCCAGAAAAAGCATTTAGGTCAGCTCAATTGCTACCTTATGCAGTTGAAATTCAGATCAAAGAGGAAGTCACCATCCCAGAAAGGACCCGTC
This sequence comes from Ambystoma mexicanum, assembly GCF_040938575.1. NCBI lineage: Eukaryota > Metazoa > Chordata > Amphibia > Caudata > Ambystomatidae > Ambystoma > Ambystoma mexicanum. The sequence continues at coordinate 241,100,138 of NC_090934.1, forward strand.
AATTCTCCCTGGAAGTGAAAGCTAAAAGAGGACAACATTTGAAAAACCCTGATGCTTACATACATCTAAACGCTTCTCTCCAACAGCAAGGGTTGGGGGTAAACCCAACACCATTAGTCAACATAGAACATGACACCATTCCAATAGAGGTGGATAACAGCGACTTAAAGAGTATTACTCTAGCCGCAGGCACCATTATTGGAATGGCGGTTGATGACCGACATTTTTCCATTGATTTAGGTAATGAACTGTTAGGCCAATCCCCAAGGACTGCTTTGACAGTGACAGTGATGACAATACAACACCAGACAGGATTTTTACCCGGCATGGGGGGAACTTCCTGGTGTACACTTCTTGCCCTTATGGTAAGGAAGATGTGACTTGTGACTTCAGGAGGGATGAGGTGATTTTCCAGGTCCATGAGGGCTGCCTTTCCCACCTGAAGCCTCCAGTCTAAATCAGCACTCTGACCAGGGACTTCTCCACCCAGCTGGAGGAGGCCGCGGAGATAGCCAAACCAGAAGTCTTTCCAGGCTTCAGGCAGATGGTGGAAGAGAGAGTCAACCTAGCTGATGCCTGTGCCACTCTGGAACAAAAGCAAAAGTTGAAACAAGTTTTCTTGGATTTCCAAGATCTCTTTGCAGTAGACTCATATGACTGTGGCTGCACCGACATCCACACAACAACAATCCCCACGGACCCTGGCATGACTCCAGTGTTTGTGAAGCAATATCGTTTGCCTCTCGCATCCATGGAGTCCATTACTGAAATAATTAAGAACCTTGAGTCCCGGGGAATAATCCGTCCAGTCCACAGCACCTTCAATAATCCGGTGCTGAGAATATTGAAGCCAAACGGCCAGTGGAGACTCTGCGCCGACCTCAGGGAGCTCAACAAACGGGTCCATACTTCCCGATGGCCTCTTCCCTACATTGACCAAGGGCTGGCCCAGATCCAGGGGTCACAGGTATTCACGGCAATAGACCTGACCAATGGATACTGGACTGTGCCTGTCAGTAGGGAGGAACAATACAAACTGGCTTTTACCTTTGGGGGCCAGCAGTACACATGGACCCGGACTCCCTTCGGATACCTCAACTCCGGCAATGAATTCAACATTTTTCTACACAAGGCCATGCCCGACCTGGGTGCAAGGGGTAACCTGGCTTATGAAGATGATGTCCTCATCAAAAGTTCATCTGTGGAGGAACACATAGCGGAGATCCGTTATGTTCTGACCCAGTTGAGGGCTGCCGGAGCAAAACTTTCCTTTCAGAAAGCACAGTGGTGTAGAACCCGTGTTAATTTCTTGGGGCATGAGATTACTCCTCAGGGTCTCTGTCCCCAGGAAAAGAAAGTGGAAGCACTTCAGAAACTGAAAGACCCCACAACTCTGCGGGAACTAAGGAGCCTCCTTGGACTGACTAATTACAGCAGAAAGTTCATTGAGGGCTACGCAGAGATCACCAGACCCCTGATTCATCTCCTGAAGGGGGGGGGTCAAGTGGGAATGGGGTCCAGAACAAGCCGAGGCGGTAAAACAACTCAAAAGAAGCCTCTCAAAAGCGCCTTGCCTAGCTTACCCTGTCAGAAACAAGGAGTTCTTCCTGGAGACGGGGTTCTCTAATACGTGCTTGACGGCAGTATTATACCAAAAGCATGACAAGGTCAATAAAGTAATCTCCTATGCGAGCAAAACTTTTTCCTCTGTGGAGGAAAAATTCAACGATTGTGAGAAGGCACTCCTGGCAACGGTGTGGGCATTGAAGAATTACCGCCCGTTTATCCAGGGGGAACACATCATAGTGGAGACTCCACACCAGCCTCTGCAATATCTCCAAAGTGATAGAATCCGGGCCAGAAATGTGAGTAATTCCCGAATTACTTCCTGGATTCTGTCAATGCAAGGCTTTCCTGTGGAGGTCAGATATGGCCAAAACAAGAAGAGTCCCCTCGCGCAAGGTCTGGCTGACTTGCATGATTGTGCCAGAGAAAACTGTCTCGAGGACGAAAGTCTAAAAATCAAGGACAACATGGAGGCATACCTTAATTCCCCACACAAAGTCTTTGAAGAGGACAAGTGTGAGGGAATGCCCACTGTCTATGTGGATGGATGCTCTTACCATGTTGACAACAACGGGGAGAAAGAACTGGTGGCCGGCGTAGGGAATGCATGGGTGAATGAGTCCCCAGAACACTCCGCTGGATACAAAATTGGTCCCCGAAGTAGTCAGGTGGCAGAATTGATGGCTGTGCATCAGGCCATCCTCACTGCTGTCCAGCATCAACTCCACGAACTGGTCATAATCACAGATTCGGATTATGTACAGAACGGGTTCGTGGAGCACCTGGTTAATTGGAAAACCAGAGGCATGTTATGTGCTAACAACAAACCCTTGAAACATGGGAAGTTGATCCAAAACATTGATGATCTGGTCACCTCGAATGAGATGACCATCTATTGCAAAAAGATCAAGGGTCATTCCAAAGTAGAGGGACCAGACAAAACTGGAAATGACTTAGCTGATCAGCTGGCCAAAACCGGGGCCATCCAAGGGGATCTAATTGAGATTGAGTCCCTGTTGGGGGAAATCCAGGTCACTGATATCACTAGGTCCCAGACAAATGCTCACAAGGACCTTTCAATTGCACAATGGAGTAAGGAGACCCCTGATGCTGATTTGATTACCGCTCAGAAGGGGGATCCAATTATTGGTAAGTTTTACCAACACCTTGAGGACCCTGAGAACTTTCCCCTGACGGATACCGATTATGTTGGGAAAGAGGACCTAAGAGTGTTGATGAAATGTCCAAAAATGTTCCGAATCCAAGACGGTTTGCTGGTAAGGAAATCCAAAGCTGGCCACGATCAGTGGGTGGTTCCTACCTCATTCCGAAGCCTGATGTTAAGTCACGCCCATGATGCGGCCACCGCCGGTCATAGGGGGTTTCACACAACATTGGAAATCTTAAGATAGGTTGCATACTGGCCACACATGGGGCAGGACCTCGACCAATACTTGAAGGGGTGTCTTGTGTGTGCACAATTTCAGCCGACGTCCCTCACACACCGCGCGCCTCTCCAAAAGCGGGGGATGACACTGCCATGGTCAGATTTACAAATCGACTTTGTAGGCCCCGTGATTCGCTCTGCTAGGGGGAATAAGTACATGTTGACTGTGACATGCTTGTTTACCAAGTGGGTGGAATGTCTCCCAGCCCCAAATTGCAAGGCAGAAACTGCAGCTGCCCTGATGATTAACCACATCTTTTCCCGTTTTGGTCTACCTCAAAGGATTGAGTCAGACAGGGGTAGCCACTTCACCAGTGAAGTGATGACAAAGATGTGGGAGATGCTGGGGGTCAAAAGGAAGTTGCATATTGCTTACCGGCCAGCTTCTTCTGGGGCAGTAGAGAGATATAACCGAACCATTGTGAGCATATTAAAGAAGTTTGTGGCAGATTCTGGGCCAAGTTGGGCTATCCGATTACCTCTGGTCCTAATGGCCATCAGATCTACCCCTTCATCTGCAAACAAAATGTCACCATTTGAGTTGATGACTGGGCGCAAGATGGTGCTTCCTCAGCATTTGCTCTACAGGACCCAAGAGCAGACACTGATAAATGCCTCCACAACTCATGAGTATGTGGAGAATTTAAGGAAACACCTTCAACATGCTTTTGCTTATGCTCAGCGGAATCTAGAAAGATCAGCTGATAGCATGAAGACCCACTATGACCTGAAGACTTCCTGGAAGGAATATCAGGTGGGGGACCGGGTCTATCTATACAATTTCCAAAGGAACCAGGCAAAACAGCGAACATTTTTGCCTACATGGAAGGGACCCTTTGAGATTATAGACAAAATCTCCCCTGTGGCCTACAAGATCCGCATCCCCAAAGGCGGTTTGGCAGAGGGGGAAGACAAGTGGGTCCACATAAACCAGTTGAAGTGTTGCCATCCCAGGCACACTCTGCAACAACTGGAGGAATCCTCTGGAATCCTAGAGGGTACTGTCTCAGATTAATTCAGTTCTAACTTAAAAGATCCTACATATAGCCTATCAAATTCTGTGTTTCTCAAGTTTATGTGTTCCTGTCTCTTAATTTAAAAAAAATGTGCATGTTCATATCTGCTGAGTTCTAAAATATATATGCCACCCCACTATATCAATGGTGGGGGAGAAATGTCCATGAATAGGTATTGCCGCTCTTCCTTTGTCGTCCTAGGAGAAAGAAAACCTGGAGACGGGCCAAGGAGGACGATCCGGAGACCGGGAGCAGAGACGCAAGGGGCCCAGTGTACCGCCCAATATTCCCATCAGGACCAGCAAGGAGAACCGATCGATCAGTACCGGATGGAGGAAAAGATGCTGAACTGTGCCATCTATTGGAAGAAGATGAGGAAACATCCCAGGTCTTGCGAGTCCCATCAGTGAAACAGAATGGCCATCGCAAGAGGGGGGCTTGTGGGATGTTTTCATCCACGCATCCCAGCCCTACCTCAAAACTGTGCAGTACTGACATGGAAAACATCATGATGGCCAGAGCTTCCCAGAAAATGCACAGGGAAATGCATGAAGAATAGGCTGCCTCTCATTTTTGCCGATGTTATGGGCACAGAAGGGCACTGCCTAAAACCACCATTGGACTACCCACACAGTAGCCTGAAACCATTGGGAATGGCAATGCTGATTGCCAAAAGCAACCTAGAATTGTGGGGAATTCATTTTGTTAAATCCCAAAAATGGGTGCATTACCAGTACTCACCACTATCAGAAAGCCGGCGTTTTAAAACAACACCAGCCTTTTTTCTTTTTTGGTGTAAAACTGAATAAATGAACCCAAAGCAGGCCAAAGAAAGACTTACTGAGAGGTGGATACAATGTAAAGTTATATTCTGAAGTGACTTGAAGGTTTATAACAAGACTGGCTGAGCAGTGGATTTCAGCAGTTTAAGTAAATTTGGACTGAAAGACACTAAAAATCTAAATGTTTAAAAGAAATGAGTGACCTACTTTTGAGTGTCACATAGGTTGCAATTGTTTAAATGTCATAGTTTTAAACTTAGAATCAGCATTCTAGCTGCATATGTAAAAATGGTTAATTTTATTTGAATGCAGAAAACTGGGTAACTAAAAGTGACATTAGCTGGGGCCTAGCTTAATGAAACTGAATTCTGCCCACCAGCTACCCCCGACAGGAGATGAGACTTGCACAAGAGCTGTGTTCCCAGGCCTAGCTGCCCTTTTGCTGCTCCCACCAAAAGGGATATGACACTTCCCTGATTGAATTACCTGGGCTCTGCAGGAAATTGAACAAAGCCCCGTCCTGACTCAGACAAATGTTTTATTATGGGGGCCGTAAAAAGTGGCTTCCTCCTGGAAGGAAAGGGGAGGAGCACTGCCTGTGAGAGCAAGCTGGCTTGGCAGAATTGGAAAAACCAGAAATTCAACCTTGTGCTGGGGGGAAACCACACCCCTGTAGCCAGAATATGGTTTTAGAAAAAGATTAATAACTCATAGTACGGACTTGTCATAATTATTTAAATGATACCATAATTCTTGTGATTTTGCTGCCCACATTTTAAGAGGTTTTTAGAACCGGTGGCATGATCTGGGGGCAAACTAGCAGTTAAGAGGGTATTACTTAAAATGTATGCATGTTAAAAGTCTGATACTTCATCAATTAATGCCTGCATGCCTTGCACACATTTGGGTAAATTTGAGTAAGAATCTGATATTGGTAACCTGACCAAAAAGTGAAATATGTTGCCATTTCTGAATGCAAGCTCCCAGGAAGAGCAGATTTGGACAGGGTATACCTCCTGTGATATGTGATGGGTGCATGTAATTTTAAACAAATGTGTACCGGTGCAAATATGTCTTTTGGGTCAAAATATAGATTGTGTGCAATTTGACATGGGTGGGTTCTCTGTACCATAAACAGACCTCATCATGATGACACTTCATTTCATTCCCCCAATCAAGGGGAAGAGAATGAAGTGGCCAATGACAAGTGGAGAGGGGTAGGGCCTAGGAAGCTAGCCTTTCCACCCATTTTCAAAACACATAAAAGCAGACAGTCAGGACAGATAGGGACATTCAATTCCATTTGCCGCGGAGCATGCTGCCGGACCATACAACATCCAGAGATCCAGACTTCAATTCCATCAATCTCCAGAATCCAGAGAGGCTAGACCAGCAGAGCAGAGCTGACCCAGACCGCTGTTAGCAGAACCAGAGAGCTGACCCAGATCACTGTGAAGAGACCCAGACCAGAGTCCAGTCTAAAACCTGACCAGATACGTGGCGAGGCCCATCTAATTCAAAAATATATTGTGAGTACCTAGCAGACTGTGCAGAACCAATCTCTTAGGTAAAATAATATAATTCAATCTATTTTAATCTAAGTAGAACTGCCTAAAAGCTGTCACCTGTCATTTTCTAGCTGCTAGCTGTCACTTGTCACTTGGAACTTTTAAAATTTCAAATCTGAAAAACGACCTTTGCCATATCGCTCATATCTCCGTGACCGTTTGTCTTAGAGACTTGCAGTAACTTTCTTCTGAAAGCTTAGAATGTTAGCTTTCCTACGAACCTAGAACCGCATTCCTACCCCCGATACTTTTGCCGCAAGCGCAAAAAACGCACTCGCGAATTTACCGCGATTTGCACATTTCTCCACGTGTGAAAACAACAGTTTCCTTGCTAAAAATGTGTTTGCCTCTTAAGAACCATCCCTGAATCATTGCTAGAGTGAGCCTGGACTAATATTAAATAGATACCACTCACCCTGAACCTCTAGAGGGAATTCAAAGCATTTTAGCATATTTTTCACTTCATTGCCAGCACATATAAAAGCATTTTGGGCCTGTGTTTCAAACTTCTGTAGTCTAAGCTTGCTGGGGTGAACTGAATTACATTTGATTGCATTTCTGAGAACTGTGTGCTTTCCTTCCATTTCCTTGCATTGCATAAAGGGGGGAGGGGATTGCCAGAGAAAAGTGATTACATTGTTTTGTTGAAATCATATTGAGTATTTTCTGTATCGCATTTTCATTCAACATTACATCCATCTGAATTTATATAAAGCATTCTCTACCACCTTATTCTTCTGTTCCTATTCACAAGTGTGCTAGTGCCAGACTATCCATTATTGATTACTGCTCAGATTCAGTGTGATATCCAATTATTAATTTATTATAAAGTGTGATATATATCTATATTGTTTAAATTCTCAAATAAACCTTTTAACTTGCAAAACAGAACCACTTCTTGGCTCAGTGGGGTCAGGGGGATTCCAAGAGAGGGGTGTTATATAGGGGTAGTCATCCAGAACGAATGAACTGGACATAAAGATATATCCATAAGGGTTTCCATTCAGTATCCCAGACTAGGCTTTGACTTAGCTGTAGTGTTGAATTGAATCCTCTTACAACTTGTTGTGTTTTCGTACCAGACTCCTCGCCAACAATTTTTAAAGCAATACAGAACTTGCATACTCTCAGTTCTGAAGTCCATATCCCTGTAGGAGACTGGAACCTTAGTACTTGGTTCTGGGATTCTTTGCGATCTTGGGGTTGGAAGGTGCTTTCCGTTATTCTGGTTATTTTGGGGATCCTGTTATTCCTTTGTTGCTGTTTTCAATGCCTCCCAAGTATGTGTGGAATGATAGGGGGTGTTGTGCCCAAGCAGTGAGCGCAATAGGGCATAAAATATATGCCCCAGATACAGCATCTAAAGAATTCATGTTACAAGAGGTTTTTATGAACAACCTTATGGCTATAGACATTACAGACAATGATGCGGAATCTATGGATGATAGCATATGGAGATATTTTCAAAAGTATTAGGAATGATGTTTAGCACTTGGCATAGGCCAAAAGGAGGGTCTGTCTGAATCGAAATAATATTATACCTCCTATCGCATTGTTTGAATGTGTGTTGGCCTATGCCAAGTTGTCTAAAAACATCGTGTAAATAGATTCCGCGGCAAGGTCTTGACCTTAATGTACTGTGCAAATCGCCATCTTGGATTTAGCCGCCATTTTAGGTTCTCTTGCAATGTGGAAGTCACCCTGAACATCAAAATGGAGGCCGAATGACATTTCGAGTGGGATTCTGGCTGTTGTGACCTCCGCATACATGAATGAATAATATGCCTGCAGGCCACTTGTTGGGGTCGCGAACTGAGACCTTGTCCTATCCCTGACCTATGCGTAAATGAACAACTGCATCAGCGAAACTGATCGAAATGCATACATTATGGGATTGACCTGGCAACGAACTCTAGGCCTGGTCCTAAGAATGGTTAACCCGCGAGGGGGTTGGCCAGAGCTGGATAAAAAAGTATAAAAGCCCAAGTATCCCAATGTACGGTCTCTCACACTAACACAGTGAACTACCGTTGATAGTTTGTTCTGTTACTCTGAAAGCCGAATAGCTATCCGTTTGTCAATTGACTTTTTGGTAATTGTTGTAGCTTTTGAATAAAGCACTTTGTATGTTTTTTGTAACCTGTGTTGGTGTGTTTCCTTTGGGCTTCCCGGTCTCATATCAATTTCTTTGTTTCCACAGTTTAACAAGGTCTCAAAGATGAACTACTCATGACTTCCACCCCAGTAACTTCTGAGAGCAGTTTCAGCATTCTTCACACTTTGTTCTATTCCACACAAAAGGACATCATACTCATGGTCAAGCCTCAGCAATCCCCCTTGACACCCTGCCCCCCAGCCATGACTGTTGCCTGAACCACACTGGCTTTAAGCACTTCCGCAGCTGCTATTGCAACATCCTCTGCAACGCCACTATGCACAGGACATGGCTATGCGGGTGAATAGGGAACATCTTTCTGCCACTACAGATTGCCACTTGTCACCATTCCTGCTTGTGGTAGCACACAACCCTTTCCCATGCCGCATGGTTCCAGGCCTTATAAACCACCAAGGACCATTGCTCTGGGGTACAAGCAAGTCATTGATAGCATCCATAAAACCTCTCTGAGTGAGGTCGACATTCTGTTCAAAATGTGGTGATTTCTAAACAGTATGAGTGATGGTTGAAACAGTTAATTTTGATGGGTCAGATAACAAGTCATCCCTGCCTTTTAATGTGAAGGCCGCCCTCCCTGTTTGGTGTTCCCACTGAGCAATGTAAGAACAAGAGGAATGAGCTCTTGGGGATGGAAAGATGCAATCCATGGGCCCCAGTAATAGTCCACAATGTCAGCCCATTTCCTCCACAGTACAACAAATCTCTCCCTCACCAACCAGACAAAAGACACTGTCAACCTCCTCAACATTACTGCTGCTGACATCCTCGACTCCACAGATGGAAATGAATGCACAGTATTGCCAATGTTATGTACAGTCAATGTATTGCTAAATACATGTGACATAAATACAAAATGAACAATAATACATATAAGCTTTTTTAATCACTTTTTGCCACCAGTCACTATGTACTTTCACCGTAACCTGTGTGAGGGCGAGACCTTTGGAAAATCCAAAAGTGCCCTTCATTTGACATTAAATATCATTGTCCTAATTGTTAGATACCTGCTGCAGTAGATTGCTCATGATGGTAGTCAGTGATCGAAGTGGGTGGGAACGGTTGGGAGTCGTGATCCCCTATTTTTTTTTTTTATTTATTAGGTTTTACTGTTCCTATACTTTTATTTTAAAAATAAACTGTTCCGGGATGGCTTAGTTTTGAATTAAAAGTGTAGGAAGAAGTTGCACTGAACGTTAGCTTAAACAGCAGGTGCGTTTGTTTGGGGGTTTATATTGTGCGTGTGAGGACCGTGGTGATGGGTTTTGGGGGGGGCTGGGGCAGTACAGAAGGGAACATTGTTCCACTACTTCTTTTCGTACACTTCAACCACTAGCGGTAGTATTCATCCTCCCTAAGTACTTCCTCTCCAACTCACTCAGCCCTCTCCTGAACACAGACTCTCAGTACTCTGAGGGCCACTGTACAGTACCTCTCTCCCACTACACTTTCTAAAATGAAAGCCCGCAACAGCTTCAAAAAGGAGAAAATGGGCTTGTCGTCAACACCTAAGGTCTAAACACTTTACAGACACATTGGCAGTGTAAGGGCTTCCCTTAGCAATGCCACAATCCCTTGTCGAGAGGTTGAGTTAGAGGCTGGACATTATACAAGTGCCATAGAATGGCGTAAGTCATCACCAGTTCTGATAATGCCAAAGCAGATGCAGGACCTCACTCTACAGCTGCAAAAAACAAAACTGTGTCAGTCAAGGGGGGCAGGATGGGTGAACGGTTTACAGTGGTGTGGGAGAGCAGTCGAACTGCACATATTTGCAGTGTGAGGTATATGTTTCATGCAGGGCAGGACTTAGGGCAGGGCGGGCCAGGCGACCATCCAGGGTGCCATGCCCCCTCAGGGTGCCATTAGCACCCCACCACGTCAGCTTGGGGTAGTCTTTCAAGGGCTTCACCGAGCTGGCGTAGTGGGAAAAGGCACGGCAGGTGCCCTCTTGTTATTAAATGCACCCGCGGTGGCGGACGCATTTAAAAACAATAGGGTGCTGATGCATTGGCCACAAGACGGTCATGGTGAAACCAGAATGTATCAGGACAGCTGTTACACGGGTTCGTCCTGCTTCCCCCAAGACTAGTGCTCATCTAGCTGCCTCACACTGCCTCAGGCATTCCAGGCACTCGGCACTCGGACACAAATAATAAACAAAGCCAGAAGTTTGGGTGTAAACGCACTGTAATGGTAACACACACACCAGGCTCTGGAGGGCAGCATTCGACTCTGCTCCCTCCCAGGCCTGGCTCATACTTATGTACAATGCAAAACTACATATTAATCTCCTCCCATTAACCGCACGTATTCATAACCACAGGTCATTTCGCAGAAGAGAGGGAATCAAGTACATAACTTCAGATTGGCTTTGCAAGGCAGGCTCTTATCGACCTTGGGATTTCAGCCAGCAGCTTCAGAACTGTGCTATGTACGTTCGCAGAGAGGGAGGGCTATGGATGCCATCTGTGAGGCCTGGACGGCATTCCACAGCTAGCTTGGCTGGTTGTGCTCTGGTGGTTCTCTGCAACATCTGCTTTCATGGCTGTTAGATGTTTAGGCCAGTCCTTATGCCAAATCATTAGGTGAGTCTTCCTGCTTCAAATGTGATGTATCTCAAACCAAAAGAAAGTTCAGAATCAGAAATGTACCAGGTAACATGTGCCCACTTTTTTATTCATCTCTTCTTATTTTATCTATGAATCGCTAACCAAAACCCTGGCACTACATCTACATAAGCACATTGCAATAAAACTATTCTTACTCAAAAAGGAAGCAAGAATATAAAATAAAAAAAAAACATTACCAAACTAAAACAGCTTATTTTTGTCTTTACTCATGTAAAGCCCTTCACTGTACTATTGCATAAACACTGCCACCTATTAACATCAGCCATAATCTAGGGTGCATCTAAAACACCAAAAACAGGCATAACTACATGTCCCACTCTTTCTAGCTCTGAGCATCCCTGTCACTCTCACATTCAGCAACACCCCATTCATGTGTCTGTATGTTTATTTTCACTGTCCAAGTCAAAGTCTCCCTTACTTTCCAGTATATAGTAACCCTCCAGTCCCTCCCAGTCCCTAGGTGCACACGCAGTCCATGTCAGCAGCAACTTGTCAATGCTTGTCATATTATTCCCAAGTAGCATCTTGCATGGTGAATACCTGGTCACTGAGAACTCTCTCAGCATTCCATGGAGAACAAATGACAGCCATTCTTCCCTCTGTGTGTCTTTCACATCCATCTGTTTGAACTGCTCCTTCTTTGGCACCTCTTTCTGTTTTTTCTTCCAATGAGCCACACAAATCTCCATGTGCTCCTGCCAACCTTCCTTTGCCGTGTGCCACCAGGCCATCTCTGTCGGGCACTGAAATGCATTGTCTTGCACTTTCTATGCATTGAGATGCTGAATCATTAGTTCATCCTTCGCTTTCTAAATGGCCAGGAGGCACTCACATTTCCTTTGATCCTGCTTCTTGCTCTTCTGTAGGATAATCTCCACCACTTCAAGCTGTGGGCCCTCCATCACATGACACTCCTTATATTCTATGGCTGCCATTTGCTGTGGCTGTGGGTCATTGTCAGGTGTCACAGGCCACTCTCGCTCAGATGGAGTCATCTTATTTCTTCCTAGAGACAGCACCACTGATTGTGCTTCATCATGCTTTGTTCTTTCCTCCCAAACACTATTAAGTCATGCTGACACTGACCACCAACTTCCTATGTGGGCTTGTCAATGTCCTTCTTTGGTGCACATGCCCTGAAAGTGTCCTGTTGTGATTTGACATAATCTGACATGTATTTGCTTGACACTACACCTTTCACTAGCATCTTGTTCACTTCCTTGTCTAAGGTGCACACTCCACAGTCACCGTCCTTCTGAAATCCTGTTTATTTATTGCTACTTTGTCCAGATATGCCTCCCACATTCTGTCAGGACCCTCTTCGTCAAATCAGTCATTGCCTCTCTTTTTTTTACAAAATGTCCTCTCTCCCCTCTGTTGCACACAGTTGCCTCCTGCGGAACCAAGCCAGTCTGTGTTTTTGTCTTCCCCCACTTCCTCTTCCTCCCCTTTCTCCGAAATACATAGAGCCACCCCCACAACATTGTGCGTCATCCACCCCAACCCCCACAGGCACTAGTGCTGGCACCTCACATTCCTGCCCCTCTGTGTGCCCTCTCTCCTCCCCCTCCTTCACTGACACTGCTTTTTTCATTCTCAGCCATGCGTCATCAGCTGCATTCAGAATGCCTGCCCACCCCTGGGCAGATCTTAACCTTTGCTCCACATTCCCTTCCACCACCCTTCGTATCTCGTCTGGCAGCAGCCGCCATATTGAGCCCCTCATGAACATTTGTGTAAGCATTAGTTCAAAATCTGAGCATCTATGATCACTCTGTACCTCCATCCCCTTTGTGATATATGCGTGCTTTGCTTGTGATTCAGCACTTTCTCCCTTGTCCATTCCCTGCAGTACCCTTTGTAACTGATGTTCATGGGCAGCCCCCACCTCCACCTTCCTTTGTCCCGACTGAGGGACGACATCCCAATTGTGCAACATGCTCTTCAGCCTTTCCAGCACAGCCCTTGGCCCCTACTTATATGACAGATCTCCACCCGCCTCTTGCCTTGTCAGTGGACCAGTATCTGCCATAATGCCACTGAAACTGTATTCTATAATCTGTACTCTTTAATCTCTTTTATCCCACTTTAACTCAACCTTCAGACAGACCTCACACTCCCACTCTGTGCCCTCTACAGCATCAACCCTACGCCCACTCTCCACGACCCGGTGCTCTGACTGTATTACAGGTGCCTAGGAATGCTCTGCCCTATCTTTGTATTATTCCTAGAGGCCCTGAAGACTCCAAATTCCACAAAGTCCACCATTGAAACATGCAACAGGTACAGCAAAAAAAGAAAATGTTCACTTACCTGTTGCATTGCTGTAATCTCCATCTCCATGCCATGCACTTGATGATGAGAAAAGGAGCTCCTGGGTTTCGTTACCAAATGTTACACAGGTTCGCCCTGATCCCCCGAGACTAGTGCTCATCTAGCTTCCTCACGCTGCCTCAGGCATTCCAGGCACTCGGCACTTGGACACAAAAAATAAACAAATCCAGAAGTTTGTGTGTGAACACGCTATAATGGTAACACACACACCAGGCTCTGGAGGGCTGCATTCGACTCTGCCCCCTCCCAGGCCTGGCTCATACTTATGTACAATGCAAAGCTACATATTAATCTCCTCCCATAAGCCGCATGTATTCATAACAACAGGTCATTTTGCCGAAGAGAAGGAATCAAGTACTTTTTGTAACTTCAGATTGTCTTTGCAACTCAGGCTCTTATCGACCTTGGGATTTCAGCCAGCAGCTTCAAAACTGTGCTGTGTACGTTCCCGAAGAGGGAGGGCTATGGATGCCCATCTATGAGGCCTGGACGGCATTCCACAGCTAGCATTGCTGGTTGTGCTCTGCGGTTCTCTGTGTCATCTGCTTTCATGGTTGTTAGATGTTTAGGCCAGTCCTTATGCCAAATCATTAGGCCAATCTTTCTGCTTCAAATGTGATGTATCTCAAACCAAAAGAAAGTGCAGAATCAGAAATGTACCAGGTAACAGCAGCCTCCTGCAGAAGTAGGCTGGGGGGGACGGAGGAACAGGGTAGAAGAATCAAGCATAACGGGCAACACCTGTGTGCGAGAAGGGTGGGGGGCACAGGGGACAGCACAGGGGGACCAGAGGGAGCTGGGATGGCCTGTGGGGACAGTAATCCAATTGTTTATTGGCCTTGGGGAGTTCCGTACATTGGAGCAGTACCATTGAACTGCATCTTGGCATAGTATGCTGTGGCACTAAGGACAGTAACTCGCCCTGTTCTGGGGTCACATTGAAGCAGTGGGCATTGGTGGTGCAATACATATTGTATAGTTGCATACCTTCAAATTGTATCCATAATGTTCCTGGATTGATTGCAGTAAAGCGTTTGACCCCCTCATATGCTGGATGAAGAGGAGGCTGGTGCATACTGATACATTACAAAAGCCCTCCTCCTTAGCACTGCCTCAACATTACTGCTACTGAATACAACATGATATAACACCATAGTGCTCACTACATCACAAGTTCGAATTGAACAACGTGATGCTAAAGTCGTAAGCCGATTCTTAAAAGGAGCCCATGCTGCAGGGGGACTGTTTGCAAGGGGGTGCACATTGAGCATTGCAGCCTGGAGTATACATGTTTTACAGAGCACTGCATCGTGCCCCGCGATCATGCCTGGGTGCTTCAATAATCTGGCCACTTGCTTCAGCAACCTGAGTGGACATGAATTGACCTTCAGAAAGGTACACATGCAAACCTTGCAAGAGACCCCACTATGTTGTTGTTGATCCCCAGCATTGGGCATTCCTTTAATACAGCAAAAGCATGCATACACATGCATGCTAGATTTTAGCTTGCTATGGTGTGTTTTAATGTTCGGCCATTGCTATCAATCTGGTCCTGTGGCACAAAGAGAATTTAAACAGCAGAGCACTGATCTAAACACTCCAAACCAGCCAGCAAAGCGGATCCATTTTCGAAGTAGTTCTGCAAGCCTCTACACTACCAATGCGTTGTGAAAATGTGTGCAGAATGTTTTGTGAACTTTAAAAAGAAAGCACACTCTGCCTCTATGGACTACACACCATTTTAGGGATGACAATCAGTGTCAACTGCAGGACATAAGATAATCCAACATCTTTGGTCGGACTACGCGTTCACACATTGGCCAGTGCGCCACACCATGGAGAGAATAGAGTTTGGCAGTTCGTTTTTTATATCGGCATATCCACGACAGGGAAAACAGTCCAACAGGCAGCTTGCAGAGATGTTTCTGACATGCAGTGGCGTCGCTAGGGGGGTGGAAGGCTGGGGGGCATGCCCACCCACTGAAATCCTTGGCCCTGACTTGTGTCCCCCCCCCACCTAAGGCGAGCAGTGACCGTGTTCTCTGTTCGCTGTGATATTTGTGACACTCACTAAGGAAAATGGCTGCATATCACACGGCAAATACTCTCCTTTTGTTTCAAAGCTAGCAGTGATATTGGTATGCATTCTGGCATTGGTATGAACATGAGCATGAGCCACTTCTCAGGTGTTCCTGCCCGGCTTCTGCACAGCGACCTCCATAGTGTGCAGAGCAGCTTGCAGCCCCTCCCATCAGAATGCAGCTCATGAAACTGCTCATGATGGGCCATTAGTCACTGAATGGTTTCGTGCCTGCATTCTGATGGGAGGGAAGGTGCAGTGGGATGTGGGTAGTTGGTGTGCACAAAAGCCTCTCTGTAGGAGTGCTTGTGACGTCACACATTACCTTACATAGGCGCCCCTCTCCACTTTTGTCTGTGGCCACCCCTACTTTTGTCTTTGGCCCCCTTTGTGCCTGTCCTAAATTTGATTCCTGGCAACACCACTGCTGACAAGTACTGTACCCCTGACAATGGAACTCACAAAACAAGTGGGGTGTGAATTAACACTGTTGGAAAGTGACTACATCCACGTCTGGGGGACTGACATGGAGCAACCTGCTCTGTGGTAACTTCGGTCTCGGGAGGATAGCTCAGGGGCAAAGCGCTTGCCTTGGAAACAAGACGAAACGGAGCAACACAGGTTCGATACCCCGTCCACGCTTAGAAACCTTTGGGTATTAAGCACGTTAAAAATAACCTATCATATCAACTTCTGTATCGGACAGTGGGCATAATGAATTGACAAAAAATATGTTTTCCCACATAGATGTGTTTCCACATAAGCCTACGTATCCCACCCAGCCACATCCACTGTATTTAACTTTCACGCCTCACATCCAGCACTTACTCCTGGAATGCAAGCTGTTACTTACAGTAATTGTGTTCACTAAAGGGCTTTAAGACGACTTTGAAGTTTTGTGAATACACGCTAGGTTTGATTTTGTAGGCGTCGCTTTCTGTCCCTTTTAGATACCCTTTGATGTGCACACAACTCGCTTACGTGTTCCTTAAAATGTTACTTTTGCTGGTCTTGAATTGAGTTACACAGCTATCCATACCTTACTGAAATCCAGGGCACACCACAACAGGTAAACTGCAAATTATTTTGCGGATCATTCGTAACTCTGTGAATTTGAAGAAACGTACTCATGAGTACCCTTTTACTTTTTCAAGGAACAAGTGAAGCCTTGGAAAATAATGTGTGATTTTGTATCATTCCACAATCTCAGGCGCAAGCACCAGACCATGAGCCTCATTACACGGTAGGCGGTAAGGGTTTACCGGTATTTTACCGGTACCGGTAAACCCTTACCTCCTTACTAACTCCTTGCTTTTTGCAGGCGTTAAAAACCAACCCGAAAAGGGACCAGGGAGCTAATTACGGTACCGCAATTTGCAGTGCCGTAATTAGCACCTTGCCCATTCCCATTATGCCCTATGGGGCAAAAATGGGAATGGGGAAGGACAATGGGGGAAGGGGGAATTACCGCCCCACCAACCTTGGAATAGGGCGGTAATTCCCCTTTCCACCAAGGCGGTGCCGGTATTTTACCGGCATGGACCAAGGTGCTAATAGCACCTTGGTCCACCGCCGTCCGTGTAATGAGGCCCCATGTCTTATCTCAGGGCAGGTCTGTATGAACTATTTACTGCAATATGGCCTCCATCTTTCTGCCACTGTGATGCCCGGGTTCTGGCTACACATCACCTCAGTGTAGATCTGTGAATATAAGGTAGTATTTACCATTCTGAGAGAAATCACCTTTACGAGTGGGCACAGGCTTTGTGAGGAGATAGCTAGGCTAAGGGAGGTCCTCACTCGAATAGCAGAACCAATGGACCGCCACTTCACACCACCAGGACAGTCTGTCACGTCGTCATCCACCGGTTCAACGCAGACAAGCTCCCTCCACCGCTCAACACGCACCACCAGGCGCATGTCTGCCCATCCTCCAAATGCTGCTGCAGATAATGGCCAATAGGGGGTTTATGGCGATTTTTATGCGTGCATGGGCCAATGCAAACATGGCAGACACATGAGGAACTGTTGTGGGGGGTGGGTGGAAGGGTGTTATGGGTCTGTTGTGGGGGGTGGATGGAAGGGTGTTATGGGTCTGTTGTGGGGGGTGGGTGGAAGGGTGGTGGGATGTTTGGGGACATGCACTTTTTCATCTTTCCGTTACTTAATACACTGGTGTCTGATCAAAACACAGGCTTGGACATCTTCATTGTGTATGTGTACTTTTATTGGCGACAGGGTCCATTGCGTGCTTCTAAACATACACCAGTGCATTACTACCCATATCCATGTGACAGTACCAAAACATGTTCCTCAGAATATTTGGTTGATCAGATGCTGTCTCACAGCACGTCCCTCCTGCCCATCCCCTCTTGCAAGACCTGCATCCCCTTCACCTCCGTCCTCATCACCATCATCATCCTCATCAGGTGCTTCTATTTCAACGTCAGGGGGCAGTGGAACATTCCGCCTGATACACATATTGTGCATAATGACACATGCCATGGTGATCTTGGCCACCTTCTCATGGCCATACTGGAGAGCACCACCAGACCTGCTAATGTACCTAAACCGTGGCTTCAAAAGGCCAAAAGTCTGCTCGATCACGATGCGGGTACGGGTATGTGCTCGATTGTATTTCTCTTCGTGCCTGTTCTGTGGGTTCCGTATAGGTGTGAGGAGCCAGCTCTTCAGGGGATAGCTGCATCACCTGTATGGGGGAACAAATGGGGTCCTGTTACTGTTCACCTCAAGAGCGGCCTGTTCATATCACACAAATTGACATTGAATTGTGATTCAAGTACACAGTCAACAGCATACATGCAGATGGTCTGTGTGACAGGAATGTGCAAGGGTGAGCTCGACCCTGCAAGTAGACATGCCCCATTGATGCCTCCAACAGTAATTGACATGTCCTGGGTCAGGCGAGGTCGTAGGTGTCCCTGGGCCCAGGCAGATTTGGTTCCTCACTGCTGTTGTACTGCCATTCCAACATAGATGTTGCCATGCAGTGAGGCATCACTTCAGTGGTGGTAAAGGTGTGTGGTGAAATGCTATGTCTATGGCTAGGGCTGATCCCTTTGCATGCATCATAGGGCACATTGCATTATAGATGTTGTGCTGGACTGATTCCGGATGACTATCCTGATGGCACGTATGAAATCTGTGTATTTTGTGGCGTGGAATGTTGTGCAATGTGTATGTGGGTGGGTGTTTGATGTTACTAGACCTGAAATGTCATCTGTGTTGTGTGGCTCATACTTGCATGTCAGTTCAACTCAAGTATGTTGCGGCCTTCCCAGATGGACATTGGCGTACATCTGTATGTGCATTTTGCAGACAGACAACAAGCTACACCCAGTTGGAGTATGTATCTCCCCCCCAATCACATCCAGTTGGAGAATGTCTCTCCCCCCATCACACCCAGTTGGAGTATGTATCTCTCCCCCCCATCACACCCAGTTGGAGTATGAATCTCTCCCCCACATCACACCCAGTTGGAGTATGTATCTCTCCCCCTCATCACACCCAGTTGGAGTATGTATCTCTCCCCCCATCACACCCAGTTGGAGTATGTATCTCTCCCCACCCAATCACACCCAGTTGGAGCATGTCTCTCCACCCCCCATCACACCCAGTTGGAGTATGTATCTCTCCCCCCATCACACCCAGTTGGAGCATGTTTCTCCCCCCCATCACACCCAGTTGGAGTATGTATCCCCTCCCATCACACCCGGTTGGTGCATGTCTCCCCCATCACACCCAGTTGGAGTATGTATCTCTCTCCCCCATCACACCCAGTTGGAGTATGTATCTCTCCCCCCCAAACACACTGCCATGTGCTTGCCCTGCTACTCACCAAGTAGCCACGAACGTTGTGCGGTTTGTCGCTCCATGTAGTGTGGGATAGTTGAGTTCCACAGGACCATGGAATCATGGGTTGATCCGGGAAATCGGGCACAGCAATGTGTGATTATCTTGTTGGCATCACATACCATTTGGACATTGATGGAGTGGAATTGCTTCCTGTTTCGGTAGACCACTTCATTGCGATGTGGGACCACCAATTCCACATGTGTACAGTCGATGGCCCCAATGCAACTTGGGATGCCTGCCAGTGAATAGAAGCCAACTTTGGTGTTGGCAATCTCCTGGGCAGTCCGTGGCATGAATATGTGTTCAGGTGCATGCTTCAGGAGTGCATCGAGTACCTGGTTCAGCGTGCGTGAAAATACTGGTTGGGAGATGCCATGCATCTGGCCGACTGTATGCTGGTAGGTGCCTGTGGCCAGGAAGTGGAGCACAGTCACCACCTTGAGTAGAGGGGGGATGGCTGTTCTGATGTCTATGAGGCTCACAATATCGTTGTGTATCATGTCCACGATGCTGGTGATGGTATCCCGGTCCAGACGGTACAGGGTGTGTATCTGCTCAGGGGTTAGGTTAAATGGACTGGCTCTGATCCTGGGGATTGGTGGGTGCCTCTGTGGTGTGATTAGGTGCCGTGGTGGTGCTTGCTGTGCCTGTCTTGCCCTCCTCCTCCTCCTCCCCTTGCGTCTCCTTTGGGCTGCCTGTTGTTGTTGCAGCTGCGCTGCAATCATGTCCTCCAGCCCATGTAATGCTGCTAGTATTGGAACCATCTTGGTGTGGGAAGGGGTGTGTGAAGGGGTGTGGTGTGCTCCTTTTGAGCTGCCACAGTCTCCATTGCCTCCACCTGTGCTGATTGTGTCCACCTGTGGCAGGTGGGAACACTGCTCAGTTCTCTTAACGTGTGGTTCGCGATGCCGGTATTTGCGCCATGGCGGTAAGGGATTTTGGGGGCTTTACCATGCCGCTATTGGCATGTCCGCTCGCCTTGTGATGCTGTGCTAATAGCGGCATGGCGTAATTTACGGGATGGTGGGTCGCACGCATGCAGACTGCCCGCTATTAGTGGCACCATACCTAGCGGTGCCGCTAATAGCGGTGAGCCGGGTCGTAATTCGCATGGGGATTTAACGTTGCCGGTATTCCATTACCGGTAACGTTAAATCCATACCGCCTACCGTGTAATGAGACCCCATGTCTGAAAAAGAGCCTGGCCACATGTTCATCACTGCACTACATAGTGGAGAATGTAACTGAAACTTAATATCTGTCTCTCTTTCCTTTGGGTGTGTGTGTGTGTGTGTGTTTCGGTGTGCACGAGCACAATTAGGAATGTGAGTGCAAGCACAACTGCTTAGGAAGGTGCGATTAGGGGTATGTAGAGGTGCAGGTAGTCCAATTTGAGGGTGTGCATGAGTACAGGAGATGGTGAATGTGTGCTGAGGAGGTGCTTTGCAGAAGCAAAAGTACCTGTTCAGCATGAGGTGCAGGAGGTTTTTGAGCTCACAAAGAGGTGTGCATATTTGATGTTTGTATATGTGTGTGTTTTCACTGGTATGTGTGAGTTATGATTTGTAGGGTGTAATCAAAGGCCCCAAAACAACAGATCTGAAGGGCCCACTGAGAAACTCCCCAGCCGGCATTCAGAAACCTGCAGGCTGAATAATTGGGACTATTTAGGTAGATTATGTGGGTGTCTTTCTGCAGGGGAAATACAGAGAAGGCTAAAACAAAAATGTGATCTGAGTGCAGATTGAAAAAAACACGTCACATTGCGGCCTGAGAAATAAATTCTGCAATTTTTTTCACTTAAACTGTTCTCCATCAAAAGGGGTGCACTGTGACAATTGAGACTCACTTTTCAGCTGAAAACGAACAGCTGATAATTAAAATTGTATTCTGTTAATGTCTGAAAGAAACGGCCCTCCACTTTCAGAGAAAAAGCAAAGTGAACTCTGATCTGTAAAACACACCTTGTGTCAAAGAATAATGGCTGATGTTAGAAAATGCTATAAACAAGAGAGGGTCCTGCCTGTAGGGATACTATTTGGTTGCACATTGATTCATAGTGCAAATTGAATTACAGGAACAGCACACTGGCAGCATATTAGTTACTGACCGGTTGTGCAGTGCTGTGTCAAAAATGCAGTGCACGCACTTAGAGTGAGTTACAGTTTTGTTTTACTGGTAGTGGACACATTCATTATTAAGAACATACAACAAAATTTGAAACATTCTATGCGTGAGTGTACATCAGAACCCAAGGGGGTTCATGTAACAAGAAACAAGTTATCTCGTAATACACAGAGGGATACATAAATCAGTAAGATTCCAATATACTGTATAATTTTTTACATGTAGGGTTGAGTTACCTAAATACATGAATATTCAAATCAACCATGTATCAGCTTTGCTTCATGCTCAGTGTACATATGGCAATGGAATCACAACAGTGTTAATTGTTCCCACATGGAGTGGACGAGAAGCTAAAGAGAATTACAACAACAGATGCATTACTTCATGCAAGATTGCAATTTAGTCCCAGATAATTGAGTCCTTTCGGTGCATACAATTCTACACCTTGTGCTTAAGGAATGGGCAACATTTATATTGTTTTTTCAGAGGGATTTTTTCTACTTATTAGACCTTAGGAGGGTCTGTTCGAGCCAGGCTGTGGGGTGACCTTGTAGTAAGTCGACGTCTAGACTACATAGATAATTAAAACAGGGTATATAGTTTGTTCGAAGGAACACAATTCCACAACGTCCACTGACCTTGATGGGGATAGCAAAAGGTGGGGTTGCCTAGCTGGCTTGTGAGTTTAAAGTTGAATGGTGGATGGCCTGTGCTTAAGAAGGCAGTTCCTAATTGTTCACCATCCAAGGGTAGATACTAGGGCACTGTAGAGTGTAATGAGAAACAAATTGATAATGCCCTTAGAAAAATGCGCTGTAAGAAGAAGACACTGATAAAATGTCACTTTAGAAAGTATACACTGCCAAGAAATTGGCCACATGAGTAGCAAATTGGGTACCTTAATGTCCAAGGGGCAGTTTGTGACAGTGTAGAATCATGTCAGTCTCAGCAACCCAATGAAGCCCTGTAGCACCAATGATAATGCATGCTGCTGTATAAGGTGATGTTAGAAAATGCAGCATGTGATTTCATTTCAGCAAAGGATAATGGGCAAAATTCACAAATGGCTTCCCCCACTGCCATCCTGGTTTGTGCATCCCAACTGTTTACAAATGCAATAAAATGTGGCCTGCCTTAAGTGTGTTGGAAAATAAACTTTCTCTAGACTTGCAGTCTCTAAAGGCTTGGTTCTCTGCAGAACAAATGACCCTAGCTGGTGTGTGACTGGAAGATGGGGAGGAGCTACAATCAAGGAAACTGAAACATTGAAAGAAATACAAGAAATAGAAGCCTTTCAGATCACAGTGATGGTCCCCTTCATATAAGAGGACAGTATACAAAATGGCACAGGGCCTCGTGACATCACAGGGCCAGCCTAGCTCATTATCTGCAGTGGGAGATTTCTGTGTAGCAAATGCATCCCCCATTTACGATCTGCAATCCCCAACTTCAAACAACAAACCGACTAATAAAAACTCTGGCCAAAGGCTAGCCAAGAGAGACAAATGGCTTGCAGGACGCAGAGCTCATATTTGCATAACATAAATATATATCATTAAATAAAAAAGACTATCATCATTAAGGTTTTTTTTCCAGCAACTACAAGTCGTACTGCATTGATGTATGTGTCATTTTTAGATACTTTTCAGGTGAGTTTGTTGAAATAAAAAATCATCCACCTGTGACCTAGGGAACTGTAATGGCCATATAAATGGGTTTCTGGCTGATCTGAAAATGTCCCAAATGTAAGAGTTGGCAAACTGGTGGAAGGAACAATTAGGAAGGTGGGGAGTAAATTCCGTGTTCATAATTATTATGCTTTTTGTGTAAACGGCAGTAAAAACTGTCACACGGCCATGCAACATAGTGCGGACATGACAGTCATTTTATTTGATTCCCCATGACTAGCTGAAGTAGAATATTGGTATATTATGGCAAATACTAGTAAAATTATGAACTTATTCTACAAAACCGCATAGATCCTTAGCCTATTTAACTAAAACTTATGAATCTATTTAATTACACTTGGCAGAACACCATGTGGGGATTTTTGTAAAATTCAAAATCAACAAATCTCATTACCTGTATGTGCTGAAAACTATAGACTGTAATTTCATCGGGAAATCCTATGTGTCCCGCTAACCCTGACTTCTTTAGGAAGAGGGGTTCTTTGTACCTGAACAAAAACAAAACCCCAAAACTGTCAGCTACCCCAACACAGGCTTTTAAGTGGAGCAGGGCCTGAAAGTTGAAAATCTCAAATCTTCCAGAAAAACCCACTCCGCACTGGGGGTAATTCATGGAATCAGGTGCAGATGTATCACACGCGGCTGGCACA
Source organism: Ambystoma mexicanum (assembly GCF_040938575.1). NCBI lineage: Eukaryota > Metazoa > Chordata > Amphibia > Caudata > Ambystomatidae > Ambystoma > Ambystoma mexicanum. Next base: position 241,124,078 of record NC_090934.1, read on the forward strand.
GAGAGGGAGCGTGTGCCAGCGTGCGCCAACCGCATGCGGTAAACAGAATTTAGGCGCACCGCATATTCATTGATTTCCCAAGCCATTTCCAGCCGTGGCGCAGCGAACATCCAGCAGCGCTAGTTACGCCCCAAGAACACCCCTTGTGTTAGAAAAAGCCATAGAAATCCCCAACACAGCCCAAAGGGCATCGCAAACCCTGGTGCAGGTTACAGCCCCCTACACCCTAATCCCGTGAAAAACTACACATACCCGACTCGCGCCAGCCAAAACGTGTGAAAATCTCCCCACGCACCCCCTTCAATATGCGGACCCCGCTCGCGGCAGCCAAAATGCATGATAATGTACCCGGGCACCTCCTTCAATACACGAATCCTGCTTGCGCCTTCCAAATCACAAAAAAATGCCTACCGTGACTCAGCGAATATGCGTACCATGCACCTGCAGCCAAATCGCATTAAAATGACCTTGCGCACCCCCTTCAATATGCGTACCCTGCCTGCGGCAGCCAAATTGTATGGAAAGTGCTGTGTGTGTGGTGACAGGTGTCGGTGTGTCCCTCTGAGGTGTGAGCTGCCTGTGGGGCATGTTCACGGGTGATGGGCTGCCTGCAGAGCATGGTCAGGGACGATGGGCTGCCTGTGGGGCATGGTCAGGGGTGATGGGCTGGCTGCGGGGCATGGTCACAGGTGTGGGGTGGTCCCCTGTGGTGTGGGCTGCCTGCGGGGCATGGTCACAGGTGCAGAGTGGTCACCTGTTGTGTGGGCTGCCTGTGGGGCATGGTCAGGGGTGATGAGCTGGCTGCGGGGCATGGTCATGGGTGTAGGGGGGTGCCCTGTGGTGTGGGCTGCCTGAGGGGCATGGGCAGGGGCGATGGGCTGCCTACGGGGCATGGACTCAGGAAGTCACAGGTGTTGGGTGGACCCCTGTGGTGTGGGCTGCCTGTGGGGCATGGTCAGGGTGATGGGCTGCCTGCGGGGCATGGTCCTCGGTGATGGGCGGCCTGCCTGCAGGGCATGGTCAGAGGCTACGGGCTGCCTGTGGGGCATGGTCACAGGTGTAGTAATGTCACCTCTAGTGTGGGCTGCCTGTGGGGCATGGTCACAGGTGATGGGCTGCCTGCGGGGCATGGCAGGAGCAATGGGCTGCCTGCGGGGCATGGTCACAGGTGTTGGGTGGTCATGTGGTGTAGGCTGCCTGTGGGGCATGGTCAAAATTGATGGGCTGCCTGCAGGGCATGGTCAGGGGCGATGGGCTGCCTGCGGGGCATGGTCATGGGTGATGGGCTGCCTGTGGGGCATGGTCACGGGTGTAGGGTGGTCACCTGTGGTGTGGGCTGCCTGCAGGGCATAGTCAGGGATAATGGGCTGGCTGCGGGGCATGCTCACAGGTGTAGGGTGTCCCCTTTGGTGTGGGCTGCCTGCGGGGCAAGGTCAGAGGTGATGGGCTGCCTGCGGGGCATGGCTATTGGTGTAGGGGGGTCCCCTGTGGTATGGGCTGCCTGCAGGGCATGGTCAGGGGTGACGTGCTGGCTGCGAGTCATGGTCACAGGTGTATGGGGGTCCCCTGTGGTGTGGGCTGCCTGCGGGGCATGGGCAGGGGTGATGGGCTGCCTGCGGGGCATGGACATGGGTGGTCACGGGTGTTGGGTGGACCCCTGTGGTGTGGGCTGCCTGCGGAGCATGGTCAGGGGTAATGGGCTGCCTGCGGGGCATGGTCACGGGTGATGGGCTGCCTGCGAGGCATGGCCACGGGTGATGAACGGCCTGCAGGGCATGGTCAGAGGCGATGGGGTGCCTGTGGGGCATGGTCATGGGTGATGGGCTGCCTGCGGGGCATGGTCAGGGGCGATGGGCTGCCTGCGGGGCATGGTCACAGGTGTTGGGTGGTCACCTGTGGTGTAGGCTGCCTGCGGGGCATGGTCACGACTGATGGGCTTCCTGCGGCGAATGGTCAGGGGCGACAGGCTGCCTGCGGGGCATGGTCATGGGTGATGGGCTGCCTGCGGGGCATGATCAAGGATGTAGGGTGGTCACCTGTGGTGTGGGCTGCCTTTGGGGCATGGTCAGGAGTAATGGGCTGGCTGCGGGGCATGCACACAGGTGTAGGGGGTCCCCTTTGGTGTGGGCTGCCTGCGGGGCAAGGTCAGAGGTGGTGGGCTGCCTGCGGGGCATGGTTATGGGTGTAGGAGGGTCCCCTGTGGTGTGGGCTGCCTATGTGGCAAGGTCACAGGTGTAGGGTGGTCACCTGTGGTGTGGGCTGCCTGCAGGGCATGGTCAGGTGTGATGGGCTGGCTGCGGGGCATGGTCACGGGTGTATGAGGGTCCCCTGTGGTGCGGGCTGCCTGCAGGGCATGGTCACGGGTGTAGGGTGGTCACCTGTGGTGTGGGCTGCATGCGGGGCATGTTCGGGGTTGATGGACTGCCTGCGGTGCATGGTCATGGGTGTAGGGCGATCCCCTGTGGTGTGGGCTGCCTGCGGGGCATGGTCAGGGGTGATGGGGCCCCAACTCACGTCCCCCCTACCAGTGACGGGCACGGGCACCTGCCAGCATGCCCCGACGCATGTCCCCCACCAGTGACGGGCACCTGCCAGCAGACCCCGGCTCATGTCCCCCCACCAGTGACGGGCACCTGCCAGCAGGCCTCAACGCATGTCCCCCCACCAGTGACGGGCACCTGCCAGCAGGCCCCGACTCATGTCCACCCAACCAACACATTGACACAACATACATGCATGTACCAAATGTCCACCCAAATGCCACCCCACATTGCCCCCCACAGTGCAACTCCACACCCATCCACTGTCCCCACTTCCCAGTACAGTCCCCATGGCATGTCATGGACAGAAGCCAACATGCATGCACACAAAGACATGCCAAATATGGCCAAACACCACCGACACATAACTGAGGCAATGACGACTGACACATGCACCAAACCAATGAGAGCACACAACAGAAATATATGAACAGATGAAAATGTATTTAATTAACTAATTAACAGAAATCTCACAAACGAAAAACAAACATGACAAGGGTCAATGAAAGTGAACAGAACTGAAATGGCAATTCCCAAAAATATGTCATCAAAAAATAAGAAAGAAATCCCAGTGGTCCATGTCCTGAAAAATGAAAATCATAATCCAAAGGCTAAATGAAAAATCAGAAAATAAAAATGTCCACAGTTCCACAACTATATACAATGAAAGTTCTCAGGGTCCATGATCCCAAAACCAAATGAAACCTACCAAAATACCTACAGAAAAACAACTATGTACAAAAAGTGGAGCAAAGTCCATCAACTCCAGAACAAAAATGAAACAAAAGGAAACCTAAGCCTAATAAATTATACACAATGTCAGCAGGCTAGTCGTACGACTCACTGCTCGATGTTAATGTTTTTGGCATGGGCATCATCGAACTCCATGTTGATGTCACAGAGGCGGGCCTGGGATGTGTACTTGAGGGCTCGCAGGGACGTCACCATGGTCTCCACCAACTCCCTGCGAGTCTCCTCAAGGAATGCTTCTCGCCTCAATGCCAGGTGCATGGAGTTTTCCGCCCTGACCATCGTGAGCCGTGCCCTCTCTGCCCACCGCTGATCTGCATCTATCTGCTGGCCCAACCGCTGCCATGTGGAAAACACATGTAGTCCAGGGTCCTCCTGCCCATCGTCCGATGCCTGCCCCCGTGATGTAGATGGCTCCGAGGTGTGACGCCTCCCACCTTGAGCCTGTCGCCGCCTTTTTGCCAACTGCCTCCACAACCAGGACGGCCTCCGTAATGATGGATTCCCCCTGTGCCGCCATGCTCGTGCCCTACTCGGAGGTTCCTGCACATCCTCCATTGGCAGGGGTCCAGTTGTTGGGGTGACCACCTCTGCTGGTCATCCGAATCCCGACTGTGGCAGGGAAGTGTTCTCCATCAGCCTGGCCGCAGTGGATGGGGCAGGGCCACAGGGTGCCCAGGTGAGACATGGGCGGGAAGACGGCATGGAGGACGCCTGGCACATAGGATGTGCAGATGAGGAGGGGGTCGCAAGAGCGTCCAGCACACAGAGGAACTCTGTGCCAACGACCTGTCCTAGCAAGTTGACGTGGCCACACAGGCTCTCCGAAATGATGTGCGTTGTCCTGCCTGCAACCTCGCACATGACCCCGAATCACCCGTCTGCGCAAAGCAACACTGACTAGGACAGGCTCAACCCGTTCACAGGTTGCCTCGTCCGCAGGTAGAGGAAGGCCAGTTGACATAGACACATCCCCTACCTGCGAACAGGCCTGGACAGAGGCATCCCTGCTGGTGCAGGATGATGCAGTCACAGGATCAGGGACAGGATTACACACAGGCACCTCCACGGTAACCTGTGCTGCCTCCTAACCATACCCCTGGACGGCACCACTTGCACCGGTGGAACCATGCCCTCCAGGCCCCATGCGTGGGTCTGATACGGCCTCCTCCTCAACCACACCCGCCAACAACCTGGATGACTCTGTGCCGTCTTCCATAGTATGCCCCTGTGGGGGCTCACCTGCCCCTTCATTAGCTGAGGAGTCCACATCCAACCTTGGCCTCTTGGACCTCCCCTCGGCAGCTGAGGCCATGGACGCGGCACCAGTCGCTTCACTCCCGGAAGATATTATTACCTGGGAGGGGGGCAGGGCCTTGAGTCTCCGGCTGGCGGTGACATCCCTGCCACTGGGCTCCACAGCACTGTCTCTGCCCTCTTCATCAGTCGACGCTGCAGACAAGGAGAGACAGAACACAGGCATCAGGACACCGTATAATGGTCTGCTAGACACATGACTATAGCACATGAGTGCAGGGTCAAACATCACAGACGGCATCACACTCCCCATCAATCAGGTCAATTGAACCCACACACATAAAGAAACAAGCAGGGAACGTGCAACAGGCATCTGCATCCATTCATCTGGAACTGCATGAACATCCTAAGGGTGGCATGACGTCACAAGCATCATGGAGCATGTCATTCACATGCACACACGGCACCAGACAGACATGCATCTGGCCATCTCTACCTCCTATAACAGTGCAATCATCGTACACTATGTCACATCTACCAATCGGGCACCTACATGTTGGTAAGGATTTCATTCAGGCGATACACTCTGCTCTCGGCCTAGTGTGCAGCGCAATGGAAAACATATTTGATATATGAATTCAATTATTTGAAATATGTACCACTTGTATCACACCCCTTATTTAAGAATACCCCGGTCACACTGGACCAGAAATCAGGCTGGTTTGTAAAAGGTATTATTTCTTTACTTAGTTCAGATCAAAATCCCAATATATATTTTAATAGGTAAACAACAATCACCAATGGGTTGACTGAACACAGAATGTTGTCTTTAATACACTGGGACTAGGTAATAAGCAAAACAAATCCAGCGCAGAAAATAATACTTTTGTGTTGGTTCAGATCAGATAGCACAATGGTTAGAAATTCCCCCTGCAATACTTCTCAACCTCCAATAGGCAATGCAAAGAGATAAGAGGAGAGAGCAGGTATTCAGAAATGTACAGGTCAAACAGTGTCTCACTTCCCCCTTCCCCCTTTACACAGAAAGAGAAAAACGAAGTGGGTTTTTCAACTGTCAGGATGACTTTTAAAATCTTTAGAATAGACTGGGCAAAAACACTAAATATGGTCTAAAATACTTAAATTGCTCTAAATTCTTATGGGAGCCGCTTTGAATAGTTGCACGCAAATGCAAGCAATGATTTAATGCCAAGAAAACATTTGAAATCTTAAAATCCAAGTTGGAAGCAGTTTGAATCTATTTTATGCGTGTAAACATTTCCCAAAATGAAAATTCACTGCAAACTTTTCAGTGCGCGATATTTGCGATAACGGGAGAATCGCACTGAGTTGAAATGCGGTGAAATAATTTTTGGGTTCTATGGATAGGTACAGATGTTAGCTACAAGTAGGAGTTGAGATGTTGTTTCTTTCACAAAAACGGAGGGAGTTACAGAGATTTTAGTAAAGGTCTTTTTTTTCGAGATAGGCGCGAGAGTGGAAAGAGAAATGCACTTTTAAAACTGACAAATGGGTTTACTTACACTATATTAAAGACTACCAAAAAGTAGAATGCCACACAGGATGGTCATTTACGGCCGAACATAACAGATAATCTGCTTTCTGTTTGGTTTGGGAATTACTTTCTTAAATAATCAATAGGAAGTTAGAGTTTAGAAACACATACGAGAGAAGAGTCCGTGCAAAGATAGTTCTAACAATACTGGTTTTAAATGAAAGATAGGATGGGTATAAGCTAGGGACAAGACTATGCAAAGTACATATGCTATATGACACAGTTCTTCCTATGTATACTCACTGGATAAGTTTTAAATGGGACCGTCAGGATTCTGGACCTATTTGGGACTGACAGCTGGGCACATTGGACTGGACGGGATCTGCAAGGCTATAGAGGAGGTCCCAGACATGGCCTGCCCCCCATCCCCTCATTTCGAGGTACCAGGAGCATACTTGCCAAGGTATGTGACGTATGAGGAACAAATGAACCAACAAAGAGCTGCACTGCGTCTCTGCCCAGTGTACATCAGAGGATCCATACCTGTTGAAACGCCCATAACCAGACAACCCTGGGCAGCACGGTAACATATCAGAGAGCTGTACCAGCCACTGATACGAAACGAAGAGTACCTACAGAGGGTCCATGAAGAGACCCAAAGAGCCCTAATGGAAGGCCAGTGGAAATGACACAAGGGCCTGAACAGACTCGTGAATGAACAAAAGCGGCTATCAAAGACAGGCACGCCAGTGCGAGTAACTATGAAAATAAATGTAATGGACACAGAGAAGAGACAGTATTAAAACGTAAGGAAACGTTGCTACGAGACAAGATGGAAGCAACCGACCAGTTAAACGTGCGTAAATAGGCTTGGAATGCAAGAGGCTAAAGAAAACGATACTGTTTGCAATGCTTAGTAGAAGATTAGAGCGGCAAGAGCCAACTATATATCTACTTCAATCAGACACATTATACAAGTGTCACTCCATTTTGTAAAAGCAGAAATGTAGACCAATGGCACGAAGTAACTCCAGGCCTTCGGCAATATCACGAGTCCTTTCGCCATTCCGGCTGAGTAGGGTGAGAAGCTTCCCGTGGACAATGATAGAGTAAGTCCATAAAAATCTGCAGTGGATCTGAAGGAACCCACCTTTCCAAGCATAACCCTTCTCATTCCCATGGGCAGCCAATCGGACGAAAAACCGCAAGAGGCTGAAGAGGAAGGGGCAGTGATCCCGAAGCTCCAGAGAGGAAAAGATGCGATCAGTGAGTAAAACAACAAACTCGTTACTTTGGCAAATGTCTTGTAGGCATTAGAACAAGCAAGGGAAAGGCAACAGAGGGTTGCAGAGAAAAAAAAAATAGTCAGAAGAAGAGAAGACTGTATATATATAAGGGGTTAGTAACTTGAGTATAATAGAGAAAAATGTAAGGATACCAGGGGGGCACCCGAAAGAAAAATGTAAGGATACCGGGGGGTACCCGAGAGAAAAACGTAAGGATACCGGGGGGCACCGAGAGAAAAACGTAAAGATACCAGGGGCACCTATATACGTATAGTAGCAACGACAATAAAGAAAAGGACCAGGAAACTAATATTGCCTCTGCAGTCCCGAGGGACAAGGAAAGACGCAATGACGAAGGAAAGGATCAGGCACAGAGTTGTGTATCTCTCATTAGGGAGAGAGAGGGAAGGAAACAAAAGGAAAATGAAGGTAGAACTGATGAGATAACATTTGCAAAAGACGAATGGAGGGGAGGGCAGATATTGCTGAAACTAGATGGAAAAGGATGTGATGATGAAAGGACAAGAGGGAAGGAGAGGCTGAAGCGAGAACAACTATATCGCGAAGAGCAAGAGAAACAGCTCGATCACAAACAGAAGGCGGCCTACAACCAGTGCAGACAGAATAAGCAAAGGTTGGAAGAAGAGCAAAGGGTACGTGAGAAGAAACAGAAGAGAAGATGAGGAAATTAGAAGGGCAAAGGAACGTAGAGACGAAAGGATGAGGGAAATAGATAATTCTAGAGAAGAAGCGAAGAAGCGCAAAGAAATAAATGAGGAAGCAGAACATAAGCGCAGACAGAGAGCATGGGATCTGGAATATTTGGAGCGGGAAGTCAAAAAACCCAATCCTGTTGTAGAGTGGGAGGACATAGAAGAATTGTTTCCTGCAAATGACTCGCTACCAGGTATGAGTGGGACAAATATTGAAGATGACTTCAACACCAGAAGCATCGGGGAAACGATTGATAAGATATACGATGAGATGGGGCTAGAACAGAGATCCCATGGGGGAAGGGAAGATGAGCGCCTGGAGAGCACTCAGCTATATGACACAGAGGATGTCACCCGAAGTAGTGGGAACAGGGGACTGTCCCTAGACAGACTGGAGATTGGGCAGGACGAAGAAGATGCAAGGAGTTGTGTGAACTGGGAGTATTCAGAATCTGACTCCGGTGGGGAAACAGAGTATGAGGCACACAAGGAAGGGAGACAGTGCAAAAAATGGCTCTCATGGGCCCAAGGGATATGATGGTCAGACGCTAGTGTGTCCACAAGTAGGACACCGAAGTCTGCCGTGCAGTCCGCCCGACATGAAGGAACACCCCACAGTCAGAGGGGGGCGTCAGCACCTGCCTATGCAGATAGAATAAGGGCATTGCCGTGGAGACGGCAAGGCGGAAATGCCACCCCAGCTATAGACCGAAGAGCTATGGGGAAAGAAAAGGAAGACTGTGCATTCCAATTCCCGCTGCTAGAAAAGGGGGGGAGCAAAACTGCAATATATTCCATGGCCACACATGGACCGAGAAAACCTAAAAAGCAAGCTTCCAATGCTGACATCGGGAGCCGGGAAGTGGATACATGAGTTAGAGAAAATGACAGGGGGTGTCACCTTAGCTATAGGGGTTATTAAGGGCCTCCTAATCGCCATACTTGTTGAAATAGCGGACGATGTATGGAAACGGGCAGGCTACCCTCGGGTAATCATAATTGACACCACCCATGATGGAGCGCCATTTAATAATTGTAGAGCAGCAGTGTGGAAAGCGCTGCGAATGCTATATCCAGACACTTCTGATATGGGAGCTATAATGACTTGGAAAATTAAAGAGTCAGAGGATCCGTTGATTTATATCCAGAATTTTCAAGATGTGTGGGTGCTCGAAACGCATGAGTCTTGGATGAAATCTATCCCTATATTCTACCATATATTATGTCAGGGGTTGCCCGAGCCAGTGCAAAAACAGCTCAAGAAAATGGTAGGAATAGAAGCTAAACCATGGGCTGAAATACAGTTGACAATTGCACATTACTGTAGATTGTTGCAAGAAAAGAATCGGAAAAAGGAAGCAACTCACAAGGGTGAGGAGGCGAAGCTGGTGCAAAAGAAACTGTCAAAGTATGCTCTCGAGGGAGCCATCCTGACAAGCCCAGCTGAACCGCACGCACAGCAAGCGACTAACCCATCGCTGAATAATCAGGGTATCGTGGGATTTTACCTGAGGGGAAGGGGTTTTGGAGGAAGAGGATGGGAGAGTAATCAGGGTGGGTTTCGAGGTAACTAGGGAGGCTTTCAGAATAATCAAGGTGGCTTTCAGAATGTGCAGATGGGCAGTCAAGCTACGCGAGATGGACAGATGGCCCGAACACCGCCAGTGTGTTGGCTGTGTGGAATGACAGGACATGTGGCGCGCATGTGCAGAAGCCAAGGCATGTGGCAAAACGGCCAAGGAATTGGAACAGGCACGGTGAATCAGCCTGCCATCCCATAACAGGGCAGTGCCCAAAATCACACAGTGCAGCAAGGTGCGCAGCAAGTGGTTCAACCCTCACACATGGGGAACGTACCACAGGGACAATCCTAGCAGACACCACCGCAAATGTCGCAGGGCATCAGCTCCGGAGAGAGAATCAACCCTGGAAATGGGGGAAATCAGCAAGTATACAGTGGGCCGAACCTATATATGAAATAGGACAGCTCACGTGAGACTCTGATGTGCTCTATCCTATCAATGACAGCAGACCCTAATAGGGAACCTTGGGTGAATGTCGTCATACGGGGTAAAGAATATTCCTTCTTAGTTGACACGGGTGCGACGCGCTCGTGCATATGAGAAGGCACGTTTTCCTTGTCCGGCAATGCTATAGATACACAGAGTTTCACTGGAGCTCACAGTAGAGTTCCCTTTACAGACGCACTCCCAGTCTCTGTGGGAGAGCGCAAAATTAATGTACCCTTATTGTATTCACGTCAGACACCAGTAAACATTCTGGGTTAGGACTTAATGACTAAGTTGAATATGACAATCTTGTTTACCGAGAACGGTATAGTGTGCTCCTCTCCAGGAATAGAGTATTCGAAAGAGTGCAAAATGATCAGAGCATACTACTCAAGATGCATAGCCATGAGAGCTATACTGTTAGAGCCAGAAGTCTTCGCATATGGCGTGCGGGTGCTCATGGTGGGATTTCCAGACCTCGCTGATAGAACTATGAGGACACCGATGAGTTTCTATTCAGACCAAGAATACCTATGCATGAAGAAGAGAGTAACAGTAAGCACGCCAGCTCATACGCAAGGAACAAGCACCAGACGTGCGACACAGCCAAGCATTGGGGAGTTGGTGAGCGAACGGCGGTTAGAGAACATCAACGAAAAATTACAAAAGGAAAGGTAAAGAAACGCAAAACCTTCTCCTACCACAGCAATACAGGTAATGAAACCTGCTCCACTAACAAACATGCCCAAGAATCCTCCAACAAGAAAGAGTCATATAGACGCATTTAGAGATGTGGATATAGCTGACTACAAAAGGACATTGAGGATTAAGAGAAACCCACATGAAGACAACAATGAACTCAATGATTACCTGGACAGCACAGCGCTCTCGGAAACAACATATGGTACCAGCACATGAAGGAAGCAGGACGAAGGCATTCCAAAGGAGAATGCTTCGTCTGTGCACACCTACCACACAGTATGGGAAAATCAAAGATCTTCGTGGCTGTAGAAATTGATGTACCCACAGAACACTGTATATCACATGTAGCAATGTGCAACACCAGAGGACAATTTATGGGAAGAGACGCCTCATTGGTATGGGCCAATGAAAAGGATTACCCGGATGAAGATGGCTACGTCCAGGACATTAAGACAAGAAACAGGGCGCACACAAGGAATCGCGTGATCAGATACGAGAATCCAGGCATCAAAGGATCAGGAACACGTTGGGTAATAAACCCAAGATTGAACGTTCAAAGAAAAACTGCAGAAGAGGCGCAGACCAGGAAGAACAGAGGCCAAATGCAGATTTGGGGAACAGTGGTCTCCCCAGATGGATGGGAAGAAGGAGTAGTAATCTGCTGAGCTTAGATGGGCTTTGGAGCCTGCCGACAAGCAATAGAGAATTTGCATAGGTTGTGCAAACCTCTATGGCCAAAACTGGTAAAGCTGCTAAGATGGGTCGAAGACAGAGGAGGACCCCTGCAGATAGTACCACTGGAAAGCCCAAAACTATGCTTCAGAGGTAATGGCACGAGGAAGATGGGTGAGAATGTAAACTGCGAACGAATCTTTGAAGCCCAAGGAATGACACAAGGACCCGCAGTTATTATGGACCATTACTGGGCGTGTGGATCCAAGGCATAACTGTTAAGGGACTTCAATTCAGCACTCCAACTAAGTCAATGCCTGGTCTGGGATGCCCAAGGGAAGCCCTTATTTATATATTTTTATGACAAGTTATAATTTGGATGATAAACCCTTATATAATGCCCCTTTCTTTGAATCCCCCTGACCTCACTGAGCCAAGAAGTAGGTTGGTTATGCAATTTACAAACTTATTGGAAAATTAAACAATATATATATATCACACTTTTATAAATAAATTAATATTTGATAACACACTTATGAAGATAATGTTGATCAACAATGGATCCTAGCACACTTTTTTTATCAGTTAGGAATTGGTACAGAGAGGATAAAACAGCTGAGAATGCTTCATGGTTTCAAGGAAGAGTAATGGTGGAAAGGAATGCAGTACAGAAATAAACTGATATGGTTTCAACAGAGATAATATAATCACTTTTCCCCTTTGTGGCAATTCACTCCCCGCTATGCAATATAAAGAGATGGAAGATAAGCACACAGTTTTCAGGGATACATTCACAATACAATACGAATTTCAGTTCCCCCCTAACAAGCTTAGAACACAGGGATGATTTTAAAACACATGCAAAATACTTAAATGTGATTTGCAAAGAAGAGAAAATATGCTAAAAATGATTTTAATTCCCTATAGGCGATTCAGGGTAGGTGGCAGCTACTTTGAATTAGTTCAGGTCAACACTGTCAGTGATTCATGAGGGATTATTAGGTTGAAAACGGATCTCAGCAATGCAAAGCAAAAGACAGCTGGTGAAATGAGCTAGTTGCAATTCGCTGTACTTTTTCCGAGTGCGTCGAGCGCGATTACGGAAAAACTATAAAGAGTAGATTTAGGGCTTGTTGGAAAGCTGAGGATCATAGCTTTAAAATGAAAGTTAAATCTCGTTCTTGCACATGCGGTTTCAAAGATACGGATAATTTAGTGGAGGTAGATTTTCAGAAATTCAATTTTAAAGTTCAGAGTGGCAAAATGACACTTTTACAGGTTTAATCAGAGAATGGACACATGATTTCTATGATGCAGTTCTGGACAGGTTAAAATGGTTTGAATCAGATTATTTTAGACTAAGAGATTGGTTCTGGCACAGTTTTCAGGATACTCACTCCTAGTCTTGGAAGGAATGGGCCTCCGTCACGGATCTGGTCAAAAGGTCTAGCTGCGGTTCTCTCGCCACGGACGGTCTCTTGTACTGGTTCTGCTCACAGCGATCTGGGTCAGCACTGCTCTGCTGGTCTGGATCTCTGGTTCTGGCAAAAGTTCTTGGCACTGCACAGCGGTCTGGATTCAGCTCTGGTTTCTGGGTCCTGGCACAGGGTTCTAGCCAGAATCCAACAGCACAGCCGGCTGTTGAATAGTTTGGTTAGATGGCTGGATGATTCTGAGGCCTGCTGAGAAGGATTCAGCTTTTGGACTAGGCCTCTCTGCTTCAAGTTCTGAAGTCAGGATTCTAAGTTCTTTTTCTGGAGTCTTCTGGATATTGTCTGGTCTGGCAAAATGCTTCACAAGAAATCAGTTCGAAATGGAAAAGTGCATGTCCCTTCCTGGGTTTTAGTGGCTCTTTTTATGTCTTTTGAAATTGGGTGGGGATGCTGACTTTCTATGCCCCACCCTCTCATGATCCTGATAGGCTAGAGAATTCTCTGTGCTCTCACTGGGGAACTAAGTAGTGAGTCAGGATGAGTCAGAGTGATGCTATTTTTATGGCTGGTTGAAGTCCGTCCCCTTTGCATTTACTTAGAAAAACGATTTTTCATAACCACACATGCTTCCCAGATACACAAGTTGTTGAAATTACATGTACACATTGCAGATGAATTAAGGTACATTCTTGCCCAACTCTGATCTTCGTAAGAGCTTGTGTTCAGAAATGACAACTTATTTTCATTTTTAGTGGGTTTTGCCATATTGGACTTTTACCCAAATTTACATAGAGGTACACCCCCCTTCTGGGCATATTACAGTAATTTACTAGGTCTCTAGCATAAGCACAGTGTCTGCAATATTAATAAATAGCGGGGTTTGGTCCCAAAACACGTACGGAATTGAGTTTAGACTCAAATTGTAGGTACATTTTTCATATTAAGGATCTCCAAATTGTACATTTCTGTCATCTGGTTACAATTAGTTATCAGTATTCTTATAAAACATATATTTGCCTTCAATTCAATTCACAAAAGTGTCTGGGTCCGCCCCCAGAAACTTGGTGAGTCAGAGATCACATGTCCTTCCTTCCTGGCAGAGCACTGTTTACAGATACACGTCAAATCAGCATATTCTATTCAATTGAAAGAGTCTATTGTGTTGTTTCCTGCAGGCTACAGGGAAGTCTCCTCCCTCCCAATAAACAGGGCCACGTGATATCCTGGGCTGTTGCTGGGAATGCTAGGTGTTAAGACTTCCCATGAACAGAAGGCCTCTTGAACTGTTAATTGAATCAGGCTGCCTTTTTGTGAGGGGCTGGGAATAGCAGGGGTTGAGAATTCTCATTAATCAGCAAGCCTTTGAAGTCCCAGCTAGCTCAGGATCCTTTTGCAACTCCTGAAATACAGTTCTCCTATCAGAGTTTAGATCGCGAGCGCCGGTTATTGTCCAATGCCGGTACTGCACCTATTTTTGGGAGTTGTCTTGAATTAATACATTTCAAAAAGAAAGGATTTTACTTGATAGTATATGATCCTTGCTTGACATGGCATTGATTTGGATTTGCAGTAGGGTAAAGTAGAACACTCAACCAGAGTTGGATTTTTGTTTGGTGGTTTCGTGCCCATGATCTTAGCAATTTTTGACATTAATAAAAACAGATTTTGAACAGAACCATCTTTCTTTGCACTGGTGGGTAGCAGGTCATGCAACCATTTTGGTGTGCGCAAAACTGCGTGGTTTTCCTGGATTCTGGCGCAAATGTGGGCTTTTCGCCATCTTGGATTTTCTAAGCCCACAGCACCAAATGTTGCAGCATAATAGTTCAAACGTGGGTCAAGACACCCAACAAGCCCCCCCGCCCGACTGCACTTTGATTTCGAGTCGAGGGGGAGTCGGGAGCAAAGAATGTTTTGATCCACGCACTGGGATGTCCGCATCATCTTCTTCCGATTCTGCAGATGGCACAGTTCAGCATCTTTTTCCCTTCATCAGGGTGGATCGATCGGTTCTCCTCACCGGTCCTGATGGGAGTTTCGGGCGGTGGTACCCCGGGCCCCTCAGATCTTTTCTCTTGTCCCCGGATCATCCTCCTTGGTCAGTCTCCATGGTTTCATCTCTCCTAGGATGACAAAGCAAAGCAGCAATACCTATTCATAGACATTTCTCCCCCACTATTGTTATAGTGGGACGCCATATACATTTTATAAATCAAGAGACATTTATATTCTTATTTTAAAAAACAAGATATAATCAGGAGACATTTGCATTCTGTTACTATATTTTTGATATGTGGAATATTTTAGGGTTGGAGTTTTTATTGATCTGGGGTGGCCCTCTCTGGGATTCCAGAGGGTTCCTCCAGTTGTTGCAGTGTGTGCCTGGGATGGCAACACTTTAGCTGATTAATGTGGACCCACTTATCTTCCCCCTCTGCCGAACTACCTTTGGGGATGCGGATCTTGTAGGCGACTGGGGAGATCCTGTCTACAATTTCAAAAGGTCCCTTCCATGTAGGCAAATATTTCCGCTGTTTGGCCTGGTTCCTTTGGAAATTGTATAGATAGACCCGGTCTCCCACATTGTATTCTTTCCTGGTAGTCTTCAGGTCATAGTGAGTTTTCATACTCCCGGTTGATATTTCTAGATTCAGCTGACCATAGGCAAAAGCATGTTGGAGGTGTTTCCTTAAATTCTCAACGTGTTTGTGAGTTGTGGAGGCATTTATTAATGTCTGCTCTTGGGTCCTGTGGAGCAAATGCTGGGGAAGCATCATCTTGCGTCCAGTCATCAGCTCAAACGGTGACATTTTAGTTGCAGATGAAGGGGTAGATCTGATGGCCATTAAGACCAGAGGTAATCGGATATTCCAACTTGGCCCAGAATCTGCCACAAACTTTTTTAAGATGCTCACAATGGTTCTGTTGTATCTCTCCACTGCACCAAAAGAGGCTGGCCGGTAAGCAATGTGTAGCTTCCTTTGAACCCCCAGTATCTCCCACATCTTAGTCATTACTTCGCTGGTAAAATGGCTACCTCTGTCTGACTCAATCCTTTGGGGTAGACCAAAACGCAAAAAGATGTGGTTGATCATCAGGGCAGCTGCTTTTTCTGCCTTGCAGTTTGGGGCCGGGAGACATTCCACCCATTTAGTAAATAAGCATGTCACTGTCAACATGTACTTATTCCCCCTAGAGGAGCGAATCACGGGCCCGATAAAGTCGACTTGCAAATCTGACCATGGCAGTGTCATCCCCCTCTTTTGGAGAGGCGCATGGTGTGTGAGGGATGTTGGCTGAAATTGTGCGAGGTTCTGCCCCATGTGTGGCCAGTATGCAACCTCTCTTAAGATCTCAAGTGTTGTGTGAAACCCCCTATGACTGGCGGTGGCCGCATCATGGGCATGACTTAACATCAGGCTTCGGAATGAGGTAGGGACCACCCACTGATCATGGCCAGCTTGGGATTTCCTTACCAACAAACCGTCTTGGATTCGGAACATTTTTGGACATTTCATCAACACTCTAAGGTCCTCTATCCCAATGTAATCGGTATCCGTCAGGGTAAAGTTCTCAGGGTCCTCAATGTGTTGGTAAAACTTCCCAATTATTGGATCCCCCTTCTGAGCCGTAATCAAATCAGCATCTGGGGTCTCCTTACTCCATTGTGCAGTTGAAAGATCATTGTGAGCATTGGTCTGGGACCTAGTGATAGCAGTGACCTGGATTTCCCCCAACAGGGACTCAATCTCCATTAGATTCCCTTTGATGGTCCCGGTTTTGGCCAGCTGATCAGGTAAGTCATTTCCAGTTTTGTCTGGTCCCTCTACTTTGGAATGACCCTTGATCTTCTTCCAGTAGATGGTCATCCCATTTACGGTGACCAGATCATCAATGTTTTGAATTAACTTCCCATGTTTCAAGGGTTTGTTATTAGCACATAACATGCCACTGGTTTTCCAATTAACCAGGTGCTCCACGAACCTGTGCCGTACATAATCTGAATCTGTGATTATGACCAGTTCATGGAGTTGATGTTGGACAGCAGTGAGGATGACCTGATGCACAGCCATCAAATCTGCTACCTGACTACTTCGGGGACCAATTTTGTACCCAGCAGAGGGTTCTGGGAACTCATTCACCCATGCATTCCCTACGCCGGCCACAAGTTCTTTTTCCCCGTTGTTGTCAACATGGTAAGAGCATCCATCTACATAGACAGTGGGCATTCCCTCACACTTGTCTTCTTCAAAGACTTTGTGTGGAGAATTAAGGTATGCCTCCATGTTGTCCTTGATTTTTAGACTTTCGCCTCGAGACAGTTTTCTCTGGCACAATCATGCAAGTCAGCCAGACCCTGCGCGAGGGGACTCTTCTTGTTTTGGCCATATCTGACCTCCAAAGGAAAGCCTTGCATTGACAGAATCCAGGAAGTAATTCGGGAATTACTCACATTTCCAGCTCGAATTCTGTCACTTTGGAGGTATTGCAGAGGCTGGTGTGGAGTCTCCACTATGATGTGTTCCCCCTGGATAAACGGGCGGTAATTCTTCAATGCCCACACCGTTGCCAGGAGTGCCTTCTCACAATCATTGAATTTTTCCTCCACAGAGGATAAAGTTTTGCTCGCATAGGAGATTACTTTATTGACCTTGTCATGCTTTTGATATAATACTGCAGTCAAGCATGTATTAGAGAACCCTGTCTCCAAGAAAAACTCCTTGTTTCTGACAGAGTAAGCTAGGCAAGGCGCTTGTGAGAGGCTTCTTTTAAGCTGTCTTACTGCCTCGGATTGTTCTGGACCCCATTCCTACTTGACACCCCCTTTGAAGAGATGAATCAGGGGTCTGGTGATCTCTGCATAGCCCTCAATGAACTTTCTGCTGTAATTAGTCAGTCCAAGGAGGCTCCTTAGTTCCCGCAGAGTTGTGGGGTCTTTCAGTTCCTGAAGTGCTTCCACTTTCTTTTCCTGGGGACAGAGACCCTGAGGAGTAATCTCATGCCCCAAGAAATTAACAAGGGTTCCACACCACTGTGCTTTTTGAAAGGAAAGTTTTGGTCCGGCGGCCCTCAACTGTGTCAGAACATAACGGATCTTCGCTATGTGTTCCTCCACAGATTAACTTTTGATGAGGACATCATCTACATAAGCCAGGTTACCCCTCGCACCCAGGTCGGGCATGGCCTTATGTAGGAAAATGTTGAATTCATTGCCGGAGTTGAGGTATCCGAAGGGAGTCCGGGTCCATGTGTACTGCTAGCCCCCAAAGGTAAAAGCCAGTTTGTATTGGTCCTCCCTACTGACAGGCACGGTCCAGTATCCATTGGTCAGGTCTATTGCAGTGAATCCCTGTGACCCCTGGATCTTGGCCAGCCCTTGGTCAATGTAGGGAAGAGGCCATTGGGAAGTATGGACCTGTTTGTTGAGCTCCCTAAGGTCGGCACAGAGTCTCCACTGGCCGTTTGGCTTCAATATTCACAGCACCGGATTATTGAAGGTGCTGTGAACTGGACGGATTATTCCCCGCGACTCAAGGTTCTTAATTATTTCAGTAAGGGACTCCATGGATGCGAGAGGCAAGCGATATTGCGTCACAAACACTGGAGTCATGCCAGGGTCCGTGGGAATTGTTGTTGTGTGGATGTCGGTGCGACCACAGTCATATGAGTCTACTTCGAAGAGATCTTGAAAATCCAAGAAAACTTGTTTCAACTTTTGCTTCTGCTCCAGAGTCACACAGGCGTCAGCTAGGTTGAGTCTCTCTTCCACCATCTGCCTGAAGCCTGGAAAGACTTCTGGCTTCTATCTCAGCGGCCTCCTCCAGCTGGGTGGGGAAGTCCCTGGTCAGCGTGCTGATTTGGACTGGAGGCTTCAGGTGGGAAAGGCAGCCATCATGGACCTGGAAAATCACCTCATCCCTTCTGAAGTCACAAGTCACATCTTCCTTACCATAAGGGCAGGAAGTGTACACCAGGAAGTTCCCCCCATGCCAGGTAAAGATCCTGTCTGGTGTTGTATTGTCATCACTGTCACTGTCAAAACAGTCTTTGGGGATTGGTCCTAACAGTTCATTTCCTAAATCAATAGAGAAATGTCGGTCATCAACCGCCATTCCAATAATGGTGCCTGCGGCTAGACTAATACTCTTTAAGTCGCTGTTATAGACCTCTATTGGAATGGTGTCATGTTCTATGTTGACTAATGGTGTTGGGTTTACCCCTAACCCTTGCTGTTGGAGAAAAGCATTTAGATGAATATAAGTATCAGGGTTTTTCAATTTTTGTCCTCTTTTAACTTTCACTTCCAGGGAGAATTGTCGGGTCCTTTCTGGGATGGTGACTTCCTCCTTAATCTGAATTTCAACTGCATAAGGTAGCAATTGAGCCAACCTAAATGCTTTTTCTGGATCATCAAAGCCCATGGGATTATCCACTAATCGGGACCAAGCTTTGAAGTTTATTAGGTCCAAACTAATGGCAAAGCGATTGAGAATATCACTGCCTAAGTAAAAGGCGGCAGTGACGTCTCGCAAGACCCAACAATTATGGACTATGCTCTTGTTGCCAATGGAGATTTTGAGCATACACCTGCTTGGCAGGAGATGTTTGGAATTGGGTGTTTCCAGATCCATTTCCCATTTGTCTATCAGTTTGAATGTGGGAATGGCTGGATCTTTTGGGAGTTGGTGGAACATGGCTTCGCTGATGAAGCTCTTACCGTTGTTCACACACACTCGGGCGAGAACAGAGTCCTTCCCATCATTTAACTGAACAGGGATGAAAAACTGCTCTCCAATCTGCGGAATATCAGCCAGGCTCTGAGCTGATTTCACATCTTTCTGGACTATTGAAGTGGGAATGTCTGATTATGGATTAATAAAGAATTTCAGAGTGGTTCCTTCCAGTGTGGAATACCACCTTAAACTGGAAGGAAGGTTGATTTTCAGAAATAGAGAGGACCCCCCCATCACCAGTTTGTTGTCCTACTGTTATGACTGTCACGTCTGGAATTTGGTTGTTCTGGAAGAGAAATTCTACTTGGTCAGATTTTCGTTCAACCATGTGGCAGGTGCCATGTAAACTAACATGGATGATGCTCTGTTTTATTTTTATTGGTCGGCTAGTCTGGGTCCAGAGGACCTTGTTTACGCAATCTATTAGGGGTGACAACCTTCTCAGGAGGTCATTCCCTAGTAAACAAGGGGTGCCCTCTGGAGTCACTACTATGACCAGGTGTTTCACCTTGTGTCGCCCAATTTTGATGTCCAAATCTGCAGTCCCCTCGATGGGAATTTCCTTCCCGTCAAAGTTCTGGAGTTGTCCAGGAAGAGAGGCGAGAGGAATACGGTAATTCTCCCCCCTTCCTGCATTTAGTTCATCAAAGGCCCTTCTGGACATAAGAGTAGCTTGGGATCCAGTGTCCACCAGTGCCAAAATTGTACCCTGCCCCTGTCCTTGTACCGGGGCATAGTATCTTCCCTCCTTCTCCTCAAGGGGGCACAGATAATGCACATTTTTGGACAACTGGTCGGCTAATTTTCTGGTTTTGGACATTGAGAGAGAAGAGATTTGGGCAGAGTTCGGCAGGGAGTTTTGGGAATCTGAAAGAAAAAGTTGGCAATTGGATATTGATGCGGTTTTGGGTTCCCCTGGTTCTGGTTCTGGTTCTGGGCCGCCCCCCCTTTTTGGAGGCAGTCACCAGGATGGGTTTGAACCAGGGGTTTTTGGTATTGTTGGTTCTGGGATAGAATGATAGGCGGCGACAGCTCAATCCCCACATCTACCCAGTCTGGATTGGAATCCCTTGGGACCCATTTTTCCCTGGGAGGAGTTCCCCCATCTCTGAAGGAGACGATCCTTTTCCCAGGATCCTCTGAGGATCCCTCTCCCTCAAATTGGAAGACTTGTATCTCCTCCACAAACTGGGTCTGTTTGGGTCCTTTGTTTCTCCTACCTCCTCTCTGCTCCTTGGGTGGCAGACTTTCAGGGGTAGGAGATTTTGTTTCCGGTTCCTGGGTTTCCAGGGGCTGTTTACAAGTGGGGAAGGAAGCTTCCTCTAATGCTTCACACCCCCCTTTCCCTTGTGCCTCCTCCCAGGGAACCGGTGGGTTATCGGGGTGCTGCCCCCGTCATTGTTCTGGAGCACCAGGCCCAGAGTTTGGGGCATTCTGTGCCGGCATGCTCGTCTGAGGGTTCTGTTGAGCCCTCAGCATGTGACCCAGATCCCGTGCCATATTTTGGACCTGGCGCTCTAACTGGGAAACCCGCTCAGGCTGATACGGGGTTCTATTTTCTCCCCTGGGCTGATCCCGGGAAGGGTAGCTATCCCTTCTCTGGTAGTACCCCAGGTTGGGAATATTTGGGTACTCCTCCTCCCTTGGCCTCCCCTCTCCCGGATTAGGTGGTCTTAGCTCAGGGAATTGGGGAAAGAAGGATGGATGATTTTGGGGCTGGAAGTTGGGTGCATAACTGTGGAAAAAGTTCTGCCCAGGGTCGGGTGAATTTCTGCCCTCCTGTGGGAAGTTAGGAGGGAAGTTCCCTGGGTTGGGTGCCTGGTTGGATTCCCCCCCCTTGGGCTGGAGGGGTCCACACATAACCCAGGATGGGTCGGTTTCCCTTGTAGCGGGGACTTACACAGTCAGGGGAGCGAGGGACCCCATTTGTGGGACTACCTCCTTGACTCCCTGTCTGTG
Organism: Ambystoma mexicanum; assembly: GCF_040938575.1. Classification (NCBI taxonomy): domain Eukaryota; kingdom Metazoa; phylum Chordata; class Amphibia; order Caudata; family Ambystomatidae; genus Ambystoma; species Ambystoma mexicanum. The sequence continues at coordinate 241,145,649 of NC_090934.1, forward strand.
ACTGGCCCGAGGGCCTTCTGGGCTGAGAATTATTCAGTGCAGGCAGGTTTTTAGGCCCCCCATCTCCAAATCTAAAATGGGGGCAACCTTTACCTCTGCCACCTTGGCAGCAGCAGGGGTGCTGGTCGGTTTGGGACTTTTCTGGGCGTTGTTTTTATCTTCTATGGGCTTCTGCACCTCATAGATCCGGGTAGCCTGTTCAATGACCCAGTCTAGTGACCTTTTCTCGTGAAAATCTCTCACTAGCTGGGTCATTGTGTATTTGGGTAAGGCATGGAAAAACGTATTTACAAACTCTTTACTGTCCGTGCGCACCCTTCTGGTAGTCTGCGCAAAGGCACGCTTCAATTCCTGCACGAATTCTTGTGGGGCCTGATCCTCCCCACATTGCAAATTGTAGGCTGCCTTGCGAGCCTCTTGGGGATTTCTGTGAACCGAACATTTTTCCAAGATGGCCGCCCTATATGTGGACCATCTTGAATGGTTTTGGTCCTCCAGCCCCGCAAAGAAAGTGGAGTATTCTGGGGAGAATGTACATTTGACATACTGAATGCAGCTACTGCTGTCCTTCAAATGGAAAGTCTCCATCATTTGCTCGTAGAGCTCCAAGTGTTCCCAAACAGAATACTTGCCGTTCTTGTGATAAGGGGTGATGACACTCCTTATTGCCTTAATCTGTTTAAGGGGTCCTTAAGCAAGGCCCTTTTTGCCTTATTGACCTTTTTGGTTGGGTAACCCTGGTCCATTCATCCTCTGACTCAGAGGCACTGCTCCCAGAGGTTCCCGTCTGATCTTCCAGGTTTTCCCAAATTCTGCGAGCCTGGGAATGGCTGGCAGAATGTGGGGACCTAGTCTCTTGTGTCCTGGGGCGCACGGAGGAGTCTTCAGATTCCTCCTTGCTGCCTGGATTTGATGGGTACCTCCCCACTAACCTAACTGGGCAGAGGTTTTCAGGATGCCCTTAGTGGGCCTACTCTCCTGGGGTTCCCCACTAAATTGCACTGTACTTAGGTGCCCATACCCGGATGCCCGCTCATCCATTCCTGGGTGGTACTGGCCTATGAGCCCCATACTTTTGGTTGGATGGTAATCTGCCATCCCCGTGGCCCTGGGCTCATGTGCGCCATGGGACATGGGGGTGGCAGAGTCCAAGGACTGGGAGAGATGAAGGCCTCTGGTACTAGGGCTCCTGAGGTTATGCTCAGGTGTTTCCCTTTCCCAGCAAACCTCATCTCTATCAGCCCCTGCTCCCTGTTGCCATGCAAGAGCCTGTGCTCCCAGTTCCTCAGTTAAGGCCTTACTAGACTCTATCAGACTCTCCTGCATGGCTACCTGTTGCTGGAGCCTATCATTGTCCTCCTGGCAGAGAGCCTCATTCTCTCTCTGTGCTTCCTGGTTAGTCTTGGAGTACTGGGCCAGTCTTTGCTGCAGGAGGGTTACCTCCTGAGTCCCATCCCTACTGGCATGTTCCTTTCTTGCCAGAGCATCGTCCACCCTCCTGGTGTGCTCTAACAAGTTCTGATGCTCTTTTTGGAGGTCACTCAGTCCCTGGAGGGCCAGGTGATTTTCTTCAATTTTTTCTTTTAATTGGCAGACTTCCTGGCCTTAGGTGTCCCTTTCCTGACTAAGAGCCTGCATCTGTGCCGCCAGGTAGCCCTCTGCCTTTTAAGGGCCCCAGCTTTCTGGCGCTCTTCTTCAAATTCTGTCTGGGTATCCAGGTCTTTCAGAATCAGTTTGTTGCTCTCTGCCTTCACTCTATCTAGATGACTTTGCAGGGTGGCTACCTGCTCTGTGCATGCCCTGTTGAAGTCCAGTAGTTGCTCCAGCTTATTCTGGCTCTGCAGTAGGGAGTCCAAACCTTCTTGGTACTCCTTCTGCACTGCCAGAAATCTGGTATCTTAGTCGGTCTTTTCCTGTAGCAGTATATCCATGTCCTCTTTTATTTTAATGATATACTGCCTACTATCATTTTCTAACTCCTGGCTCCTCTGCAGTCTCTGCTCAGAAGAGACCAGGTCAGATTGGGCCTTCTCTAATGCCATCAGTTGCCTATTTGCCAGATCTTGGCCTTCAGCACATTTGTCCTGTATGGCTCCCATATATAAATATAAATATGCCGCTACCCAGGCAATCTTGTTGTGCTCATCCTTGGCCTGAGGGGCCATATATAGATCACTCAGGGCCACATGTAAGGGACCCTGATCTCTCCATGTATCTGACTCAGTTACAGTGACCTGTTGCGTGATTACCTGCAACCACACATTTTGGTCCTGTTCAGTCCACTCACCTCTCACAAATAGTTTATGTAAGAGGTGCTCTCTAGCTATTTTCATATCTACCAATGTCCTCATTCTGGAAATTGATTTCCTTCCTGACTTACAGGAGTTAGTATTTTATTTTGCAAAACAGACCGTTTCCTTAGAGCGTTCCTTTGAGGAGTGTTTTTACAGTGTAATTCAGCGTGGTGATCCAACAGGATGTATGTATCCTATCAGTTAGCACACTGTGGCCCTCATTACAACCCCGGCGCTAAACCATGGCACTATTAGCACCATGGTTGGTGTCGGTGTTGTAACAAGTCCGCCATGGTGAAATGGGGAAATACCGCCCCATTCCAAGGTTGGCGAGGCGGTATTTCCCCATTTCTCCATGGCCTTTCCCCATTCCCATTTTCGCCCGATAGGGCTCAATGGGACTGGGGAAGGCGCTAAGTACGGTACCGCAAATTGCGGTACCGTAATTAGTACCGAGGTCCCTTTGTGGCACCCTACTTTAACGGCTGGTAAAACCAGCCGTTAAGGTCGGGTCCCGCAAAGGGACCTCGTAATCAGGCGTTAAGGGTTTAACGGCGCCAACACCTTTTACGGCACCATTAAACCCTTAACGCCAGGGTCGTAATGACCCCGTGTATCAAGCTGCACACGTGGTAGATCTAATCCAGATGTCCCGGCTCGAGCCCCTACTGTTAAGGGACTTCAATTCAGCACTCCAACTAAGTCAATGCCTGGTCTGGGATGCCCAAGGGAAGCCATTATTTATATATTTTTATGACAAGTTATAATCTGGATGATAAACCCTTATATAACGCCCCTCTCTTTGAATCCCCCTGACCTCACTGAGCCAAGAAGTAGGTTGGTTTTGCAATTTACAAATGTATTGGAAAATTAAACAAGATATATATATCACACTTTTATAAATAAATTAATATTTGATAACACACTTATGAAGATAATGTTGATCAACAATGGATCCTAGCACACTTTTTTTTATCAGTTAGGAGTTGGTACAGAGAGGATAAAACAGCTGAGAATGCTTTATGGTTTCAAGGAAGAGTAATGGTGGAAAGGAATGCAGTACAGAAATAAACTGATATGGTTTCAACAAGAGATAATATAATCACTTTTCCCCTTTGTGGCAATTCACTCCCCCCTATGCAATACAAAGAGATGGAAGGAAAGCACACAGTTTTCAGGGATACAATCACAATACAATACGAATTTCAGTTCCCCCCTAGCAAGCTTAGAACACAGGGATGATTTTAAAACACAGGCAAAATACTTAAATGTGATTTGCAAAGAAGTGAAAATATGCTAAAAATGATTTTAATTCCCTCTAGGGGATTCAGGGTAGGTGGCAGCTACTTTGAATTAGTTCAGGTCAACAATATCAGTGATTCATGAGGAATTATTAGGTTGAAAACGGATTTCAGCAATGCAAAGCAAAAGACAGCGATTTTTTTTGACAGGTGGTGAAATGAGCTAGTTGCAATTCGCGGCACTTTTTTCTGAGTGCGTCGAGCGCGATTACGGAAAAACTATAAGGAGTAGAAAGTCACGCGGTTCCAAAGATACAGACAATTTAGTGGAGGTAGATTTTCAGAAATGAAATTTTAAAGTTCAGAATGGCAAAATGACACTTTTACAGGTTTAATCAGAGAATGGACACACAATTTCTATGAAGCAGTTCTGGACAGGTTAAAATGGTTTGGTTCTGGCACAGTTTTCAGGATACTCACTCCTAGTCTTGGAAGGAATGGGCATCCGTCACGGATCTGGTCAACAGGTTTTGCTGCGGTTCTCTCGCCAGGGATGGTCTCTGGTACCGGTTCTGCTCACAGTGATCTGGGACAGCTCTGCTCTGTTGATCCGGATCTCTGGTTCTGGCAAAAGTTCTTGGCACTGCACAGTGGTCTGGATACAGCTCTGCTTTCTAGGTCCTGGCACAGGGTTCTAGCCAGAATCAAACAGCACTGCCGGCTGTTGAATAGTTTGGTTAGATGCTGGATTCTGAGGCCTGCTGAGAAGGATTCAGCTTTTGGACTAGGCCTCTCTGCTTCAAGTTCTGAAGTCTGGATTCTACGTTCTGTTTCTGGAGTCTTCTGGATTTTGTCTGGTCCGGCAAAATGCTTCGCAAGAAATCAGTTTGAAATGGAAAAGTGAATGTTCCTTCCTGGGTCTTAGTGGCTCTTTTTATGTCTTTTGAAATTGGCTGGGGATGCTGACTTTCTATGCCCCACCCTCTCATGATCCTGATAGGCTAGAGAATTCTCTGTGCTCTCACTGGGGAACTAAGTAGTGAGTCAGGATGAGTCAGAGTGATGCTATTTTTATGGCTGGCTGAAGTCCCTCCCCTTTGCATTTACTTAGAAAAACGATTTTTCATAACCACACATGCTTCCCAGATACACAAGTTGTTGAAATTACATGTACACATTGTAGATGAATTAAGGTACATTCTTGCCCAACTCTGATCTTTCTAAGTGCTTGGGTTCAGAAATGACAACTTATTTTCATTTTTAGTGGTTTTTGCCATATTGGACTTTTACCCAAATTTACACAGAGGTAAACCCCCTTCTGGGCATATTACAGTAATTTACTAGGTCTCTACCATAAGCACAGTGTCTGCAATATTAATAAATAGCGGGGTTCGGTCCCAAAACATCGTACAGAATTGAGTTTAGACTCAAATTGTAGGTACATTTTTCATATTAAGGATCTCCAAATTGTACATTTTTGTCATGTGGTTACAATTAGTTATCAATATTCTTATAAAACATATATTTGCCTTCAATTCAATTCACAAAAGTGTCTGGGTCCGCCCCCAGAAACTTGGTGAGTCAGAGATCACATGTCCTTCCTTCCAGGCAGAGCACTGTTTACAGATACACATCAAATCAGCATATTCTATTCAATTGAAAGAGTCTATTGTGTTGTTTCCTGCAGGCTGCAGGGAAGTCCCCTCCCTCCCAATCAACAGGGCCATGTGATATCCTGGGCTATTGCTGGGAATGCTAGGTGTTAAGACTTCCCATGAACAGAAGGCCTATTGAACTGTTAATTGAATCAGGCTGCTTTTTTGTGAGGGCCTGGGAACAGCATGGGTTGAGAATTCTCATGAATCAGCAAGCCTTCCTTTGAAGTCCCAGCTAGCTCAGGATCCTTTTGCAACTCCTGAAATACAGTTCTCCTATCAGAGTTTAGATCGCTAGCACCGGTTAGTGTCCAATGCCGGTACTGCACCTATTTTTGGGAGCTGTCTTGAATTAATACATTTCAAAAGAAAGGATTTTACTTGATAATATATGATCCTTGCTTGACATGGCATTGATGTGGATCTGCAGTAGGGTAAAGTAGAACACTCAACCAGAGTTGGATTTTTGTTTGGTGGTTTCGTGCCCATGATCTTAGCAATTTTTGACATTAATAAAAACAGATTTTGAACAGAACCATCTTTCTTTGCACTGGTGGGTGGAAGGTCAGGCGACCATTTTGGTGTGCGCAAAACTGCGCGGTTTTCCTGGATTCTGGCGCAAATGTGGGCTTTTCGCCATCTTGGATTTTCTAAGCCCACAGCACCAAATGTTGTAGCATAATAGTTCAAACGTGGGTCAAGACACCCAACAATACATAAGGCTGCCGAAAAACTGGGGAGGCATATGCACACTGGTGAACGTCCACGTTCCCGCGCTAGTGATCCCTAAGAATGACCTGTGCATTGGGAGTTTCCCGAGGACAGATGCTCATCTAAGAAAAAGGAGATCTGCGGAACTGGTATCCAGGATAAAGAAAGAGAATTACATTTCTACCAAATCAGAAGAAGCATTCCATGCAATCCCTTACGAGCACAGATTGTTTAGCCTCACCTCAACAGTATTCACAACACTACTCCTGCCCCACGTCCAAGTTGGGGTAAATACGAAATGGTTACAGATAACCAGATGTGAGTTATTGCAGACCATCAATACCACGATAAAAGGATTTAACGCGATCAAAGAAGAACTGAGAACAATCAGACTGATGACCCTCCAGATCAGATATGTGCTTGACATGATCACAGCGATGAATGGAGGTGTTTGTGCAAAAATAGGAGAATCATGTTGCACATTTGCACCATCGCAAGATGAAGAAAACAGAATCCTAACAGAGGCCATAAGTATGTTGACAAACATAAAAAAACAGATTGTCGATGAAAGTGATGAAGTGGATGATGACAGCTGGTTTGGAGACCTATTCTCGTGGGTCCCACAATGGATGGCAGATATATTCAAGTTTCTGGGAGCCCTACTAGCAATGGTATTGCTCGGCTCCTGTGTTGTCAAGATAATCATTACACAGTGCCAGAAAACTGCACAGTGCCAGAAAACTGCAAAGAAAGCCATAGGGTTGAAAATAATGGTTGATGTCGAACAAGGGTGGAAGCCCAGAGACCTGACTGATGAAGAAATAAGAAACTTTGTGAAGGCCAGCACATTTGCACCAGAAGGAACACAGTTCCATATCCTAAGAAACAAAGAAGATATGAAGGAAAATTGATCTACTGCAGTCCAAATGGACAATGTCAGCTAATGACATGGAACAAAGATGAACATGTGAAAACAGCAGGGGGTTTGAAAGGAGTGATAGAAATATGGACTCCAAAGACTCACACATTCACACCATCATGTACAAACCCTGAAGAGGATGAACATGACACCGAAGAATCAAAAGAAATAAATGCAAAAGTGGTTGCAGAAGTGGTTGATGAACCGACCAGAGGGGGGAGTGTAGAGGAGGTCCCAGACATGGCCTGCACCCCATTCCCTCATTTCGAGGTACCAGGAGCGTACTCGCCAAGGTATGTGACGTATGAGGAACAAATGAACCAACGAAGAGCTGCACTGGGACTCTGTCCAGTGTACATCAGAATATCCATACCTGTTGAAGCGCCCATAACCAGACAACCCTCGGCAGCACGGTACCATATCAGAGCGCCGTACCAGTCGCTGATACGAAACTAAAAGTACCTATAGATGGTCCATGAAGAGACCCAAAGAGCCCTAATGGAAGGCCAGTGGAAATGACACAAGGGCATGAACAGACTCGTGAATGAACAAAGCAGTTATCGAAGACAAGCACGCTAGTGTGAGTAACTACGAAAATAAATGTAATGGACACAGAGAAGAGACAATGTTAAAACGTAAGGAAACGTTGCTACGAGACAAGATGGAAGCAACCAACCAGTTAAACATGTGTAAATAGGATTGGAACGCAAGAGGCTAAAGAAAACGATACTGCTTGCAATGCTTAGTAGAAGATTAGAGCGGCAAGCGCCAACTATATATCTACCTCAATAAGACACATTATACAAGTGTGACTCCATTTTGTAAAAGCAGAAGTGTACCCAGGCTGCCAGAGGCCTGACAGGCCAAGTTTCATAACCCAGCCAGAGGCCAGAGAAGGAGCAGAATCGAAACTCAACAATGAGCAGCTCATGCCTAGGAAATCGAGGTCATCCAGAGAAAGGGAGGAGAGCGTCAGCTAAAAAGACTCAAACTTCAGAGCGTACCAGCCTGCCCCATGAAGGTCAAGATAAGGGGGGCCCATGCAGGTGGCGAGGCCGAAACAGAATTAAATACACTAAAAGCTGGAAACTGAAGCAGATTCATGGTGAACTAGCACGTGAACGGCCAGGCGCGAAGAGGTACCACCGCCTGATGTCACCCAGAACCCGAGGATGCCATAACTTTTCCTGATAAGAAGCTACAGTTTCAAGGCCATACCCAGCCAACTAATTGACACATATGATTGATGGAAGGGAGGCAGGGTGAAACTTGGGACACCAGGCACCTGGGTTTCCATTCTGCATGCTGCTAATTAAATGTGGAAATTTATGTCTAGGGGTGTAACCTGCCCAATCACAATGGACCAAGTTATCTGGGGTCCTATATATCGTAGAACCAATGAGACGTCGTACTTGCAGTGATGTCTATCATGTGTGATGTAGATGGAGGGGTGTAGATGCCCACCCGATAAGAATTATCCAATCCACATGCTCTGTTACCACATACAGATATAGCACCTATACTAAAGTTACCTTTCCTAACCAAATATATTGCATGTCGATTGTTTTGTAGAATTAGACGTCAATGGTGACGTATTTAATGCATAAAGGTTGCTGTTCAACTGAAGTTCGAGGAAGTTGGAGGGAGACGTGTGGTCGCAACAATGCTGATTCCTAACTGCTTCCCTGTTTCATGTACTTGTCATTAAATGGACTTCCCTTTGCCAAACTACTGAGTCCTCATTATTGAGTAGTGTTGGAGTAAGTGAATACTGCACCCCCATCCCTCACGTGGTGCAGTTATCTTGTCTTACAAGTACTAGAGGGTGAGCACCGACCTATGGGACCGTTGGTGGTCATCTCGCCCTCCTGTACAAGACGCTCTGGTCACAGCATGGCACAGGACTGGACGGGATATGCCCTTCCTGGTTCTGAGGATTTTTCAATTCAGCAGGCATGCAGTGACACACAGCCCGGCTGTATTATGTTGCTTCCCCTAGGCTTTTGGGGTTCTGTTCTAGAATTTGAGGCCTAGCTGAGAAATGGTTCAGCTATGCAATTGGCCCTGGCTTTCCAGCATGACAGGCTGTCACCCCCTTGTTGGAGACAGTCCTCAGGAGGACTTTGGGGAGCTAGGGATTCTTCTTCTTCTGGTTCTGGGCCGCCCCCTTTTTGGAGGCAGTCCCCAGAATAGGTTTGGGCATGATCCTGTGTGGGATCTTGGGGATCTGCAAAGAAAACAGGATAATTGAACATGGGAGGAGTTTTGGGATCCCCTGGTTCTGATTTTGGGATGCCCACCCCCTTTTTGGAGGCAGTCACCAGAATCGGTTTGACCAAGGTGATTTTCTTGCTGGTCATTCTGGGGTTTGATAATGGGCGGTTCTAACTCGGTCCCCACATCTACACAGTCTTGATCAGGATCTCTTGGGACCCATTTTTCTTTGTGAGGAGTTCTCTCATCCCTGAAGGAGAAGATCCTTTTCCCAGGATCCTCCGAGGACCCCTCTCATTCAAATGGGAAGATTTGCACCTCCTCCTCAAAATGGGCCCATTTAGGCTCTTTATTTCTCCTACCCGCCCTCTCTTCCTTAGGTTGCAGATTTTCGGGGGCAGGAGATTTTGGTTTCCAGTTCCTGGGTTTCGAGGGGCTTCCCACAAGTGGGGAAGAATGCTTCCTCTCTGGGAACAGGTGGGTTTTCGGGGTTCTTCCCCTGTCATTGTTCCAGAGTACCAGACCCTTGATTTGAGGAGTTCTGAGTTACAATGCTCATTTGAGGGTTCTGTTGAGCCCTCAGCATGCGACCCAGATCCTGTGCCATGTTCAGGTCCTGGTGCTCCAATTGGGACACCCGCTCTGGCTGGTACAGGGTCCTCTGGTCTACCCTGGGTTGATCCCGGGAAGGGTAGCTATCCCTTCTCACATAATACCCCTGGTTAGGATAGTTTGGGTACCCCTCCACCCTTGGCCTTCCCTCTCCTGGATTGGGCTGTCTGGGCACAGGAAAGTGGGGAAATGAGGGTTGTTTTGGGGGTTGAGGTTTGGCAGGTACCGGGAAAAGAAATGTGGCCTGACATTTGAGGGGTTACTGCCCTCCTGGGGAAAGTGAGGAGGGAGGTTTCCTGAGTTTCCAGCTCTCTGGTTGGATCCCCCCGCCCCTTGGGCTGGAGGAGTCCACACATAGCCCAGGATTGGTCTGTTGCCCTGTAGCATGGGCTGATGTAGTCAGGGGATTTAGGGGTCCCATTTGTGGGGTTACCTCCCTGACTACCTGTTTGGGATTGCCCGAGGGTCTTCTGGGTCTGGGGTTGGTAAGGATCTCTGCAGGAAGGTTTTTCACCCCCCCATCTCCAGATCTAAAATGCGGGCAACCTTCACCTCTGCCACCTTAGCAGCAGCAGGGGTGTTGGTTGGTTTGGGGATTTTGCTAGTATTGTTGCTTTCTAGTGGCTTCTGCACTTCGTAGATGAGAGTTGCATGTTCAATGACCCAGTCTAGTGATCTTTTATCGTGAAAGTCCCTCACTAGCTGGGTCATAATGTATTTAGGGAGGGCATGAAAGAAGGTGTTGACAAACTCCCTACTGTCAGTGCGCACCCTTCTCGTGGTCTGCGCAAATGCGCGTTTCAATTCTTGGACACATTCTTGTGGGGCCTGATCTTCCCCACATTGTAGGTTGTAGGCTGCCTTGCGGGCCTCTTGAGGGTTTCTTTGAATAGAGAAATGTTCTAGGATGGCCGCCCTATAGGTGGACCATCTTGAATATTTCTGATCCTCCAGCCCTGCAAAGAAGCTGGAGTACTCAGGTGAAAATGTCCACTTTTACATACTGAATACAGCTTTGGCTGTCCTTCAGGTGGAAAGTCTCAATCATTTTTTCAAACAATTCAAGGTGTTCCCAAACTGAATAGTTGGCATTTTTGTGGTAGGGCATGATGACGCTCCTAACAGCTTTTATTTGCTTCAGTGGATCTTTGAGTAAAGCTCTCTTAACTGTGTTGGCCTTTTTAGTTCTGGTCACCATGGTCCACTCATCCTCTAACTCAGAGGCACTGCTACCAGAGGTGGCTGTCTGATCTTCTAGACTCTCCCAGATTCTGCGAGCTTGGGAATGGCTAGCAGAATGTGGGGGCCTAGTCTCTTGGGACCTGTGGCACTCAGAAGAGTCTTCTGACTCTCCCATGTTCCCAGGATTGGCTGACCACCCCCCCACTGTCCTAGCTGGGGAAAGGATTTTAAGATGCTCTTAGTGGGCCTAGTCTCATGGAATTCCCCACCAAAGTTCACTGACTGATCTCTCGGATATTTCTGAGGATCCAGTTCTCTGATTCTCCACTCACTGGAGTCTCCCTGATCAGAGAAGATGGCCCTAGCACTTGGGAACCTGTACACAGACGCCCGCCCATCCATTTCTGGGAGGCGCTGATCTGTTAGTCTCATATTTCCCATTGTGTTGAAGTCTACCATCTCCGCAGCCCTTGGTTCATATGAGCCAGTGGACATGGGAGTGGCAGAGTCCATGGAATTGAAGGGATTAAAGTCCTGATGCCAGGGTTCATGAGGTTATGCTCAGGGGTTTCTCTCTCCCATCTCACCTCATCTCTTTCAGCCCCTACTCCCTGATGACATGCCAAAACCTGACCCTTTTGTTCCTCTATTAAGGCCTTACTGGTCTCTATGAGTTGTTCCTGCATGGCTATATGTCTATGGAGCCTGTCATTCTTTTCACAAAGAGCCTCATTGTCTCTCAGTGCTTCCTGCCTGGATTGGTTGTATTGGGCCATGTTTTGCTGCAGGAGCCACCTACTGAGTTTGGTCCTTACTGGTCTGATTATTCTTTGCCAGAGCATCTTCCACCCTCCTGGTATGCTCTAACAGCTTTTCATAGTCCATTTTGAGTTCACCCAGTCCCTGAAGGGCCAGTTGATTTTCTTCTTTTTAAATGGCTGACTTCCTGGCCTAAGGGGTCCCTTTCCTGAGTTAGAGTGCCCCTCTGTGCAGCCAGGTCGTCCCTCTGTTTTTTGAATGCACCAGCTTTCTGGCGCTCTTCATCAAACTCTGCTTGGGATTCTAAATCTTTGATTATTCATTTATTATTTTCCTCTTTTAATTTGTCTATCTGGTCCTGTATGATGACCACCTGTTCTGTGCAACCTCTGTTAAAAGTTAACTGTTGTGCCAGTTTTTGTTGGCTCTGTTTTAAAGAGTCTAACCTTTCTTGACACTCTTTTTGCCGTTTCAGTTCCTGGGCATCTTGCTCTGCATTCTTTTGTAGTAAGAGCATCAGTTCTTCTTGCAGTTTGGCAGCATACCGCCTAGCCTCTATTTCAGCTTCTTGGCTACTCTAGATCCTTTGCTCTGCAGAGTTCAGATCAGTTTGGGTTTTCTCTAGGGACTGTACTTGCCTCTTTGCCAGATCTAGGCTTTCGGCATAGTTTTCCTGTATTGCTCCAATGTGGAGGTACAGGTAAGCCGCTATTTTGTCAATTTTACATTGCTCTTCTTTTACCTTTGGGACCATATACAATTCACTAAGTGCCTGGTGTAATGGATGCTGGTCCTGCCATTTATCTAAGTCTGTGGCAGTGACTTGTTGTTTGATTTTTTTCAGCCAAACGTTCTCATCCTGCTCTACGCATTCACCCCCTGACAAATAATGTGTGCAGTAGGTGTTCCCTTGCAATATTGATTTCCACGGTGGTCGCCATTCCGGAAATATTAATTTCCTTCTGGTTTATTTCTGGGTAAATTTATTTTTTCAAACAGGCCTGATTTCTATAGTATTTATTTTAGGGGCACATATACAGTGTAGCACATTACTAACACCACACAAAGTATTATTACTCTGCAGGTTAGACTGCTGTGTTAGACTGTCACGGGTGGCAATCAATCAAACCCCGGACTCGAGCCCCCAAATTTGTTAAGGATTTCAATCAGGCGATACACTCTGCTCTTGGCCTAGTTTACAGCGCAATGGAAAAACCTATTTATTATATGGATTCAATTATTTGAAAGATGTACCACTCATATCACACCCCTTATTTAAGAATACCCCGGGTCACGCTGGACTAGAAATCAGGCTAGTTTGTAAAAGGTATTATTTATTTACTTAGTTCAGATCAAAATCAAAATATATGTTTAATAGGTAAACAACAATCACCAATGGGGTGACAGAACACAGAATGATGTCTTTAATACACTGGGACTAGGTAATAAGCAAAACAAATGCAAAACAAATGCAGCACAGAAAATAATACTTTTGTGTTAGTTCAGATCAGATAGCACAATGGTTAGAAATTCCCCCTGCAATACTTCTCAACCCCCCAATAGGCAATGCAAAGAGATAGGAGGAGAGAGCAGGTATTCAGGAATGTACAGGTCAAACAGTGTCTCACTTCCCCCTTCCCCCTTTACACAGAAAGAGAAAAACGAAGTGGGTTTTTCAACTGTCAGGATGACTTTTACAATCTTTAGAATAGACTGGGCAAAAATGCCAAATATGGTCTAAAATACTTAGATTGCTCTAAATAATTATGGCAGCAGCTTTGAATAGTTGCAAGCAAACACAAGCAATGATTTAATGGCAAGAAAACATTTGAAATCTTAAAGTCCAAGTTGGAAGCAGTTTGAATCTATTTTATGCGTGTAAACATTTCCCAAAATGAAAATTCACGGCAAACTTTTCAGTGCGCGATATTCGCGATAACGGGAGAATCGCACTGAGTTGAAATGCATTGAAATAATTTTGGGTTGTATGGATAGGTACAAATGTTAGCTACAAGTAGGAGTTCAAATTCTGTTTCTATCACAAAAACTGAGGGAGTTCCAGAGATTTTAGTAAAGGTTGTTTTTTTGAGATAGGCGCGAGAATGGAACGAGAAATGCACTTTTAAAACTGACAAATGGGTTTACTTACACTATATTAAAGACTACCAAAAAGTAGAATGCCACACAGGAAGGTCATTTACGGCCGATCATAACAGTTCAGGTGTGATACTCTGCTTTCTGTTTGGTTTGAGAATTACTTTCTCAATCAATGAATAGGAAGTTAGAGTTTAGGAACACATGTGATAGAAGAGTCCGTGCAAAGATAGTTCTAACAATACGGGTTTTAAATGAAAGATAGGATGGGTATAAGGTAGGGACAAGACTATGCAAAGTACATACGCTATATGACATATTTCCTCCTTCCTATTTATACTCACTGGATACGTTTTAAATGGGACTGTCAGGATTCTGGACCGTCAGGATTCAGGACCTATCAGGGACTAATAGCTGGGCACATTGGACTGGACGGGATCTGCAAGGCGCTCTGGTCACAGCACGGCACAGTACTGGATGGGATCTGCCCTTCTTGGTTCTGAGGATTTTTCAATTCAGCAGGCATGCAGTGACACACAGCCCGGCTGTATTATGTTGCTTCCCCTAGGCTTTTGGGGTTCTGTTCTAGAATTTGAGGCCTAGCTGAGAAATGGTTCAGCTATGCAATTGGCCCTGGCTTTGCCCAGTTTCTGGAGTCTGGAACAAGGAAGATGTAGATTTCAGCAGCAGCGTTCTCTGCCAGCATCAGGAGGGTGAGTGGATCTGTCTGTCCTTATGTCTGGTGAGCTGTCTCTATTTATGCTATGAAATGACACCATACAGGGGGTGTGTGGGCCGGCTTATCTAAGCTTGCCCCTTTGTGCTGGGATAGGGTCAATACTTCATTTCCACCTTGCAATTTGAGTGATTGGCTCAAGGCTGGGTGATGTCAGGTTTATGATTTTCTTTTACAATCCTTAGAGACCTCCCTTTAGCCACTGGTCTCAAAATCGGATTTTACCTTAAGCACACATTTCTACATTAGTCACTTTTATACAAATTACATCCAGATGCCATATTTTACATAGCAGCTATTCCTCAAAATCCCGTAGCTGTGGAATCTTGTCTCCCCTTTCTCAGAATTTTGCCCTTTTCACTATGAACACACTTTCCGATTTTTCTGCAACTTTCCACAAATATGCGTGCTTAACATGGGAACATGTGTGTAAATTTGACTAGCAAGTTATACGTCTTTTAAGAAGTGTTCTTTGTTATTGTTCAGCCACAGATGGCTGTTTGGATCTGCCTATTTTTTGTCTCCCTGCAGTCCAGGAGCAGTCTCCTCCTTGTTTGTTCCTTGCAGAGGCCATTTAAGACCCTCTAAACACTTTGAATTTCCTGAGCTGCAGCTTGTCATTGTTCCTTTTGCCTCTGTAGACCAGATTCTGTCCCAACCTAGCAATTAACACGTCCCGGTGAGTTCCTGCTGAGGGAAGGCCTTCCTTCTGTGAGAAAAACCTGCTATTCAAGTTTTGCAGCTTCAGCCAGGTGTAATTTAATTGTTAAATTATTTTGGCTTTTCCTTAGCACAAAACAAACTTGTTGTATCCAATGACAAATAGAATTCTCATTCGAGATTTTAAAACTGTTGGATCAAAACAACTATAATATGGGTTACTATCAGTAACAGGCCTCTTATATTGCAAACATTTGACTTTCAGTTTATAACATGTTAAAGTTTAATCAGGAAGGCCCCTGACAGCAGCTGTCATGACAGGTAGTCCTCTGCTGCACAGAATATTTTTTTATAGATCCACAGACAGGCTGCTTTTGCTGTGGGGATCTCTTTATGTTCTTAGCCTTTCAGGACCTTGTACGTTCACCATGATTCTTTAAACTAAGTTAATTGTAGCACCTAGCGAGAATTTTGAATATTTGAAAGGTGAACTGTACCAGCATTCTGAAGTTTCAGCAGCAAAGAAAATGTGATTTAAAGCAATATTGGAGTTTCATTTAGCAAAGCACTGCTTTTTCCTTCAGCACTCAACTTTCAATTGTTGTGGAGCCCAGTAACACATTTCAGTAGTGAGAACTCTGTTCCACCACTGACAACATGTGTGGCACATTGGGCAGCCATCTTTTTATGCGTTGAAAAGCTCAATTTTCAGGGGTTTCGGCGCGCACAAGTGTTTTGAGGCCATTTTGCTCTTTCTGCCCCCACCATAACAGAGTGATGAAGCATAGCAGAGCATTAGTGGGTCAATACATCCCACAATGTCCGTGTCACATGTATCCATGGCGTCTCACAGTCAGACACCAAACCAAGACACACGCACATGTACACTGTGCACGTACATGAAGGTGGGACGAGCATCCATGTGTCACACCCCAAACATTGCTGAGTCCACACACAGGCATGCAAACATTTGTGCATCTTCACATTCAGTTGTGCATCATACATCAGAACACATACACCATTGATGTGCAGCACACATGACTGGACTCACATGCAGCATGGTCATGCCCCTGCACATAAACATCCATACATGGGCCATGCCAGACATATGTCCAAGCTGCACACTCCTGACACACCTCAATATGCACTGTGTTGAATGAGAATTCATGGACACTTACCGCTCGACTCCAGACGGGTCTGCCTCTCGAGGACCTGGAGGTGAAGCCCTGGGCGAATGTGCTCCAGGACCCTCATCTGGTCTGTGGTAAGCAGGACCCGGCGCCCCACTGCATCCACTGCATCCAGGAGATGCCGGGCCTTCCTGAGGGTCCTGGACTTGAAGTCCTCCCAGCGCTTATGGACGTGTTTGGAGTCGCGGGGTGCCACCCCCTTCAAGTTGATGACACCCACAATGTCCAACCAGATCCTCTCCCGTCAATCCTTGTCGGCACGTGCTTGTCTGAAGAGGGCATCATAACGCCCCAGGACATGGTCCACCAGGATGCCAACTTCTTTTGCAGTGAAGCTGGCAGCACTCTGCCTCCCTGCCCGGGGGTCACCACTCCCGAGGCAGGTGTAGGTGGGCAACTGAGTCCTGGGGCTGGGCTGTGGAGCATTGGAACACCAGTCGGGAGTCTTTTGTTCCAGCAGGAGTGGTCACAGCAACTGGACCCTTGGCGATGGCTGATGTGCAGCGACCTAATTGCAGGGCATGTTGGCAGAAGGCAATCTGGCAGCAGCAGATGGCTCATAGGAGGCTGTTCAGGACATCGTGGGACAGGTAAATAGCCTTCTGGACAGGACCATGGTCTTATTTGTGTTGTCGCGTGGCCAGCTTGATGCAGAGTGACTCTGCACGTGAAAAATCAGCATGTGTGCATGTGATTCGAGGAAAGGCCCTTAGCGCGTAAGCGTGTAAGTGAAGTGGGATGCGTAGGCGTTGCTATGCGCACAGGTTAACGGTCCTCGTTTGATGCCATTTTTCTGTACTTGCTTTTTCTGGAGAGCAAGCGTGTAATTCTTGTACTTCTTGCGGGTTGACACACGATTACTTAACAACAGTTGCAGTGCGTACTCCTTGTGTACTGCGTAGAGCTCACTTCTGGTTTTGGCGGGGGTGTTGCCAGCACATGTTTTTTCCATACATTTTCCAGGCAGACGGTGAGTCGTGCATGTATATTTCCACTGTGGTTGCCCCCGTGTGTCACGTACCCAATCAGAGGTCATTGTAGCCTGCGTGTTCCATGCATATGCATTTTTTGTGTTTCTGGGTGCCACAGCATACTGCGGGTCCTTAGTTACATGCACGTGGGCTACCGAGGGGTCGCACGGCCATTTGTTTTTGTTTTTGGGGTGCCTGAGCATTGCGTGACCTGTCATTTTTCCCCAGGGGTCACAGACAGACTTGCAGGAGCACAGGGATACTTATTCCATCTATTACCCTGCCCCCTTCTCCCCAATTGGCCAGGACAATTGTTTTCTGCACCTCCAATTCGCACAAGTACATCAGTGCCATGGTTGGGAGGCGACCAATTGGTAAGGGAAGCAAATGTGGCCGACCTCCAAGAGCGTGTCTGCAGCAGGGGAAGTGGCCAGGATGACCAGGGGGCCAAGGTGGCAGCGGTGGGCAGTGTGGGCAGGGTGGCCCAAGAGGGCAGTGTGTCCAGGACCATTAAGGGACACCTATGCCCCCCACCCCAGTGGGTCAGGGAGAGGCAGCTGACACCATCCAATCTCAGGCCCTGCTAGCCCGGCCCGGATAGGTCAGAGAACAGGCACGGATGACTCACAGGCCGACTTCCGTGTCACAAAGTCCAAGCCACGTGTGGCGGTGAAAGTTGCTGTCATCAGGCCCTCCTGGATTTGGGGCAGCAATGTCATCTGCTGCCCTGAGCAGCCAGGTTGTGGAGGCTGCAGGGGCAGCTGCAGCTGACAACACTCCCGCTGTGAGTCACCCAGCCGGGACAGTGTTGGTCCCCACCCCTCACACCAAGGCAGTTGTGCTGCTTGATCCTGACAACAGCACCCAGCAGCCAATGCCTGCAGTGAGACCTTTGGTCATCGTGCCATTGCCTGTTTCCAGTGGGCAGTCCACCTGCGCTTCAGAACCTACAGACCGCAGAAGCGTAAGCCACTCAGGGTCCACACCATCCCTCAAGAGGAAGAAGTGTGCTCTTGAGGAACAGGATGGGTCCCCAGACACGGCTCGCCCCTCCGGCACGTCAAGGAAGCAGAGTTTCAATAATGTGGAACTGGACGCACTTGTGGGCTACATGTCGGAACATGCCGCAATGAGCTGGTGACAGCAGGGTGCAAGACTACGCCTGCTCAGCGCAGGGCCTGTTGGCAGTGCATCGGGGACCACTTTAGTTCCTTGGGATTTGTGAAGCGTAACGCTGATGATTGCTCAAAGCGTTGGAATGACCTCAAATGCCGAGCAGAAAACAAGCTGGCTTCTAATTACGCCGCTACTCTGGTGACTGGCAGTGGGTCACGACCAGAGGAGGATGAACTCACAGAACATGAGGCAATCACTGGAGGGTTCATCGCAGAAGATCAGATCCAAGGCGTGGGAGACCTCCCAGATCTTGAGACAATTTCCAGTGAGGGCCCACGCATGTGTGTCCAGAACATGTGTATGTTGCTTGGGTGATGTGTTGTGATCGAGTGCCAGGTCATAACTGCCATATGTGTCCCATGTAGTGCCTCCAAGCCATTCTCCGCCCTTGGGTTTGGGGTTCACTGTATCCCTACTAACCACTGCAAACACTTTGTACATGATGTCTGCACTTGCCCTTAACTGCCATCATGCCGCAACATTGTTATTAAAAAATGTTCTCTTTATTCTGCCTGATTCATGGAATCATTCACATGAAAAACACAGATGTGCGCGCCTTTCTGCCCAAAAACCACCATACTTCAAACAGGGATTTTTGGGCAGAAAGGCATGCAAATCTGCATTTTTTCACGTAAATAATTGCATCAACCAGGCTGATTGACTGCTGAGCACCTACACATATCCTGCACCCGCTCACTTCTGAGCCCTGTTTCAACATTCAATATGACAATTGACTTGTGCCATGTCAAAGTGACCTATCATTGATGTATCCATGTGCCTCCCATCACTGTATTTGAACACACTGGCGTTGTTGCAGCGTGTGACACATGTGTTTTGTTCCACTCTTTTGCATGTTCTGTTTGATGTTATGCGTTTTACATGGATGGGGGACAGTAGTGATTAACTCCCATTTGGGTGTCCTTGTCAGTACTGCCATGGCTATGCTACGTGCCATCTGTGTTTTGGCATGTGTCATGTTTGTGGATGGTCCATTCTACTCACAGGCTTATGTGTGATGCAGGTGCCATGAACCATACAGCACATGTGCTGCTTTTCCATTTTGGAGTAATCAGTGTCTGGTTTCAGGGTCCCCTTCCACTTCATTGCCACTGCATGCATGGCTGAGTTTGTGTCATGTGTGACATGTCTGATTAATGTATTGGATGTGAACATTGTGATGCCTATTTGTGTGGGCTATGCTGTTCATATATGTCTTCATGACTTCTCATTTCATTTTGTGCAGGTGATGAGGCACTAGATGCTGTGGAGGAGGAGGAGATGGCACAGGGCCAGGCATACTCATAGTCCCAACCAAGCACCAG
The DNA here is from genome assembly GCF_040938575.1 of Ambystoma mexicanum. Taxonomy (NCBI): domain Eukaryota; kingdom Metazoa; phylum Chordata; class Amphibia; order Caudata; family Ambystomatidae; genus Ambystoma; species Ambystoma mexicanum. The sequence continues at coordinate 241,165,385 of NC_090934.1, forward strand.
TGGAGGCCGTGGGGTGGTGCCACACGAGAATGCATTGCTCCCATAGAGCATCCTGTCCACGGGTGTCTCTGGGTCCACCTCCGAGGATCTCTATGGCTCAGGTGCTGAATCAGACATTGACACAAATGTCCTGTCACAGCTGAGTGTTTCTGGCAGGGATGCTATTCTGTCCAACGCACCTGCATTCGGGGTAGACCTCTCAATGGCCCATTCAGTGTTGGAATGTCCGCCTGTGGCAGTTACGGATGCAGGGTCACACTCCACACTATTTGCTCCTGTTCCTGGGGCAGCAGATCAAAGGAGGAATACAGTCCTGCAGCCTCAGGCAGCGCCAGCACAGCTATGTGCACATCACATTGGGCCGACAGGTGTCATGTCCGGCAATGCGGTGGCCGTGTGCCACCGCGCAATACTGTGTGGGAGAACTCCATGTATGCAATTGTACAACAACAGGGGGCATCATGTGAGATTATGGCTCAGGCCGTGGACAGGGTGGCCACTTCCATTGCCCACCCCCCGAAAGGCAGGTGGAGCTCCAGCAGCAGGCAACACGGTCCACATGCCGTTCACACAGGCAGGACATGTTGGCCGCCAACAAGGAGAGATGGGCTGAACTGCTGAACTGGGGGCTCTGCGCACAGCCATATCTGCAGAGGAACAGGCCCAGAGGGATGCCCTGAGGGAAGATAACAGCTCCCTCAGAGCTACTCCGGGTGCACTTGAGGTGTCCCAGAGTAAACGGTCAGAACAGCAGCTGGAGCAGCTAACACGCAACATCTCAGCTGAGCTCCAAGCAACCGTGAGGATATCCGTCCATCACGTGAGGCCTTGCAGGCAGAACTCTGTGCTACACGTGAGGTGTTGAATGGGGACCTCCGGACCATCATCCTGCAGAACCAAACCTTTCAAACCTGCATGCTTGCTGCCATGGAGGAGCATGCCAGGGCTGTGCGTGGTCTGCCTCCTGTACCATGCACACCTTCTGATGTAGAACCAGAGGGTGACGACAGCAACTGCAGTTCTCCCACTATTGGGTAGCCATGCAGGCCATGAACCCATGGAGGGATTTTCTTCTCTCAACATCCACACATGTGGGTGTTGGGGTACACCCTGCACCTCCTCCCTCCTGCGTTTTCCCCCCTACCCCCAGTCGCCCATGGCGATTTAAAAAAAATATATATATTTTTATGTTTCCTCTTTTTTTGTCTATTGCGCATTTATGTTACAGTGTGTTGCTTTGTGTGGCACCCGTAGGCATCCACTGTGTGTTCCAGCTGGGCCCATACAGGCTTGAATTGTGTTTGTGTTTGAGGCTTGGGGTCCAGACACATATGCCACTCCTGCTTTCCCTTTCCATGGGCTTGCAGGGTGGCACCGTGTGACAGTAACTTACACAGAGGTATTGGGCTTCTATCAGTTGTGTGGCCAGTCTGTAGTCCAAACTGTGTATACACCCCTAGTGGGGATTAATGATGGTTTCTCCACGGCATGGTTGATTTGTATATTGTATTCAACATTGCTCATTATGCATATTTACATGTTGCTTCTTCATGTGTTACCTTGCCTGTCTCCATTGCAGATGCAGTTCATGCTGTATGAAGTACCTTGCCACATTTACCTACCAGCAACACACTGAAGATTGGAGGGGTCGATGTGGTGCCTTTGTCAGATAGTGACACTTGGACTATTGTGATTGGTCACTGTCAGACGTTTCCACTGTTAAGTCCTGTATTCATGATTTGTCATGCTGGTAAGTATATGTTCATGTGTGCAGTTTCTTTTTCATATGTGAGACGGAATTGTCTGTGGCCTGTTTCCATTTGTGATTGTGCACTTTGTGACAGTTGTGTCATGTGTTGTGCATTTATTTGGTTGCTTTCACATTGCATGCCACGCCATGGTATGTCGGGTGGGTGACATGGGGTTTGGGAGGAGTTGGGTGACATACCAGTATTCGGGTGTGCAGTTATGCACGGGGTACTCCTTTATGCAGCATGAATGTGTGCCTTTTGCTGACACAGCATTGGGTTTATTTAAGTAGCTAGGGATGCACACAATGTAGCACTTCCAGGGAAACAATCTCAATGTGGCAGGGTTGTGAAAGTTGACTGTCCCTTTCTCATCATCAATTGTACCTGGTATGTGCCAGGCCTGTGTGCACTCTACAGGGGTGGGATCTTAGGTGAAAAATGTAGCCACAAGCTGGGTACGGGCTGCCTTGCCACATGCCCTTTCCCCTCCCATGCGCAGAGGCCGTGCATGTGGTTGGGAATGTGGGGGCACCACCATGTCTACTGGCACGCCACACCCCGTTGCAACATTGTACAGGACACATGCTGCCACAATGATCCTGCACACTACTGGGGGTGAATATAGCAGCTGGCCACCAGAGCGGTCAAGGGAGCGGAAACGTGACTTGAGCACTGCGAATGTGTGCTCTACTATGCCCCGGGTTGCAATATGGGCTGCGTTGTATCTTACCTCAGGTGGTGCGGTGGGGTTCCGTATTGGCATCATCATGTAGGTGCTCAAAGGGTAGGCACTGTCCCCTGGGGAGGTGATAATGGTTGTGATTAGTTGGGTTTTGCCATTTCGCTGTGTGGGACATGCATTTATGTGCACAGGCAGTTGTACTCACCAATGAGCCATGTGTCGCCATGCCTCCCAGCTTCCAGGTCCCGGTTTAGGGGTGACATTCTGAATATGAAACTATCATGGGTGGCCCCTGGATAGTTTGTATAGACAGAGGTGATCATTCCCTTGGCACCGCATACCACCTGCATGTTGATGGAATGCCAGTGCTTGCGGTTGCAATAGATGTGCTTAGTGGCCCTAGGTGAACATAGAGCAACATGGGTGCAATCAATGGCACCAAGCACTTTGGGGAAGTATGCCACCCCGTAAAGGTCCTGGACCGCGGCCTACCTTTCTGCAGATGTTCTGGGCATGTATATGTGCCTGCGGACTGAGGGGCATGCAGTCATGATTGCCAACATCTGGTGTAGGCAGTGTGACTGTGTGGGCTGTGAGATGCCCCCAACAATGGCACTTGGCCGCTGAAATGACCAAATGGCCATGAAATGCAGTACATTGAGCACCTTTTCCAAGGGGCTCAGTGTTTGGGAGCACAGGGTGGGTGATGTGAGGTCATCCTCCCACTCAGCAACCAGGTCTAGGATGATATGGGGTGGAAACCTGTACCTGCCATAGAGCTGGTCATCAGGCATTCCAAAAAGGCTGGTCCTGGGTAAAAAAATGCAGGGCGTGGCTATCCTCCTCCTCCTGTGGTGTCCCATGACCACTGCTGTGAGGAACGGTACATTCATCATAGCGGTATGAGCTCATTTGCTGTTTGTGTGCACTTTTATGCTGAGTGGGGGCGCTTATGCCAGCTTTCGCCTGGCGTACGTGTTTCCGGCTTAGTGTGTCTTTTGTGGCGCACAGGTTTCCCCTGTTCAATTCCATGAATATGTGTTGTTATCGCGCGTGTGGGTGTTGCAAGGATTTGGCAGTGATACTTCCCCCAAAACGCCCACATTTTTGCGTGTTGCTCTCCATTCCGCATGTTCTGCCCCCTTTTAAGGTGTGTGCGCTTGTAGGTGGGCGCATTCACTGGCAGTCTTGCGCACAGCCTTCTGGATGTCGCAATGACGTATGCGCCACACGTGAATTCGGCACAGGTCACAGGTAAGCCACGCGCAGCGCCTTCCATGAATCACCAAACTGGCATTTGCGTTGCTTCCACACGCGTGCACTGCGATTTTCACGCTTGCGCCTTCGTTTTCAGTGCACATTAATTTCATGAATTACTCTAACTGCGTTTATTTACTGCTAGCCTTTTAAGCATGCAGGAACACCGAAATTGCACAGAATACAACTTTAAATTGATTGTGTTCACTGACCAGCGCTCATTATTTCTTGATGTGAAATATGTAGAAACAAAAGTATTGTAATTTGTGTTTTTTACAACCCATTGGTGTGATTTGTTTTGTGTAACAAGTAGTTAATTGTGAGCCACAAAGAAGGTGGCATGTGTAGTTTAGTCTGATTTCTTTTACCTATAATTCAAATAAATACAAATATAATTCCTTTGCACCGGCCTGGTTCTTGGCTCATTGGTAGCTCAAAGTGGGGGACCCAAGGGGCATGATATGAGGCTGAACTAGTGCTAATTAACCCCTTTAGTGACATTCTGTTCTGCAAGTCTATGCACTTAAAGGGTTCAAGAACTAACATTAAAATGTTTCTTGTTTGACACCTAGTTTGGGGAAGGAAGGAAGTCCCTGTGTTGAGGGTCGCCTTACAATAAACCGTTACAAACTGGGGACTCCTCCAGGATCTGGCTGGCTATTTCTGACTCATGACAAGTGCATTGTGACAGACCATTAATGTTGATGCAAGTTCATGAAGGTTGAGGGAAAGTCATCTGTGTTTTGTTAAAGTGCAGCAAGCACTTGAACCGTGAATTCCAGTGTGGTCTATAGGTGATAAATTAAGATTGAGTACAAATATATTTTTGATTTGGCCATGTGATTGGAAATTAAGCAGGTATTAGAGCAATTTTTGCCCCTACGCAAATGAAATTCACAAAAATTGCAAATAGGCAATTTTTCAAAATCTATTCATTTGAATTAGATGATGCCAGGAAACATGTCCATACTAAATTGTTCATTTGTGGTGAGTGGACAGGGGCAAATAAAGGGAGCTGGCAAGCTAAAATGATGCAAAAAGTCACATCATAAGGAATTGGTCTCAGAGTTAAAAAGCCTGCTCTCTGAATACCATCAAGAAATGAGGACCGATAGAAGCAGGTGTGAGAGTTTTGAAAATTAATTTGAAAAACACAAACAGGCATTGAGGTATGCTGCCCAATCAGGATATGGGAAAGGGCCCTCTGATCCAGGGGTGATGCCCTCCCCATCATGAACTTAATGCCAGTTAACCACATCTTCCTATGAGCCAACTGCGACTGACCTCATGCTTTCCACCTACCAAGCACAAGGAAACATAAGGCACCTAGACTTACCCAGGCCTAGCCATATGGATCCAGAAGGCTAGACTTATCTGAGATTGAGGAGTACTCACCTCTAACGCACAGAAGGGAAAGTGTATCCTGGGTCGTAAGTTATATTCCAGTGAGTACTTCAGGCCATGAAAACTTCCTTGATGAGAAAATGTGGGAGTTGGACTTAAAATAAATGAAATTGCAGAGAGACTACCTAGCCTGCTTTGCTGGCGAGGAACATTTAAAGCATCAGCCCAGGAAGGGCATTTTAAAAACCTCTGTACATTCAGGGGGAGTAGAGACTTCCCAGACTCGCTGGAAGGAGGAGTAAGGAAACTGGGTTCTGTCCTGGACCTAAAAGTAACTACAGGGAGACTGACCCTGAGAGTTCACTTTTGGCCAGGCGAGAGGATTCCAGGCACTGTAGTTATGGAAGATATTCCCAGTCTCATAGAGATAGGGAGTGACTCAAAGAGAGGTAAGGGAGTACCATAAGCAGTTCTGAGTCTAATGGTTGATGGACTCTGGGGCAGATGAAGAAAAAGACAGGGAAATAAAGCAAGGGTTTTGTGAAAGACCCAATAAAACAAATCAAGGCCACAAAGAGTTTCTTGACCCCATACCACAAGAATGCAAAGTATTCAGTATGAGAGCACCTGGATTTCTATGATCAGATGATGACATCATTCCAGATCAGAAATGATGTGAATTGTGTAGCATTGGCTAAACGGATCTCCTCACCTGAGTACTCCAGTTACATTGTAGGACTGGAGGACCAGGATCATTATAAAAGGTCCACCTATAAGGCGGCCATCATACAAAATTTCTCATCACACAGAAACCCACAGGAGGCCCGTAAGACTGCATATATTTTTCAATTGGCGAGGATCAGGCACCTAGGGACTTTCTGCAGACGTTAAAGCAGGCATTTGCTTAGACTTCCCGACGGGTGAACACAAATAGTAGGGAGTTTATTACAACTGACGTTGAAACAGGTGTCTTTTGATGGGTGCCAAACATCTGTCGAGTTTCGCACGAACTATCGGAATCTACAAGCCCTGCAAAATCTGGAGTGTAGAAACAGCAGATAGGCCAGATGTGCCTATTTCTTCCCCAATACAATTTTCGGATAACCTTCATACCGGTTAGGATGTACACCCTGGCAGATGCCTTATCCTGAAAGATATCTATAGCCAACAGAACTGCTAACACGACTGAACGGATTCTACCTTCCAAAATGTTCATTTTCGTGGTACAATCCATTTTTCAACAGCTACTCAGGGACATTTTGATTTCCAGTCCTCTGCCTTGTTCCTTTTGTCCTTGCCTTGAACTACTGCTTTTTATTCTGTGTCTTCATTTCTGCCTCTACTTGACTTGCTATTTTGGATTCCTATGTTGTATGACTGCCGAAGCTTGGCTGGGTTTGTTGTTGCTGAGTGGAATATTCTTCCTTGCCTGAAACAATGTGCTGCACAAGACAGAGAGGGGTTTTCTACCCCAGAGGGTTTCCCCTATGTTTATTGGATCCAGCCCTGGTGGTGGCCTTGCTGGTCACTTTGTATATGATCAGTGGGGTTTCAGTCTGGCTACTCCCAAAGATTGAGCCTACCTCTACGACTTCAGAAGGAGATGAAAACAAGAGGTGAGATGAACTTTGGTTTGAGATTCCAACAGTGACAGGTCCAGCAACTGACTGATGACTTGTGGCGCATGCTGAGGGCTTAGTCCAACCCTCAACCTAATGCTACTACCCAGAATTCTCCAACACCCAGGGCTGATGCCTCTAGGGAGAAATGACAGGAGGATACATCCGACAAAGCACAGGTTCCTAAGGAGGTGGCCCGGGTCCAGGATATATGCCAGGCACCATGAAGAAGCTTCCTTTCTCACTCAGATAGAGCCCCTAAAAAAACCTCCAAGCCTGAAATTGTCTCTTCTACCCCCAAAATGTTAGAACCCAAAGAGCAAAGGGTAAGTAGGAGATGCCAAAGAAGAACCCACTTTGTGGAGGAACTCTGGACCATCCCCTTTGTACGAGAAGAATCTCTGGAGGAATCAGGTAAACAGACCTTAATTTTCAAAAATGGAAGGATCCCTCTCAAAGAGAAATAGGTCCCAAAAGACCCTGAGTGGGACAGGGTAAGTATGGAGACCGATCTAAAACAAGAAACTCTACAACCTCAAAAAGGCGAGCCAGACAGAATTGAAACTGAGGGGTTGTCCTTTCTCCAAACAGGTTCTAAGAACTGGCGACAGATAAAGGTGGATAGCCAAGGAGCCGAGGAAAAGGAGAAACCCGCAACGACTCCCATTGTGAATTGCAAACTTTTCTTTACGGATCCCCAAGATTGAACAATGTCGGAGTCCAATATCAAGAAAATGAACACTGGCCTGGAAAATGACTCACATTTTCTTTGCACCATTGAGGAGAAAAAGGCAGTTTCTATGCACCGGTCATGGTGCAGGGTCATTGTGAATTATCAGCTCTGACGGATACTGAATCCCAAGCCACCCTCCTGTCCAAAAAGGCCTTTGACCAACTAAACTCAGGACTGTGGGAGGGTCACCAAATTCCCCTCACACCATTCCCTGACAGTTCCAAAATTCCAAGGGGAATGATATTCATGTCGAAGGGACTGTGGATCCGAAAGTCAGCTGAAACATCCTGTGATAGTCGTGACTCCAGAGTGCACACTTTGTTTACTGTGGAAAGATTGACTGAGGAAGTTATCACCTCTGATCGACTGTGTAAACAATGTCCTCTGGACCCATACTAACCGCCCTACGAAATTCAAAATGAGTACCAACTATGTGAGCAGGACATGTAGGAGATCAAAGACGTGATGGGAACCCTTCTCCAATCTTGAAAATCCTCCCAGTTTTAAGTGGAAATCCACATTGGAAGCGGATATCCCTAAACTTTACACCAGTGCAAAATCAAAAGAAACCTTCAGTCCATGAAACCAGACAAGGAAGAACCCGCTCAAAGTCTGAAAGTCACTCAGAAAAAGGGCAGCCAGTTGTTTTTCCCCATTCAGTTAAACCCACATTTAAATTGATTGACAAATGGGAAGTAAGTCTGGAAAACCAAAACCCGAACATCGCCTGCCTAGCAGGTGTACGCTAAAAATGCCCATTGCTGACAAAAGCATAGAACATCATAGTTAGGTCCCATCAAATGTGAGCGTGAAGTCATGATGTATGGGAAACTGTTTTCGTTTTCGTTTTCTTCTGCGGCGACTTGCTGTGACTGTTTTCATGCTAACAGGTATTCCTTTGCAGGCACCAGCCATAATCATTATGTGAGGGGATTTAACCCATCATATTTGAGAAGCAAGTAATTTCCAGCCAACTTTATGCTGCCTATTTCTTTAATTAAGCATTAATTAACAGTGAAGTAATAAGTCCTCACTGAGTGAGTTATACTCATAATTAAAGGCACGTCATATATCAATACATTTGAAATATCTCTTACTAATATGCATCATGTCTAATCGGGCAATTGTTCACATGTTACCTATTTGTAATTAGGTATATTTGGTATACGTTTCTGGAATACGACTATACTTCTGTGACTATAGGACAAATTTATCCTCTTTGTAGACAACGTCAATATCGAGCACGAAACGGGAAGTTTATTATTAATAATAATAATAATAATAATAGTAATAATAATAATAATGAAGTCTTTAACCAAATTAATCAGATTCACTTTATCAAAGGACTTGTTGAATACTAACATCAGAATTACTATATTCAGGTGAGAACATTTGCAATGCAGAGCTATTTTTTGTGATGCTCAAAAACAACGTTTTCTTTCACTTTCTAGCCAAATGGGCATTGAGGATTGTATATATATTTTTGAAAACATATTTCGGAAAGGTCCATCTAATATGGCTATATGAAGCATTTGGATAGGATGGTCATTCCAGATTATGTGACAACACGGTAATCCAAATAAGGAACTGAAACTCATTGACACCAGTGTGGTAAGGTTGATGTGATAGCTTACAACATCACTATTACATTATTAGTGATGAATGCACCAAATCTTTGCATGTATTTCTTTATCACTTTAACTTTGGACTAGTGATACCAACAAAACGCTTTCTACTGTCCTATCACTTTAATGTGTTTCATTTTTTGGATAACATCACGTTTGTAATAATACTTACCCACTTCAAATACTTTGGGCCAGGCAGAATGGTCTCACTTTTTTCTTACAATTGTGTGATGCTTGGACTATGGCATGCTCAACATTAGACCGGGTTGAGATGTTTCACTAATGTGACTTACAACTTGAAACAGAACCATGTATCTGTTATCTAATGACCAGATGTATCGGGGCTAGTATTGTAACCAGTGTCCCTTTTCTATTTTCCATAATCTAATTTTTTTCCTCATATGACTTGCTACCACGTGAATCCATTCCTCCATCCCATACCTGACATGTGACACTATATGGTATGGTTTTTAACTTATAATAATGTGAACGAACACAACATTTACTTATTTTGGACAATTTTTAATTCCATAATGTAATGTGAAATGTGTGCTGTATCATATTACTGTTGATTTTTTCTTACAACTCATTTGTGTATAATGCCAATACATCAATACAGCCTTGAAAACGACCAGAGGGTCGAAACACGTGTCGGCTGTCTACAATCTGAAGAATAAATTAATGAATGTTTCTAATCCTCTGAACTGTTGCAGTGATATAATGTTCATATCAGAGGACTCTCTATACATTTTGGGCGTGTTAGTGTGTGAGATACTTTCCAAAACCCAATCTCTGTTGTCTATTTACTTTCAAATTTTGTAGGAAGTTTGTGGTAAGTGGGTTACTCGCTGCCACCCTAGCTTTAGTCATTTTGGAATTGTATTTGAACCCTACTAATTATAGAGTGCTAACTAGCGCACATCCAACAGATTTATCCCACAATAGCAATCCTATCATCACGTACGTGAGCAAGACTTTGTCCTCTGTTGAGAATAAAATCAATGGACCTCATTATAACTTGTGCGGAATGGGTTTAACGGTGCCGGTAATGGTGCCGGCGCCGTTAAACCCATTAAGCACAATTAAGAGGTCCCCTTGCAGGACCCGCGAGGGGACCAGGGAGCTAACAATGGACCAGTTCGTAATAGGCCCGTTGTTAGCTCCCTCCCCATTCCCATTGAGCCCTATGAGGGCTCAAATGGGAATGGGGAAGGACCGGGCCAGGGTTCCCTGAAGGAGGAAATACTGGGCCCTTGATACTCGGAATGGCCCGGTATTTCTCCATTCAGGGAACCCGGACCCGGAAATGATTTTGCAGGCAGCCATGCCCTTATTAAGGGCATGGCTACCTCCAAAGTCATAATGAGGCCCAATGACTGCGATAAGGCACTCCTGGCAACGGTATGGGAATTGAAATATTACCACCCATTCATTGAGGGGGAGCACATCATTGTCGAGACTCCTCACTAACTCTTGCAATATCTCCAAAATTACAGAATCCTGGTGGGGAACGTTAGTAATTCCAGGATTACTTTCTGGATTCTGACCATGCAAGGCTTTCCTATGGAAGTCAGATATTGCCAAAACAAGAAGAGTCCCATAGCACAAGGGTTGTTGGACTTGCACGATTGTGTTCAAGAAAACTGTCTCAAGGACGAAAGTCTAATGACCAACAACAACATGGAGGCACACTTTAATTCTCCATGCAAAGGTCTATGAAGAAGAAACATGTCAGGGGATACTCACAGTTTATGTGGATGGGTTTTCCTTTCATGTTGACAAAAACGTAGAAAAGGAACTGGTGACTGGCATTGCAATTGCCAGAGTTGATGGCCATTCATCAAGCCATCCTCACTGCAGTGCACATCAATTCCGTGAACTGGTCATATTCACTGACTCTGATTATGTCAGGAATGGGTTTGTGGAACACCTGATTAACTGGAAGAATCAAGGCATACTTTGTGCCAACAATAAACCCCAAAAGCATGCCAAAATGATCCAGTCAATTGACGATTTTGTGACTACCAATGAGATGACCATCTGTTGGAAGAAGATAAGAGGTCATTCCAAGATAGCGGAACCAGGTAAGACTGGGAATTACCTGGCCGAGCAGCTGGTTAAAACAGAGCTCGGCAGGGGGATTTCATTGAAACAGAATCCCTGCTGGGAGAAATCCAATTTGCGCTATCACCAGGTCACAAACTCGTGTGAATAGTGATCTCTCGACTGCCCAGTGGAGTAAAGATACTCCATATGCAGATTTGATCACTGGACAGAAAGAGGACCCGTTCATTGGAGAATTCTATCAACACATTGAAGCCCCTGGTGGGTTTTCTGATAACAGAATCGGATTATACCAGTAACAAGGATCTACGGTGTTGATGAAGTTTTCTCAGATGTTCCAGATCCAAGATGGTTTGTTGGTAACGAGAGCCCTATCTGACAGTGACCAGTGGGTGGTACCTACCTCAATCCAAAGCCTGATGTTGAACCAACCCATGACACAGTCACTGCCAGTCATAGGAGGTTTCACACGACCTTAGAAATGCTTCAGGTTGCCTACTGGTCACACATGGGCCAGGACCTCGATACTTACCTAAAGGGGTGTCTTGTGTGTGCTCAATTTCAACCCAGTTCACTCACAAACAGAGTTCCCCTACAAAAAAGTGGAATGACACTGCCTTGGTCGGATTTGGAACATCGATTTAATCCAGCCAGAGATTCACTCCTCTAGAGGAAACAAATACATGTTGAAGTTGACATTGTTGTTCACAAAGTGAGTAGAACGTCTTCCAGCCCCGAATTGCAAGGAGGAGACAGCTGCTGCACTAATGATCTATCACATCTTCTCTCGTTTCGGCCTCCCGCAAAGGATTGAGTCGGATTGAGGAAGTCATTTTACCATTGAGGGGATGGTGAAGATTTGGGAGACTTTAGGGGAAAAAAGAAAACTCTGCATTGCCTATCACATAGCCTCAAGCGGGGGTAGAGCGATACAACAAAACAATTATGAGTATATTAAAAAAGTTCATTGCAAACTTTGGACCCAGTTGTGACATCCGATCACCACCTGTCCTGCTGGCTATTAGGTCTACACCATCTTCTGCAACAAAGATATCTCCATTTGAGACCGGACAAAAAATTGTGTTATCTCAGCATCTGCTCTATAGAACTCAGGAGCAGACACTGATAAATGCATCCACTACTCATGAGTAAATTGACAATTTAAGGAAGCACCTCCAGCACACTTTTGCTGATTTATTTATTTATTTATTTATTTATTTATTTATTTATTTATTGTAATGTGATACAGTTTTAAAGAAATTAAAACTTTACACATTTAACACAAATTTACAGGAAGACACAAGAAATTAGAACACTTACTTTATAATTAATACATCAGTACATCAAATGTCAATCAATTCATTGGACTTTCTCGTATAAATACATATACTTAATATGTACATTGACAGAAGAAAACCTTAGTAACACACTTAATAAGCAAATTTCCCAGAAGGGGGTGTACAAATTAATCAGATCTTAGGTCAGGTCATTAAGATCAGAGCGAAGAATGATACCTCTTACTGATCACAACTACTCATTTGCCTAGAGTTAAGAGTGTTAATACAATAATTCCAGAACTCATGAGATCCCAGATGATCCATTTTGTGTACATAAGTTCTGAAATACTTGGAATAATGGTGGCTCATCGATGGGCACTGTGTTAACACAATCCTTGCTGTTTCAGGGTTTGATAAAATACCACAAACTCTGCAATTTTTTTATAGATTGTGGAGACACATGAACCCAAGGTCTATTTACTAATGTGGGTAGATAATTAATGCGCAGGAGCAAGATGAAACATCTCAATGCAGGGGAAGGACAGAGATTGAGATATAATTGACTCTTCTTGAAAGTATAGCGGACATAAGTCACAAAACTATACCTTTTCAAGGTAGCCAAATGCACATAATTCTCCTGCCAGTCCCAAAGTGCGATGGACTTCTGCAGACAGTAAAACATCTTTTGGTTATCTTGGCTCCAACACGGGGACCAGCCGCTTGCCTCACTCAGCGCCAACATATCTTGCTCCAATTTAGACTGTTTACAGCCTCCCATAAGATCTTTTACACATTTCAATAAGGGGTTAGTTGGATTGTTCTTAATCTTAATGTAAAGCTCAGCTCTCTTACGCAATACAACAGATTTAAGGGAAAGAAGCCCTAGTTCTAAACGTAATATTGCCACCGGGATGCATTGGGGGAGACCAAGTATACGTCTCCAGAATTTCCCCTCCAAGAGCTGAAGCCAGTCTCGATTCATGTTAGTCAATGATTCTAGCCCATAGGTGACCATAGGTATGAAACACTGCACATAAAGTTGTCTTTCACCCCAGATTGAATAGCCACTCTGATCCTGGGTAAACCTACATATTAAAGATGTAAGTTGAGCTGCTTTTATCTTTCTTGCCTGGATACAGAGTATATAGTTACCTCTATTATCAAACTCCACTCCTAGATATTTATAGGAGTTTGTGTAATTAATTTCAAGCCTGCCAACATACATAGTGGGGCGTGCACCTTTACCTGCAGCATATAGAAGTACTTCGGTTTTATTCTGATTGATGGTCAATTCATTCGCCTCTGCGTATTGCCACAGCCTAACCGCTGATCTCTGAAGTCCACTGAATGTGTGATCAAAAATCACAACATCGTCGGCATAGGCCAAGATAGTACACTGGGTCTTACCCACTTTTGGGGGACAATTCCGTATGCCCCGAAGGTATTCAGGTATGTCTGAGACAAAGAGGTTGTAAAGCAGGTGAGCAGTAACGCAGCCCTGCTTAACACCCCTTAACTGTGTAACTGGGTGTGTTAAATTACCTGTATTATCTAAGCGTAGCTGTACCAAGGTGTTTGTGTGAAGTAACTCTAAATAGTAAATGAGAGCTGGAGGACAAGACCAACTTTTAAGTTTGTGCCAGAGTAGAGCTCTATTGACTGTGTCAAAAGCTGCCCTAAAGTCGACATAAAGAGCATATAAAGGTGGACTATTGGGCTGTAATGCCTTGTTCCTAAATGAATCCATGACTAACAAATTGTGTGACGTTGAGTAACCAGGTCTAAAGCCGCTCTGAAAATGGTCTAAGATCCCCGTTTTTCCACCCATGCTTGTAGCTTTTTTAGTAGGAACGAAGCAAATAATTTTCCAGTGCTATCTAGCATTGAGAGGAGTCGATAATTAGAAGGGTCCAGCCTGTTACCCTTTTTAAAAACTGGTATCAGAATGGCCCTTTGCCATGTTTTCGGCACTCTACCGTCAGCTATTACTTTCTGGAACAGTAACTTCATTAAGTGTGCCCAAAATAGGGGATTACTCTTTAAGACTGCGTTGGAAAGTCCATTGGGTCCCAGGGCACGAGAAGCTTTTAAGTTCTTGATGTTACTTAATAGATCATTAATAGTGACTGTAAAGGGGGAAGGTATTAGGGAGATATAACCAGATGACTCTTCGAACCCAGCGCCACTTCCATTACGCATTTCAAGAAAGGAAACCCATTCCTGGGCACCTATTGGGTTCAGCATTGGGATTCTCCCTTTACTCTTTGCTCCCCCTAGGATTGCCCAAATATTACGGGAATTTCTGGAGCAAAGCACACTTACTGTTTTACACCAGTTGCCCAATTTCAGATTTTTTTTATAGTGTTTTAACCACGTATGGTATTTATTTTTTAATTTTTGGGTATTGAGGGCAATTAGACTTAAAGAATGGTTAGTGGTTCTGAGTTTCCTTATATCTCCCCTAAGTTTACGTTTTGCATTGCAAATTATCTTATCAAATGGGGGATTCGAGGACATTTCCTTCAGTGCCAATGGGCGTCTGCATATCGCATGTTCCCCCGAGAAATTGGTTATCCAGTTTTCAATTTCATCGGGCGACATGGCACCTAGTTTTGTTGCATAGACTAAGTTCCACTGGTCAGTAACCCTAGAGGCCTTAATAATATTATTGTCAGACCAGATAATTCGGTTTGCTGGATAGTTTACAATTAATTCACTGCTATGAATATTCTGAGGAATGGAGAAAATAGTATCTATGGTCAAAATAAGCGGATTATGATCACTCCAAGGGCTCTGGGTTAATGACATATCGAGGACCTTAGTTGCCACTTCGGTACTGGTGTAAATATAGTCGATTGTACTCTGGTACAATCCCTGATGCCAGGTACTCTTTCCTGGTCTATCACTCTGGGTTCGACCATTCATTATCTCCAAGTCCCAACATTTGAAGAATAGACGCCAGCATTCACCCTCGGTATCCTCTAATACAGTCTCCATTCTGCTTTCTTGGTGTAGGCCATTAGTGTGAACAGATCCCCGGTCCCCAATAATATGACAATTCAAGTCGCCGGCAAGAATAATGTGGTTAGACCCGGTGTTCATTCTCCATTTGCCAATTAAATCGTGGAGTGCTTCTTGTATTAGTTCTCGATGCATAGCACCCGGGGGGTTGTAGACATTGATTATGAGCACTTTTATCGCTGTGACATCCATCCCTAATACTGCTTCAATTGCACAGATATAGTCCTCATAGGTTGTGGTTAGCCTGACACTAGGGAAGGTATTCTTCACTCCAATCAATAATCCACCAAATGGGTGACCTCTGGGTCCTTTCTTAGCTGGACAGTAGTGTATAGCATAACCGTCCATGAGAAGTGGTGATATGAGCCAAGTCTCCTGGAGTAGGAAAAAATCTTGAGTACCAATAAGCTGGGGAGAACACTGAGAGGTAAGAAGATGAGTGAAGCCTTGAGTATTCCAAGACAAAAGAGAACAAGTTCATTGCTTTTGGAGGACCATAGGGAGTGAGTCAGCCAGCCATTTCAAGGTGTTTTGAATATCACTTAGTTGTACCTTCTTGTTAGTAGGGAAGTTAGGCATTATGGCCTGACTTGTCTTCCTGGTACTATCTACGTTTGGAATTAATGGGTCCTCTTCTTCTTTGTTTACATCAACCCCCAATCCCACCTGTGCTAGACTAGATTTATGAGCACGAATTAGCTCGATCGTTTCATGTACCTCACAGTGTAGCGTAGTTACATTGGGGTTGGGTACTTTCAAAGGTTGCACAAAGGAGAAATCTTCAGACCGTATAACCCGCAGTTGTGGGATTAGATGAAGTTTGGCCAGCACTTGAGGTCTGTTCAGCCATTTATTTGCATTCCTTTGATTCAAATTTTTAATGTAGCATATTTTCAATAGAGTATTGTTAGGTTTATCGTTTTGTTTCACGGCTGATGAAGATTTCTGTGGAAATGTATCTTTCCTGCGTGGAGTAGAATATACATTGGATTCTTCCTCTGAATAGATTGGTGATCCTGGCTCCTGATCATTGCTACTGACATACGAGATCTCATTATGTTTATCAGGCAGTAACCAGCTAGTTAGTTTGCCTGCTTGTGCACTCAGGCGCTTCTTTGATCTGCAGGCTCTTTTCCGTGCTTTCCTAGATTTTATTGGCACGGGTGCTGTTGCTGGGAGTGGGGAGGCTATAATCACAGGAACCTTTTGGTTCTTTAACCGTCTGGTCAGTCTCCGTTGTTTCTTGGATATAGGAGCCACCTCCCCTTCCATTAAAGCAGATGCCCTTTCTTCATTAATAGAAGGAGCCTCAGTTGTAGAGATTTCTTTGGGACTCACAAGTTCCAGATGGGGGGTGTCTTGCAAGATTCGAGGGTCGGGTAGACCCAGCTGGAGGACTGTATTGACATGAATTCTACCACAATGTTTGAGTAGAATTTTTAGGGCAAATTGCATGGTGCCCATCGAAGTTTGGAGTTCAGCAATTGATGTTGCTTGGGAATGGGAGTTATCGTTTCCCCTGATCTCATCGGCCCCGGCTGACCCTTCCAGGTCGATATACAGATTAGGTGAGGCCGAAAGGCGGTCCCTTTCCGAGGTAGATGATGGGATATTGGGGAGAGGTGATTGTAGGTCTTTAACTCTGCTAGGGATAGTGCCACCAGTTGGTATCAGGTCTTGAGGCTCAGCGAATGATGCTGCCAATGCATCTGTCGCACGCAAAACCTGCGCTTCAACTGTCTGGCCACCATTGATGGCAGGATTTCCACCTCCTGGGAGAGGGGTCATGGATTTTTGTATGGACAGACAGAGATTCAACAGCGAGTTGTTATCAATATCCTCATAGTTAGAAACATCCAATGGTTGACTCCCATTGTGATTAGATTCATGGGAATCACCTAAAAGGTCAGAGCCCAATTTATTTTTTTAGGGATGACTTTTTGGAATAACGCAGGTATAGTGCCTTTATCGGGCTTCTCCCCCTCATGCACAATCTTATTGTCTTTAACAGTAGGTGTATGATCGTCCTTGGCACCGTTACCCCTCCTCAAGTTGTAGCGGGTTTTGGAAGTTTTAGGTTTAACCATTTTGAGCAATTTGAACGATTAAAAGGTAACCAGGATCAAAGAGGCTGTTAACACCTCCGCAGTCTCCTGATCACACGTATGTTTGCTTACTTAGCAATATTTCATGGAATAGTAAAGTTCAGCTTCACAGCCCTTACCTCCACTGAAGTTCGTAGTGTTTCGGTTCGACTGTATAGGGCCCAGTGTAGCTAGGTTATATGGCACCCCAGCACCAAACAGCCATAAAACAGTCAGCGCCCTTGACACCGTTGGGCTTAACGCCGCAAGGGTGAGTGTGGGCGTGTTTTAAAAGAACTTCTGGTCAGGTGATGTGTCACGTGTCCACCAGTTGGCTCCGCCCCCTCCAGGGAACGAAATTCACACAGCAAGAGTCCGTGCTGACTCGCAATGCTTTGGTCCAGTGAACAATTCAAAACGTTCGGTATGGTGAAAGAAAAGCTGCTTTGCAATGGATAAAAACGCACCGCTCGCCTGAATGCGGGCGCGTTTTAAAAGAACTTCTGGTCAGGTGATGTGTCACGTTTCCACCAGTTGGCTCCGCCCCCTCCAGGGAACGAAATTCACACAGCAAGAGTCCGTGCTGACTCGCAGTGCTGTGGTCCACTGAACAATTCCAAACGTTCGGTATGGTGAAAGAAAAGCTGCTTTGCAATGGATAAAAACACTTTTGCTTATGCTCAGCACAATTTACAAAAGTTGGCTGAAGGAATGGAGACCTATTATGATTTAAAATCCACCAAGAAAGAATATGAAGTAGGGCACAAGGTTTACCTGTACAATTTTCAAAGGTATTAAACCAAGGAGTGGAAATGTTTTTGTCTTGGCGTGATTCCTTTGAAATTGTAGATTAAATATCACATGTTGCCCAGAAGATCTGCATCCTAAAAGGGGAACAGACAGAAGACAAATGGGTCCACATCAATCAGTTGAAAAGCTGTCATCCCAGACACGCTTTAAGACTGATTGTAGAGACAAAACAAAGTCGAGCCGACAAACCATTCAAGGTGTGAAAACCCTGGATGGGAAAATATACCAGGTGATTGTTGTAATTATTATTCTTTGGAAATGATAAAACAAACTTGTTGAAGATATGTTCTCAAATTTGTGTATAGTTTTATGTAATATTTTCCTCTTTTGAATGGAAGTCTTAAAATGTATGTCTATTTCTATGTAAATATTTTCTCTCAAATGCATTGTCCATCTTCCAGGGAAATGTGGTGTGTAAAAAGTACCAAACCTGTTTTTCTTTCTATTGTTAGATGTCTAACTTCCTTAACTTCCAGCCTTGAGGCAAGAAGGGAGTCCGGAGAGGACCTTTGGGACCCTGCAAGGAAAAAATAAAGGGGGTGCCAAGCTACACCCCCAACCCAAAGATTAAAGGGGAAGCTGGAGTGCCCACTCCCTAATGAAGGAAATTTAACTGGATTGACTCCACCCGAAAGAAAAATATAAGAAAAAAAGAAAGGAGTCTTCGGATTAAACCCCACTCTGCCCTGTTCTTCCCAACAAAAGAATCATGGAAGAAAAGGCGGGGGGCATGTGGGGTGTTATCAAAGGCCCCAAAACAACAGAACTGACGAGCCCTCTGGAAAACTGACCTGCCGGCATTCAGAAACCTGCACACTGATAAATTGGGCCAAATTAGGCAGATTGTGAGGGTGTCTTTCTGCAGGAGAAGTCCAGAGAAGGCTAAAACAAAAATGTAATCCAAGTGCAGATTGAAAAAGAACGTCACGTTGTGGGCTGAGAAATAAATGCAGCAATTTTTCACTGTAACTGTCACCCATCGAAATGGAGTGCACCGTGACAATTCAGACCCACTTTTTAGCAGAAAAATTAACAGCAGATAATTAAAAGTGTATTTTGTTCAAGACTGAAAGAAACAGCCCTGCACTCAAAAGCAAAGTGAACTCTGGTCAGTAAAACACACAGTGTGTCAAAGAATAATGGCTCATATTAGAAAATGCAGTATGTGAGTTCATTTCAGCCAAGAATAATGTCCACAATTCAGGAATGTCTTCCCCCACTGCCAGCCTTGTTTGTGCATCCCAACTGTTTTCAAATGCAATAAAATGTGGCCTGCCTGAAGGGTGTTCAAAAACAAACTTTCTCTAGACTTGCTGTCTCTGAAGGCTTGGCTTTCTGCAGAATAAATGGCACTAGCCGGTACGTGACTGAAGGTGAGGAGGGGTTACACATAAGGGAAACTGAAACTTTGAAAGAAATTCAAGAAATAGAAGCCTTTCTGATCAAAATGGTGGTCCCCTTCATATAAGAGGACAGTATGCCATATGGCACAGGGCCTCGTGACATCACAGCTCCTTATCTGCAGTGGGAGATCTCTGTGTAGCAAATGCATCCCCCATTTACGATCTGTATCCACCAACTTCAAACAACCAACTTCAAGCAACAAAGAGACTAATAAAAACTCTGGTCACACGCTGGTCAAGAGAGACAAAAGGCTTTGAGGAAGCATAGCTCCTATTTGCATAACTTAAAGATGCAATATTAATTTAAAATAACTATTATCATTTAGGCTTTTTCCCCCAGCAACCACAAGTCGTACTGCCTTGATTTAGGAGTGATTTGTTAGATAATTTTCAGACGATTTTGTTAAAATCATCCACCTGCGATTTAGTAAACTGTAATGGCCATCTAAAATGGGTTTCTGGCTGATCTGAAAATGCCCTGAATTTAAGAGTTTGCAAAATGGTGGAGGGTACAATTAGGAATGTTGGGAGTAAATTGCGTGTTCATAATTGATATGCGTTTTGTGTAAATGGTGGAAAATTGCCACATGGCCGTGAAACATAGTGTGGACCGGGAGGTCATTTTATTAAATTCCCTTTGAGTAGCTGAAGCAGAATATATGTATGTTATGGCAGTTACAAGTAAAATGATGAAGTTCTGCTACAAAACTCAATAGATCCTTAGCCTATTTAACTAAAAAATATTAATTAAATAGATTCCCCTTGGTTGCACACCACATAGTGATTTTTGTTAAAATTCAAATTAACAAAGCTCATTCCTGGTGTGCACTGAACACTATAGAATGTAATTTAATTGGGTAATCTTATGTGTCCTGTTCAACCTGACTTCTTTAGAAAGAGAGGTTACTTTGTCCCATAACTAAATAAATCCCTAATCTGCCAGCTTCCCCAACATAGGCCTTTAAGTGGAGAGGGGGTCTAAATTCTGAAATTCTAAAGTCATCCCAAAGTTTTGCTGTCCAGCTTCCCCAATACAGGCCTTTATGTCGAGGTGGGTCTCTAATCCAAAATTCTTCAATCATCCCAATTCTTCTGTCCAATTTATCCAACACAGACCAAAGTAGGGGGGTCTGAAAAACCCACTACTCAATCACCATGGTTAATTTTACTGCTAGCCTTTTAAG
The DNA here is from genome assembly GCF_040938575.1 of Ambystoma mexicanum. NCBI lineage: Eukaryota > Metazoa > Chordata > Amphibia > Caudata > Ambystomatidae > Ambystoma > Ambystoma mexicanum. The sequence continues at coordinate 241,186,239 of NC_090934.1, forward strand.
CGTGCAGGAAAACCTAAATTGCACAGCATTGCATCTGTAAAATAATTGTTTTCACTGACCAGCACAAATTATATCTTGAAGTGAAAGAAAAGTATTGTAATTGTGTTTTTTCAACCCATTGGTGTGATTTGTTAGTGTAACAAGAAATTAATTGTGAGCCACAAAGAAGGTGGTGTGTGTAGTTTTGTGTGATTTCTGTTACCTATAATTCAAATAAATACCCATATATTTCCTGTACACCAGCCTGGTTCTTAGTTCATTGGTAGCTTAGGGGGAGGGACCCAAGGGGTATGAGATGAATTGGAGATAGGGCTGAATAAAGAACTGACATTAAACCGTTTCCTGTGTGACACCTAGATTGGGGAGGGAAGGAACTCCCTGTGGTGAGGGTGGCCTCTCAATAAACCGTTGCATATTCAAGTAGGTGTGACCATTCTAATTTGTGTCTACACACATGAGAGAGATGTGCTTGTGCATGGAGGGCCATGTGCGCTTCAGGATGTTTGTGTTTGTGTGTGAGTGTGTGCGCACATACACCTTTAGGTGTGTTTGTATGAGAAGGTGTCTGCAGCTCATACCGCTAATCTACCACATGTATTGCTAGCAAAATTGTTCTTTCCTGAAGTTTGCAACTTAGAATAACAAGCTATTTCATGCCTTTTGTGGTATCCTGTGCTTCCTGCACCCATGTGGATGGTAGGAGCTAATTCGTATATTATTGTCAAGCAAGAAAGTCCAACACCAGTGTGTTAGAGGGCTGTGTTCGTTCTGAAATATGTGCTGCTGCCTTATCGTTCCTTAAATCTGCAGTGTGATGAGCCAGTTAATTGGATGACATATTCTTACAAGAAAATAGACTTTCAATCTATATTTTTCAGTATGGTAAGAAGTTGCTTCACAACTCTAATTATTGCCTCCTTATTTAACAATGATTTCAATTGTGCGTTCAATATTCCAGGGCTCTGAGCTCAGAACTCAATAGTTCTTTCAAACTTCAAACAGCTCGCTTTCAAGTCCAATAATGTATCAGTTATTTAAGTGTGCTAGGATCTTGCCTCCAATATCCAAGACTTTACTCCATGTACCAGAATGCTGCAGTATTTTATATGTACCAGCATCTCGACTGGTCATAGAAACAGGTTGTTCAAAATTCCAAGACTTTAACTTCAAGTCCCAAAATGTAACAGTCCCTTCAATGTTCCAGCACCTTGACTAGAGTGCAGCGTGTTTCCACATTCCATGTCTTTGCTCCCAGGCCCCTAAATGCAACAATAATACAAAATATTACCTGTTTTATTCCTTTTTCTTTGTGGAGGACTATGCGGGCTTCCCACAACTCAAGATGCACATATCACATGCTCCTCCTGTTACTTGCACTAGGAAACTCCCACAAATAGTTCAAAGACACAGCGCTTCAGCTCAAGTCTCATAGTGTTCATTTGGGCATTTACTCGCCAATGGAGCACGTATGTCTTCCTGTGTCCGATGGCTGGTCTGTCCTCCTCTTTTGGCATGTTGGCATTCACACACTACATGCAGCTCAGTGACTTTCTCGTGATTCATTTTGGTCTTAGGCAATTCCTGGCGGCCTTTTTCCTCTGTTCCATGCTTCTTTCTGGCTTAGCTACTTTAGACAGCTTTCTTCACCTCCATTCTCCCATTCCTCCTAGCATTTCCTTTCTGCTCCTGACAGAGTATTCCTTCTGCGGCTCGGCGAGCGCAGTGTCTCTTCACAATGATGCTCTACAATCAAAGGCACCTTTAATACAATTTGAGCCTCATTAGTGTGAGGTTGATGCCGTACGTCTTGATGCTAATCGCTGCTTAGGGGAGCTTATAAATGATTTGTTGGCAAGTTCTATATGAGGGGAATGGATCTACTTCCTCAGCCTGGGGAATGCTTCTTCTCTGAGGGATGGGTCTGCTGCACGAGAAGAGGGGGCTGTGTACCGTCTGCGTATTTAAAGGGTGTTAGACAAATAATAGGGGGTTACAGAAGCGTTTCCAAAACGTTGTGATGTTAGGCATTCCTTTTGAGGCTGTATGCTCCGTTATATATTATGACTATGTCTGCACCATCGTGTATTATACACAAAATTATGTTGCCAGATAAAAATAACCTGTTCTTGTCATGGCACGGCTTGTGCTTTTCTGCTTAGAGCCAGGCTAGGACCCATGGCTCGAGCATAGCTTGCCTTTTTGCTTGACTCTAGCAGTAGATTCTGAGCATAAGGAAAGTGAGAGTGCAGTGTGCTATCAGGGACGTCATTTCACCAAAATGCCTGGCCTAGCGGAAGTGACATCACATGACCCGTGACATCTGATGACAACACAGGAAGTGATGTCATTTGACACCACCTCGAAGTGTCATCACGGGAAGGGAAGGAAAACGACCTTTCACCCCTCGACAAAACAGGAAGTGGCATCACATAGCATTGTTTCTAAGTACACTATGAAAAATATGGTTACGATATCACTGTAAAGTGATATACACTTCCTACAAGAATGGATCTCCATGTGTATTGTTAATATCAGTGCGTATAGGCCCATATTACCAAATCAATGTGAATGCAAGCAGACATCCAAGGCCAAACGATAATGATGTATTGTATAGTATTTACACTTAAGCGCTTCATATAGAACAAATATACATACAATATCACCCAACCTGTGTTGGTACTCATTTATCAACCTCAGTAGGATGAAAGGCTGAGTTGACCTTGCTCAGAGTCGAACTAGTAGATCACACACTCATTGCAGCAGCCAGCACTCTACCCTCTGTGTTATCTCATTGGCTATAGATATCAGAAACCCAGCCACTCCAGAAACAATGAGCCGCATGCTGCTGGCCACAGCCCACGAGCCTCAATTTAAATAAATTAAATATTTGTTTTTTTGTTTAGGGATAGCAAGGGAGACCTCAGGGGTCACAGTTGTGCCATGCTGGTGAACGGGAGTCTGTTGTGACATTAGAGAGACAGGGAGTGGGTGGGATTCAATGACTGACAGAGAGTGCAGTGAATTAAATTAGGGAGTCTGAAATCAAAAGTAATGATTTAGGGGAGCATAGAGTGGAGGTCTTAATATGGGGGGCAGAGAGACGAGAGACACTAGCAAGGCTGAGAGAGGAGGGGGCAGACATGAGATGGTCTGACAGTGCAGGGGCCGGGGGGCGGGGCGAATGTATGGTAAAAGGGGCTCAGGACGGAGAGGATGATACCAAGTGGTCTGAGAGTGGAGGGGTGCTTGAGCATGGAGAGTAGTGATATGAGGGTGGGGGGAGTGGGTGGTATAAATGAGTGGGTGTCAGTGTGGAGGAGGATAATATAAAGGGACTCACACTAAGAAAGTAAAGATGAGGTTGGGCAGGTGGGCAGGAAGGGTAATAGGTGAGTCATTGAGTGAAAGGGTGTTAGCTAGGTTCCATAATATTTTGAATGATATCTATCAGTGAAGGTGGCTTGAAAACTTTATCAAACCTATCGACTGTTTTTCCAAAGACTGTTTTGCGGCCATTCCACTGCTAGCGCGTGGCACAGTTTTGAAGCCGCCTAAACTAATGTAAACAAACATGTGACTGAATTGACCTCCCGCCCTGGCTGCACGCAAGCCATTTGAATGTTTCCGGCATTTGAATGTTTCCGGCGATGTGATCATCATACCCATGACATATCACGCATTTGGCAGGTATCAGACTCCACCCCAGCCACACTGGCCTTCTCATATGTTTCCGAACTGCCACACCACCACCCACTTTGAGGTGCTCCAAAATCAACCCTAAGATGGACATACTCTGCCCCAGCCCCATTAGCCATTCAAAAGCAGAAGCCTGATAGGAAATCATATGATTTCCATATGGTCACCTTCACCACCAGTCCTGCTCAGTGGGCTTCAAAGCTTGTATCGGCTCTGGGTCACAGAGCATCGTCAGTCAGCACTGGAACCTTCCTTCAACCAAAACAAATTGAAAGAAGCATTGGAAATGCCAACAGTTTGGGCTTTTATATAGACATGGGAAAGGCACTTGCCAGGCACAGCAGTATTGGTATTAACTGATCCTTGATGGTGGCAGGTGCAACATAGTGTGAGTACCAGGGCATCTAATAGTTGCAAATGCTTAATACTTTTACCCAAGCCTACATTGCTGGCTTTGCCAGTGCTTGTGTTTATGCCCCGGCTGGCCCTGGCCCTTTCTGCCTCTGCCCTTATTAACTCACCCCTCTGTGTAACCTATGTCACAGGGAGTCACTCCCAAGCCCGGATATCGGTCTACCATTTCTTGCTAGGCCTATACCGCACAAAGGGCCCTGACTGTGCACAGTCCCATGAAAAGGTACCAAGCGCCTGCCAGGCGGCAGGGTACGTACATCGCCCGACGCCACGCGTGGCAGCAAGCCCCGGCAAGAGGGGGCCCCCGCCTGTTCTGTTTGTGCTGCTAACAGTTTGGGAGTCAGCGGCCCACAGGGACTGACGGGAGCCAAACCCGCACAGATGGTGCCGAAGGGACGCCACGATTCCGCGCCCGCCATCTGCATCTGCCTGGCAACGTGAACGGATGGATTTCTTCCTCTGCCCTTGATCGGGAAGCCAATGTTTCTCTGTAATCTGTGAAAAGAGCCAGAGTTTCGAGATTGCAGAATGTGAAAACTGCTTTATCTGTGCTCGGCCGCTAGAGGCGCGCAGCCAGGGCACGTGGCCATGGTCTAACGGTAACCGGAGCCAAGGTGAGAGGCAGCAGAAGAGCACATACTAAATGGAAGAGTTTCTAAACCAAAGACGTGACGTTGTGTAAGCTCTGAGAGGCTGGCAGACTGGCATGGAGCAAACAGCCAAATGTGGGGGTAGGCTTAGAGAACACCTTAAAAGCATATCCAAATAATCACTCACTCCCCTCTAGGAGTGCCCACAAACATCCGTTTAACATGTTCAGTAAAGCCTCTTATTTACTCATGTCCTGATGTGTTCGTTTTTTTCTTTGAGTCTGTGTCTAGGATTTTCGAAGCCCTGTTTGGCAAAAGCTTATGCGTTGTCCCCATCTGATATGACGTCATAGAAAAGCCCTTACGAGGAATGTCATCTGTCATTTGCAACACTCAAGGGCATCATAGAATGTGACATTGTAAGAAGTCGCCATGGGTAAGCCAAGAGAGAGGAATACATTTGTGGAGTGTAATAGAAGAATTGCCAATTTTATTTTATATATTATTTTACATACAGAGAGCAGCACGATAGTAAACGATGAGTGAGGCTTTTTTTAACAGTATAAACTGGGAAGTGAACATACCAATTGTAGCTGACAAGGCATAGCACGAATCAATTAATTGCCCAGGATCACACACTTTGGGGAGACTCGTATTCAAGCTCATTATGCATTTTAGCACTGAAAGCAGGCATCTTTCCGGCTTTAGCTTCTGCAAATATTGTGAAGGTTTGGGTTTCAAGAGGCAAAACAATAGTCGTATCGAAATGCCATGAAAAAATACATGTTTCATAATAAACTAAATTGACAACATATAAATCGCAAAGAAACATATTGATCAAAAGAGCTTGATTACAGCTTTATTTTCCCCATCTTGAATGGACGTTTTCAATAGCAACATGCAAAGTTCTGTGAACCCAAATAAATGCCCTTTGGGTTTTAAAACGATGTTAGCCAAAAACTGAAGGCAGTGCATGATAGGCTTACCGGCTTGTAGTCATTACTTCACACGAATGCACGGTTTGTACTCCTTCCATGTGTAATCATAAAGCCGCTGAGGGAAGGCCAAGTGGAAAGGCCTTTGCCCCTCTCTGCAGCTCGGCTGCGAGGCGAACTACAAAGAGGCACAATCGCTGTGCCCGCAGCACCAGTGCTGTTCCAGGGCCCCCACTTGCCTGCCCGAGCACTCTCTGGGGCTACGACACGCTATGAGGAGCGTAATCAACCTAAGATGGCCGCCGCCGTATCTGTATCTATGGAAACGACCACAACAAGAAAATGCCGCCGAGCCGATTGCCTCCCACACCTCGCACCGACCTCCCCTCCTGCTTTAAATGGAGCGGAGGTGAACTGCGAGGTGAGGCCGTTGAGGGAAGGCCAACTGGAAAGGCCGTCGCCCCTCTCTGCAGCTCTGCTGCGAGGCGAACTACAAAGAGGCACAATCGCCGTGCCTGCAGCACCAGCGCTGTTCCAGGGCCCCCACTTGCATGCCCGAGCACTCTCTGGGGCTATGACACGCTACGAGGAGCGTAATCAACCTAAAATGGCCGCCGCCGTATCTGTATCCATGGAAACAACCACAACAAGAAAATGCTGCCCAGCCGATTGGCTCCCACACCTCGCGCCGACCTCCCCTCCTGCTTTAAATGGAGGGGAGGCGTGCAGCGAGGCGAAGCCGCTGAGGGAAGGCCAACTGGAAAGGCCGTTGCCCTTCTCTGCGGCTCTCCGCTGCTCGGAGATGCTGGATGCAGGAATCCATTCCCGAAAGGGGATCACTATATGCTCGCAAGCCTATACGGCCCTCCCACCCAATCTAACACGCAGAAACGAGCACCTCTCGCTGCGCTCTGGCTTCCGGAAACCCGGCACATTCCCGCCCAGTATCGCCTTCCGAAATGATCGCCTGCGCACAAGGTATGAGGCACTAAGCCGCTTTCACCACCCCACTAGCGTGTACTCTAGCCATGGCACGTTGAAGCCCCGTTCTAATGTAGGTCACAGTACACTGGCAGCACGTACGGACACTATATCTGAACATACCCGCAAGCCAGCCTTTACACGTACAGAACCTGCAATCAATGAGGCCATACGCCGCATGAATAGGGACGATCCGCACGGTGCCCTTCCTGCAGCACAACATGTAAGTTCTATCTGCACAGACCTAAACGCTTTCACTAGTCTGGTAATTGTCGCTTCTACTGCCTTGCCGATCAAAGATGCCCCTACCAATGCAATGTTATGTAAAAGTGACCCCACTGCGCTGCTGGTCAAAGATGCCCCTACCAATGCAATGTTATGTAAAAGTGACCCCACTGCGCTGCTGGTCAAAGATGCCCCTACCAATGCAATGTTATGTGAAGGTGACCCCACTGCGCTGCTGGTCAAAGATGCCCCTACCAATGCAATGTTATGTAAAGGTGTACCCACTGCGCTGCTGGTCAAAGATGCCCCTACCAATGCAATGTTATGTAAAGGTGACCCCACTGCGTTGCTGGGCAAAGATGCCCCTACCAATGCAATGTTGTGTAAAGGTGACCCCACTGCGCTGCTGGTCAAAGATGCCCCTACCAATGCAATGTTATGTAAAGGTGACCCCACTGCGCTGCTGGTCAAAGATGCCCCTACCAATGCAATGTTATGTAAAGGTGACCCCACTGCGCTGCTGGTCAAAGATGCCCCGACCAATGCAATATTATGTAAAGGTACCCCACTGCGCTGCTGGTCAAAGATGTAACTGCATTCAATGATGCCTTGCTAGATTCTGCTGCTCCGAGCAATGATGCCTTGCTAGATTCTGCCGCCCCCAGCAATGATGCCCTGCTAGATTCTGCTGCCCCCAGCACTATGTCTGTAACTGCATTCAATGATGCCTTGCTAGATTCTGCTGCCCCTAGTACTATGCCAGTAAATGCCTTGACTGCACCATGCTAGACTCTGCTTCTCCTAAACCCACACTGACCACAACAACCAAACACTGCAGGCCCAACCCCAACCTCCTCTTTTCCGCCCCGGTTAACGCCCGTTCCATCCCAGCACACATGCTTGACGTGCATGATCTTATCTCCAAAGATAAGCTAGACATTCTCTTTGTGTGCGAAACCTGGTTGCAAGACACCTCTGGCCCTGCCCTCTCACTGGCTATCCCACCAGGATACACCATATTCAGGCAGGACCGGCTAGGTCAAAGGGGTGGAGGTGTGGCCATCATAGCCAAGGACACCCTTGACATTAAAAGAATTCAGTGTGATTTTGGTCATAATGCGGAATACCTCCTCATTAAACTCAAGACCTCCCCCAACTCTTCCATTGCCTTTCACCTCGTATATCGCCTGCCAGGCCCGCTAGGTGACTTCCAAGAATCCATCATCCACTCTCTCTCTCCCACAACTTGAAAACTACAACTAACGTAGTATTACTCGGCGACCTCAATCTCGGTCTAGGCGATCCCCATGATTCCAATGCCTCCACACTTCAGAAAGGACTAGCCACCCTTGGATTTCTTCAAAGCATCACCGAGCCCACTCACATCAAAGGACGTACACTGGACTAGGTTGCACATCACAACTGTCCCATCCCATTCTCCACCACCACACCCTTACCTTGGTCAGACCATTTCTATATCAACTTTCACATTGACATGTCCTCAGATCCCTCCAAACCCTCTATCCTTCTCCCTGCCATACTTTTTAGGAGCTCCAAGAAGCTGACAAAAGACTCTCTCCTACCGCACCTTCTAGTTCCTGCACTGCAACCTCCCTTTCTAAATGATCCTGTTATCCTAGCCAACACCTTCAACCAGTTGATTACCACGGCGGTAGACATCATTGCCCCCCTTACAGCCAAAAAAGGCAAGAAAACCAAGCATTCTAATGCCTGGTTCTCCCAAGCACTCATGGATCTTTGAGCCAAAAAAAGGGCATCACTTTCCACATGGAATAAAAACCCTACTGAACTGAACAAAACCGCATTCAAGACGATTGCGAGGGAATATAAATCAGCCATCATTCATGTCAAAGCTGATTCCTACAATACTAGGATCAACAATGCAAAATCAGGGACCAAAGAAATCTTTGCGATTTTTAGGGAACTCGAATCACCCTCCTCTCCACCCACCACAATTGTTAAAGATCAATCATGGTGCAACCAAATCCAATCTGCCATGCTTGACAAACTTGACACCCTGCACACCAAAATTCTTGCCCATCAAGAAGCCCTCGCCTCCCTCATAGCCTCCCACACAGCACCCCCCACATGCAATGCAGACAACCGGATACCTAAATTCGAATTTACTGCCATGAACGAAACAGAGGTCATGGCCCTCATAAAATCCATTAAGCCCTCCAAATGCAAGGGGGACGCATGCCCGGCGCACATCATCAAAGAATGTGCACCAGCACTTGCGCCATTTGTTACTGCTTTCATCAATTCGTCTTTCCAAACAGCTCATGTACCTATATCCCTTAAAGAAGCTTGGGTGAGACCCCTACTAACCTGTCTCGATCCAATGACACCAGGGAACTATAGACCCATCACCACAGTTCCGTTTTTATTAAAAATCCTCGACAAAGCAGCCTACCTGCAAGTTCAAAAATATATTGAGGACAATCACCTTCTTGGACTTCACCAGTCTGGCTTTCAACCTCGCCATGGCACTGAAACGGCACTACTAGATTTGAAAAACCAAATAGATGACCTCAGAGATGCAGGCAAACCTGCTCTCCTCCTGCTTTTAGACCTCTCCGCTGCCTTCGACCTCGTTGAGCACAAAACCTTATGTCACCATCTCACCTCCACGGCAGACTTCTCTCCTAAGGCCTGCGACTGGATCAACTCGTTCCTTCAGGAGAGAGTAATGAAGGTCTTTTCTGAATCGGCCAATGCCACCCCGAGCCCTATCAAATGTGGGGTCCCACAGGGCTCATGCATAGCCCCTACACTGTATAACCATTTATCCAGACCCTTATTCAAAATCTTAGACTCGCTGGGCATCTCATATACTAATTATGCAGATGACACCCAGGTGCTCATACCTCTCACAGGAGACTATCTAGCTGACTCCAACACCCTCAACCTCATCTACTCCACCATACAATCTTGGATGGCAGATAATTGGCTCTGTTTAAACGGTGACAAAACGGAACTCCTGCTGATAGGATTCCCCTTCACTCAAAATAAACTTGCCAAAGAATACCATACATTCACAATTGATAACATCCCTATCACAGTATCACAAACGATCAAAACACTAGACGTGTACCTTGAACCAAGCCTCAACATGGACAGGCAGGTCAACGCCATCGCATCCTCTGCAGCTTACCACGCCAAACTTATTAACGCTGTCAGACCCTTCCTAACCCAACAGAACTGTATCACCATAGCTAGAGCCCTCATCGGCTCTAGACTGGACTACTGCAATGCCCTCTTCATTGGCCCATCCCAATAGAATCTGGCCAAACTTCAGATAGCACAAAACAACGCCTTAAGGGCAGCCACTGGCCTTTCACGCAGGGAACACATCTCCACGATCAGAAGACAGGCACATTGGCTACTAGCCCTAACCCACAAATGTATTCACAGCCTCGCCCCCAGATATCTTACGCAAAGAATCTCCAGACAAACAGCCTCCAGACCTGCAAGAACTGCATATGCTAACCGCATCACAGTACCTCACTCACGCAGAGTGCGTGCTGGAGGATCTAGCTTCCCAACTATGGCCGCCACTCTTTGGAACAAACTCCCAGACCAGATTAGATCTATTGAGTCCCATGCCGCCTTCCGCAAGGCCCTAAAAACAAGGCTCTTTGTCTAAAGAGGATATTCTTCTTCTATAATGTCTCTACTCCTGCTATAACTTGAACTCGACATACTCTGTATTGTAGAACATTGTACTCAGTAACTCACCTGTATAAATAACTATATGTTGTTAAGTTTCACACATTGGGCTGCTTATTGTAACCCACAAGCAAGCCTCCTCAAGTATACTTATAGCGCCTTGTTGCTTAGAGGTTTGCAGTGCGCTTTACAAATCCCAAAATAAATAAATAAATAAATAAACAAATCACACCTCATAAGAGACACAGTCAACCTATAACAACCAGTGGGGTCGCTAGAGGGGGATCTGGGAGGGGGGCGCTTGTGCCCCCCACCTAAGGCGAGAAAAGACCATGTTCTATGTTCGTGGTGTTATTTGTACTCACTAAGGCAAATGTCTGCAGATCACACAGCAAATACTCTCCTTTTGTCTCAACACTAGCAGTGATCTTGGTATGCATTCTTGCATCGGTATGAACATGAGCACGAGCCACTTCTCAGGTGTTCCTGCCCGGCTTCTGCACAGCGACCTCCATAGCGTGCAGGGCAGCTTGTCTCCCCCTCCCATCAGAATGTAGTGCACGAAACTGCTAATGATGGGCCATTAGTAATTGAATGGTTTCGTGCCTGTATTCTGATGGGAGGGAGGTGCAGTGGGGTGTGGGTAGCTGGTGTGCACAGCAGCCTCTCTGTAGGAGTGCTTGTGACATCACACAATACCTTTCAAAGGCGCGCCCCCTACCCTTTTGTCTCTGCCCCCCTATTTTTGTCTTTGGTGCCCTCTGTGCCCCTCCTAAATTTGATTTTGGCGACGCTACTGATAATAACCCCTTCACTGCCGTGTATGTGGCCACCTACCACTAAGCCGTCCTTTTCGATGCACCGCCTAAACAAAGGATGCAGTAAGAAACTATTTGGCAGATCTCATGGAGAGCTAGTGGGTCTCCCTGTCCTTTATGGGAAAAACAGGCAAACTTAGCTCTCTGGGCTGTGCCCTGAGCGCTCTGAAAGCTCCGAACGGTTGATCCTGGGCTGGACAAGTGACATGTCACCGGGACCGTCTCCTAAACGGTTGACCACGGACATGCAGTAGAGCATGGCTAGCTTGGCACGCTGTAGCTTGCAGTGTTCCTCGTATACCGAGGGTCGAGTCCCAATAAGCGGCTACCACTTTTTTTGTAGGTGAGGCTCGGCACGTGCTTTGGGCTGGCACTGGCCGGAAGCTTGGTTGAGGTGCGTCAGCCCCCCCCAACAACCCCCCCCCCGCAGCAGACGTTGTAGTGCAAGATCTGTCATGGATCTCAGACGGGGGTAGGGTCTAGACTGCCCTGTTCAGGGTAGGTGTTTACACCCTCACTTGAAAGTTAGAGAGAATCGTATGAAATGGGCGCGCAGCCGCAGCTGTGATGTTTATCCAATATAAACCCTGCTGGACAGTGTGCCAAGGGAAAACCTAAAGCAATCTTGGTTTATTTCATGTCTGCCAATGAGGTCCCAATCGACAACGGATCATGAAAGGAAATGACAGCGTTCCAACATTTTGTAATGATCCACGTGACGTGGTGTCAGCTGGTAACTGTGCTGTTGTTTGCCCTATTCGGCGGTCAGAGAAAAAAGTGACCAGAGCCACGAGGTTGAGCATTGTGCATGTGGCATATGATGGTTCAGAGCTGGTGCTGAAACAAGGCAATGGTTGGTGGCTGCCAAGGGCCCACCAGCAGCAGTGCAACACAATGCCCACTCCTGGCCCAACAAACCTCAAATCTGGCCCCATCGTAAGGAAGGGGGCATCAAAATGTCACTCTGCCCGGGGTTGCTTATTCCTTGCACCAGCCCTGGAGAGGGTGAAATAGCCACCGTTCAGACCATGATCTTAGCTCATCCTGACTTTCGGATCAGGCTCAGTCCTTTCATCTGGCAGCCGGTTTGGCACGTTGTGCCCAGTGAGCCCGGGGTACAGCTGCACGTCGCTCTTTACCAGTCTGACCCACTTTAGAGGACTTTTTGTCTTTCTTCGACTGAAGACCAGGACTGATAACTATTGTGTTACCTTTGGGTTTGTGGCTACTGAGATGGATGCTTCTCCTCAACAATCACGTGTTTCACATGTGTTGAGAACATAGAATGGCCTCGCTCTGAGAGATCTGCTTGTCCCCATGTCTGCTCCCGTGGCCATGATGGAGTTATCAGCTGCCTTTCCAGAATTCTCACGACAATGCTTTACCCATCTACCTCATCTTTCTTGGGATCATTATCCCCCCTCCTGTTACTGAGCTCGACACCCCAATTCAACTTGATTATTTACTGATCTCAAGGCCATGTTCAATTTGGATTTTGTTTGAAATTAACCATGGCAACAAGGACTCCCTCGGGATACAAATTCTACTCAGGCCCTGGGTGGTGTAAATCCAGCTGAGTTTTTAAGCTCGGTTATAGGTCGCTCTGTGTCCCATTTTGAAGACAACTAGGGGAAAGCCCCTGTTCCGTGTCTTACTTCTCGATGGCTGCTAGCAGCAAACAAAGTTGCTCAATTAACAATCTCATTTTGGACTTTGATCTAGATTTGATTTCTACTACGGAAACCTGATTGGCAGGTCACACCCTGTCCACATTAAATGATCTTGCCCCACTGGGTTTCTCGGCTTTTATCCACAATCGCTCAGCGGCGCATAGTGGCGGAGTCGCTATACATTCTAAGGAATCATTCAAAATCGTTGTTAAATGTATACCTGAATTTGGTTCAGTGAAAATGCTACATGTTAAGTGCATTGTTAACTCTTTAACTTCAGTTGATTTTCTGTTAGTTTACTTTCCCCCTCCCTTAATACTTATGTCTTAGTCTTTTTCGTAGACGCAATTGCTCAGCTCCTTCCATTTTGCTCTAGCCTTTTACATTTGGGAGACTTTACTTTCTGGGAAGTAGGTGGTAACCACAGCAAAGCTAACCATTCCTTGATTCCCTGGCAAAGCTCGGCTTGGCCCAGCATGTGTCATCTCCTACCCATGTAGCCGGGCATATTTTAGATTGTGTTTGTGATAATTCGGGGTTCGTTAAGGTTGATGCACCGGTTTTCTTACCTTGGGCGGATCATGTGGGCATTCCCTTTATAAATGGTTAAGCCGATGATAGTGCCACTTTTTCATCTATGGTCACCACACACGTTACTATTGGGAACATTTGCTTCTAGAGAGTCTAGCACCATGCATTCCTGCCTCCAGTGGTTCGGAGTCACTTGAAGTTTCATTTCCTCACCCTTCTTGGTTACTAGATGCATTTCATGAAAAGATTTCTTTGGCTCTTGATCAGTTGGCACCAGGCCTTCCACCTTTGTATAGGGTAGGGGGCTGGAGGCAGGCTCTTTGTTTCCCCCTACCCTTAAATTATTGAAAAAAGAAATGAAGACAACGTGAAGGGATGTGAAGGAAACATGATTCAAAAGTCAGATTTGCTTACAAATTGCAGCTGCGTTGCTATAAAAAGAAATTAATCAGAATTGACCAATGCTTGATATTCCTAAACTTATCTCTTTGGTAGACAGGTCAGGCGACGGATTTCCTTAGGAAATCTTTTCATCTTTCTAGGCTAGGACAGAATCTGCCCCTCACGAGCCCTGTCCCGCTAGATGTTTAAAGAAGGTCTCAATCTCTGCCTAGTGATAAATATGTTGCATCGGGCTTGGTCTTTGACTACCTGGAATTTGCAATAGTTACTCCTTCACTGATAAAACCCTCTTTGGATCCGAGTAATCTAGCACATTTTGCCCGAGTCCTCTGTTACACTATCCAAGTAAGCTGATGGAGGAAGTGGTAACATCACAACAAACAGTCTTTTGATGAAGAGCATGGGCTTTTTGTCACTGCCCAAGCCAGTTTTTTGTCCCGTCATAGCACTGAATTAATACTGGTGACAGCAATGGATGACATCAGATGCCTCATGGATGATGGAGAGGTGAGACCCTGATTTTTCTGGCCCTCACAAGGGCATTTAACACAGTCAACTATACTATAACTTTAGAGGGAACCCAGAACCTGTAGGCTATGCAAAATTTAGGATGCCGCGGAAGCGAATGGGCACGTTTTACCACCATGCAGTGCCTTAACATAATGGTATATTACCAGTTTGGGGAAATGTGTACATAAAACAGACAGTGTTGCTGCATAGACCTTTTGGCACTGGAGCTTGGCTGTTACAGATATTTCACTGACTTTGGCCATTGTCAACTTATGCTACAGAATCGAGAAGATTCTAATAAAAAATGAGTGTAGGGGACACTCATGTCAGGTATTGGAAGATGATAACACAAGCGGGCGTTGATATGAATGATCAATCCAATAAGGTTGAAATGTTAATAGATTATTCAGATTACCCCCTGATATGGTAAGGGGGTTGTTTCTCCTTTAGCCTGTTGGCTAGACTTCATACTATTAGAAACTGCTCGACGTCAGGCCTTAGTTACGCTGATTTTTTAACTTATTTAACTAAATTGTCTAACTGGTGTTCTAACTGCATTAAGGACAGTCAGGCTCAAATCCGATTAGAATGTGTTAGTATAATTAGGCACTTTAAATGTACATTGATTAATGTAGTCTTATTTAGTAATTGCTCAGCTTACTGCACAAACCGTATTGGATGACATTTAATTGTGATTAACACTTTAAATAAATATAGTGGTGCTATCAACAAAGTTTGGGACTTCCGATATTAGGATTTGTTAGGTCTCTAATGAAAGCTTTGAATTGTATTTAATTATATTTTAGATACTTTTGGGAATATAAGTGATTTTTAGATTCATTAGTTATAATATTATTATTAGAACGATGACATGATTACAACAATATTGTAGTATTGCATTCTTGTGTTAAGGTGTTGTGTCTATAGTGCCTAATGAAACTTTTAGTTACAGTATATGTTATGTACATAGATATGTGAAAAGTTTGTAATTAAACTACATCACACTTAATAAATAAGATAACTTGATCGCTGCTCTACAGTTCAGGGATTAGAGACACTGCCCTGGCCTTGCTGGCGTTCCTCTTTTCTTACATTTGAATTGGAAAGAAAACCTATTACTTGTGGAGTTCATCAGGTCTCATCGCTCAGCACTCTCCTCTCCTGTTCAATCTCTATAAAAGACAATTGGCTGACCTAACTAGCCCCTTTGGGGTCATCTGTTTCATTTATGCTGATTATGTTCATCTTATTTCTCGCTTAGGTTATTGAGAGAACATGCAGGCAGACTTCTCCAAGACTGTCTGGAACAGGTTTGCATCTGGACGAATCTTAACCATCCGATGATTAATATTCAGAAAACAGAAATCTTGCTATGTTCCACTTTTCTGCATGGTCAACCAAGCAATCCTGCCCAAAAAGATTTACCAGAACCCTTAGCTTCGCCTTTAAGGTTGGATGAGTATTGGCCTACCTGGGAGTTTGGCATGATTCCTCGCTTTCTTTTTTTTTTAAATTTAATAATTTTTATTGTTTGAAATAATAATGATAATACAAGTGTACGCAAGTTACAGACATCAAGTGGAGCTTACAACTAATGGTTAACAGAAGTTTACAATATCAATTAGTAAAGAAATTGGATTACACATTAAATTTTCATTAAACAATTGAGTTATTCTACATAGATGATGGATCACAGTTTACAGGAGCAAATTAATATAAAAGAAAATTGTTATAAAAAGTCTGCACAGATACTGATTAGGGGATATTAGAAAAGAAAAATGGGGAGACAGACTAGTAGACAGAGAGAGAAGATACTGAAACAAATGGGAAGAACGTAAGGAGGAAGATGGGTATAATGTGATATTTTATCAAATTGTTATTGCAACTGTAATAATGAAATATGACAGGCTTATGCGTGAGATTAACAAGAGATTGCTGTAGGGTTAAATGTAAGTATGTAGGTTCAAGTTCCATGCGTAGTTACATTGAAACAGTTGAGATAACGAATAAAGAAAAACCATTTAGCATTGTATTTAAGGATTGTATTCAAATTGCTAGCAATACATAATTCCATTCTAAAAATGTGACAGATAGAGTTCCACCATCCTCTGGTAGGGAGAGATCAGAGGTCAGGGCAGATGTT
The DNA here is from genome assembly GCF_040938575.1 of Ambystoma mexicanum. Classification (NCBI taxonomy): domain Eukaryota; kingdom Metazoa; phylum Chordata; class Amphibia; order Caudata; family Ambystomatidae; genus Ambystoma; species Ambystoma mexicanum. Next base: position 241,202,844 of record NC_090934.1, read on the forward strand.
TGTTGTTATGGCTAAACTTCCTAAAAAGACATTTAAAAAGGATAACAGAATATTAACAGAAAAAAATATGCTTGATGAACTTCCAAAACCTGAAAGTAAATGGGCATTCAAAGAACATATGCATATATGAAGCAGGAGTCCAACCACATGACCCGCATTTAGCATCATAATTAGGTTTAGCCTTTGCTAGTTTAACAGGAGTAATACATGCTCTATGAATAAAGAAAAATAATGTTGTGTTATATTTGCTGAAACATATATATTTTTGATTTTAGAGAACAGACAGACCCAAATATGATCATGAAACGTGCATCCTAAATTATATTCCGATTTAAGATGAATACAGCAAACATCAAATGTTGAGGTGAGCATATTATAACATTTTGAGGCTCTTACATCGTTGATCATGGTAAGCTGTAGTAGTCTGATGTAGTAGTCTGAAAGCGTCTGGAGAAAGAACCTCATTAGAGAAGTGATTAAGTGCATCTAGGCAGGAATGAATTAATTTGTTATAATACAGAAAGTCTGCTTTGGGGATTGCAAATAGAGATGATATTTGCTGAAAGGTGAGAATGGAAGGATCATGAATAATTTGTTGAATGAATCTAATTCCTTTTTTTATCCATGATCTGCAAATTAAGGCCTTGTTATTAATCACAATATTCTTGTTATGCCATATTAAAGGGGAAAGGTACTTATTGGGTGTTTTGTTATGAGGGAAGAGAGTGGCTTGTAGGGCTGAGACAGAGGCTTTAATGGGGTCCAAGACATTCATGGATGTATGTTTAAATATGTAGATGTCCTCAGTGACGTTGTAAGGATAAGTTGAGTGTTTTTCCAAAGTGCACCATGTGGGGGTATCAGAGATTTAAGGATCCGCAAACCAGTGGCAGGATTGTTTTAGGAGAAATGCAGAGTGATATAACTTGAAATCTGGAAATCTGAACCCACCCATTTCATGAGGTGCCTTTAGTTTGCTTAAGGAAATTATTTTACTTTTTCTTGCGCCCCATAGAAAGTTCAGTAAAATAGAATAGCTATATTTGAAGAAGGAAAGAGATAGGGGAACAGAAGGAAGCTGCAGGTAGTTTAGTACAATAGGGGAAAGCATCATTTTAATTGTATCTAGACGTCCCCACCAAGAAAAGTTAAGGGGGACCATTTGGATGTGAGGTCTTTAAGAGTGTCTAATAAGATCTTAGTGTTAAGTTTGACAGTGTCTTGGATTGTGGGGGGCAAATCGAAGTATTTAATAGAGACACTATACCATTTAAGACCAAAGGTGTCAATATCATGTTTATGGCAATAGGAGTTTGAGGGCATAATTTCTGATTTGTTTGTACTTAATTTGTATCCTAATGCTTGACCAAGCTGATAGAAAGCATTAAGTAGATTGGATAGGTGGAGTTTGGGATTCTTAATAAGAATAAGGATGTAATCAGTATATGCCACTATTTTAGTACATGAGGCACCCGCAGGAATGCCAGGAATATTTTTACTAGATCTTATTAGTTCCAATAATGGATCAAGTGAGAGAATATATAGTATAGATGAAAAGGATCAGCCCTGCCGAGCACCTCTGAGTAGAGGAAAGAAGGAGCATGCTTGGCCATTTAGATAGATAGAGGATTTAGGGGATGAGTAGAGAAGTTTGACCAGGGAGATACAATTATCACCACGTCCATTCCGGTGTAGGACTTGAAACATAAAGTCCCAATTTACACGGTCACATGCTTTTTCCGCATCCAATGTGATGGCTGCATAACCTTGTTTATCTTTTTTATCTTTAGCAGATAAGTTAATGGCATTAAGTAATTGCCTAGCATTTGAGGATATGTTGCGTCCTTTCACATAGCCATTTTGGTGTGATTTAACGAGAGCAGGGAGTGAGGATTCAATTCAGTTGGCTAGCATATTTGCGAAAACTTTAATTTCAATGTTGATGAGGGAAATGGGTCAATAATTACTAAGGTTGTAGGGTCTTTATCTGGTTTAGGGAATATAATGAGTAATGCTTCTGAGAATGAGCCAGATGATGATTTTTGAGATATAAAATATGATAATAGTGTTTTAAGATTTGGGTCTAGAAATTTAGATAAGTTAACATAGAATTCAGTGGATAATCCATCAGGACCTGGTGCTTTCCCTTTGCCCAAGCCATTGATAGCTTTAATGATCTCCAAAGATGTAATGTCATTGTCTAGGTAGGAAAGATCTGTTTGAGGGTATGATGTTCGGCTAATATTATTAAGAAAGGACTCAACATTGTTATTAGGGATAGAGCTTTCAGGGTTATATAGATCTGCATAGAACTTTTTAAAGCAATCAAGTATATCTTCAGAACGGGGATGACAAATGCCATCTGTATCCTTAATATGGGAAATATGAAGCTTTTCCTTTTTAGTTTGAGGCTAGCATTTTACCAGCTTTATTTGGCGTTTGATACATTTTTGTTTTATATTTAAGTATGGTCCCAGCAGCAAGTTCTGTGATTTCTTTAGTGATTTTGAAGCGTAGCGCTATGACCTGACGAAGGTTGGTCGAGCTGGACTCTTGATAGTAGCATAGCTCAGCTTGAGTACGTTGGGAATAAAGATCGCCTAAGTGTTTTTTTCATAATTTTTTTTTTACCTGAGAAGGCCATAATGTGACCTCTTAGAGCTGTTTTAAACACATCCCTATCATTTACAACTGAAGTGTCACAGTCTTGATTATTTATAAAGTATTGTTGGATAAATGATTGAACAGATTGAGTGAACTGTGGATCCTGTAGAAGGAAATTATTAAGTTTTCATCGGCTAGTTATGTTGTTCACATCTGAAAGAAAGAAGGATGTAATGACAGGGGCGTGATCTGAGATAGTAATATTAGAGATTTTAGAGTCTACAATGGAGCCAGAGAGGGTTTTGGTGGTGAAAATATAATCTAGGCATGATAGTCTATTGCGAGGAGGTGATTGGAAGGTATAATCTAGTTGAGTGGGATGGGATAACCTCCAAGTGTCAATTAATCCTGTTTCGGCTAGACAACCCATAAAGGATTTATGGGTTTTGTTTGTCTTAAACATACAATTGGATATTCGATCAAGAAATGGATCAAGGACCTGATTAACATCACCACACACAATCAAATTGGTAAAGTTATTTTTGAGTATCATCTGTTTGCTAGAGATCCAAAAGGTGGGATCTGGTAAAGTGGGACCATAGATGTTTAAGATAGAGACATGGGTAGAATCAACTACACGTTTTTACCCAAACCCATCTTCCATTAGTGTCTAGAATTTTAAAGGGTTGTTTTTTACTTATTAATATGGCAACTCCAGCTGGACTGGAGATAACCTCCTTAACCCAAAGGGACTTCAGTTTCATTGCCTCTTTATTGGATAAATGAGTTTCTTGTATACATTCAACTGATGGCTTCAATTTATCTAGGTGAGATATCATTTTACATCTTTTGATGGGATTCTAACATCCTTTAATGTTCCATGTAATACACGTCAAGGTCATTTAATCATAAAAATAATGATAGACATACATCTTATAATTGTAGTATAATATTAGAATCTGAACCATAGAAATGCAGTTTGAATCATATATACCAAAGTAGTGACATAAAAGGATAGCACATCAGGGATCAGGGAAGGGGGTGGGGGTTTGATCATAGACTGAAAGTATATATGCAGGGTAACACAAATGGCTGTAGAGATCAAACAGGACATGGGAGTATGAAAGGGGAAAGAGAAATGTAACAGGGATAAGTATCACCAACTGGGTTGTCAAAAGGAAATAGAACAACCACAGTGGAAGAAGGACGCTGCAACAGCGGCCAGCTCACCCTGTATAGTAAATGGGTAATGATTACATTAAGTAAGTAGAAAAAGGAAAAGGCAAAAACAAGTAGCATGGTCAAGTTATCAAGTAACAGACAAAGTTGAGGCACTTGTAGGTGCAGAAGTGTCCATTCCATCATTTTTAATGGATTGAATAAAGATCCTAAGGTCAGCTGGATCATCAAACACAGCCCTTCGACCTTAATCTGTGACTTTGAAAGAGCACGGGTAGTATATCCCATATCGGATGTTGAGCTGCTATAGGGCAGGATGAAAAGATAGGAAAACCTTTCTGCTTTGGCTGTGCTTCTGGCCACATCTTGAGATATGAATAGCTTGTTTACGTGCCAGATGAGGGATTTGCGTTCCTTGGCTGTAGATATGATGAGCTGAAGCTGAGAGTATTCCAAGAGGTAAAATATGAGTGTTCTGGGTAAAGGACGAGAACTGGTGGAGACTGTAGGTTGACCAATTCTATAAGCACGCTGTATGTTGAGTACTGTTTCCAGGGGTAGATGTAGGATGGCTGGTAGAAATGTTTGTAGAAAGGCAATGGGGTCAGGGCCTTAAGAGCCTTCTGGTAGACCAGACATTTGCAGATTATTGCAGCTACTACGATTTTCTAAATCTTCATTGTGCTTTTGAAGCTCTTTTATGGATTTTTCTAACTTTACGACTCTGGGGGATAAGTCTTCAACTACCCCGATTCTCCTCTCCACTTCCTCAATTCTGATATCAAATAGCATCCATCTGTCATCTAATTCCTGCAGTTTATTATTTGTAGTCACAATGAAAGGTTTAAGTGCTCTAATTTCAGCAAGAATGGCTTCTATGGCGGGATCAGAGATAACAAGTGGAGGTGGTGAGTCACTTTTAGGTCTTTTACGATTTGTTGAAGAAATGGTGGATTCTTTTGTAGTAAGTAAATTTTTTTATTGGATTGACTAGTGGCGATTTTGACTAATATTATTTAGGTCTTGAGTACAGCGCTGAGTCGGAGATCCGGAAGTGAATGCATGTCAGTATAATGTTAGTTTTTTAGACAGTAGTTTGGACACCTTTTTGTAGTATTTTGGAGTAACGTGCTCCGCATGAAGAAGTTTAATGGTATTCTTTTTAGGTTCTATAATATTTGATAGTATGCAATTATTACGTTCATATTATTTAGACTGCTAACTCTTATAATAAGAGGTTAAAATGAATAGACAGAGAATAATAAGGAGCAGACTATAGATAATAGAGCGTATAGGGAGGTCACCAATTCAGGTATAGAGGTATAGTACTGTTCTTGTGAAATCTAGCTGCAAACAGAAGCTTGATAGAGGGTCAAGCAAATACTAATGATAGGTCTATAGTATTCAGATGAAAGCTGCTAACACTGTAGTTAATGATGAAAGGAACAAGCAGACAATGGTAATAGAGCAATAATGCCCAGGTTGAAGCTGCCAATTTTATCGGAGATTAGTTAGTGAGGAAAGGAGCATGCAATAAGGCTATATAAATTGTGCATGCACACTATGACAGAGAGCAAGAGGCAATTGTGGTAGATTTAGTGGTAGTATAACTGTGGCATACAGATGTGATTCTTAGAGGTGGAAAATGTTTAGCACGATGCCATTTGACTATTTTGAGATGTGCTGAAAGGAGATAGTGTTTATGCAGCTGCGTAGCTAGTTGTGATAGTCTATATAAATATCATATTTATCTTCTTTTGTACTTCTTTTTCTCCTCTCTTTTTTTAAACTTTCTTCTCCTCCTTTCTCCTTTCCCTCCTTATTTTTCTCTCCTCTTCCTTCTTGAGTCCTCTTTCTCCCCTTCCTTCTTATTCCTTTTTTTCCCTCCTCTTTATTCCTTTCCCCTTTCTCTCCCTCTCACCTTTTCTCTGTTCTTCGCTTCCTTCCTTTCTTCCCTTTATATCATTTTATTTTCTCAATATTCTTCCATTCTTCATGCAGTTGGCCTGTGGCGCCAGAGGTGGCGTTGGTACATTAAGGAAGTCCGAAGGCCCAGAGCCGGCACGTCTCTTGGAATGCAAGCCACTCCTCTCCACATGAGGGGCGGCGCATCGCAAAGCAGCCCACGGAGCTCTGCGTCAGAGAGGAACGAGGCTTCAGGCAATGCAAAGCTGCATCAAGGCCTCAGCGATAATGTGTGGGACAACAAGACGGTAGGTAAGGTTGAAATAGATGCATGAAAAACGTGCAAAAAAGAAAGACTTAATGCCAATTTATAGTTTGGTGAGGCGGAGCTGCTCGTGTAGGTGGCCATCTTCTCTGGCATTCGGCCACGCCCCTTCCTCGCTTTCTCTTGAATACTCTACTCACTGGGTCTTTACAACCTATATTTCCTTCTACGTGCTTTTCAAAGATAGTGTTTTTTTCACCTGTACACATAAAATGAGCGACTAAATGTTTCAGTTTTTAGTCGGCTGGACTCCAGTATGATATGATATTTTATTTATAGCGTGCCTATACACAAGTGTTTGAAGCCTATTCACTGTAACGCTATTTATTTGGGTCTATCTAAAACAACTTTGCACTGACTATAAATTGTACAGTATGCTGTAACAAGAGTTGTATTGTATTTGGGCATCAGGTCCCATATTTCAACGAATCCAGTTCAGTGCGTTATGTTTGCTACATAAGTCTTATCAAAAGCTAGCGCATCTATTTTCAATTAATTGCAAAATGTTCACACAAAATGTATCACTCTATGAACTTTCCACTGATACAAAAATGTAAGGTGCCAGTCAAGAAAAATAACACATGTTTGATGATGCACTGGTCTTGCTAAAAAGAAGAAGTAAAAACGTGCAACTCTAAGGTAATTAGCAAATAAACAACGGTAAAGAGGACAGTGCCTCTTGCATCACACGCCAAAGAGACGACCGTGAGCATTTTATTTAAAGAAATACGTTATTTTTTCTTCATTTGAACATATCTTGTTGGCTTATAACAAATCAAAGACATTTTCCAAATCTGTTGAGAACTCAGAAACCCAGCAGAATGCCGCGGTAGTTACCCTCCCTCCGGAGCGAGATCTAATTTGGCAATGCAACTGGTCATGCCATGTGCTAACTCCTTCACACCTTTCCAAACCATCATCACTGATGATCTGAACAAGACAGTCTCCAAAATGTAGGCCTCCTCTTCACGAAGCCACCCATGCCCGGATGTTGGTTCTTGCCTTGACCACTCTTCTCAATTCCTGTTTCACTCATGGAGGAGTGCCTTCTGATCTTAAGAAATGCGTTATTGTGCCTCTCTTAAAAAGCCCCCAGCAGACCCAATCATAGCAAGCTGTTAGGCAGAAACCTGTGCAGTTCCCTTAGGGACCACTGCAAAAGATTTAGGACTGCAGGTGGTTGGGAGTAAACCCAATTGGTAGCAGTCTGTACCACCGAGATTTACCTGGTAGCTGTGGCTGATTTATTATTATTATTTTTTTTATTTTTTTTATTTATAAAGCGCTCACACAGCCCGCAGGCATCGAGGCGCTGTTACAGGAATTGTTTTTTTTTTTTCTTAGTTACGTAATTGTGTTTTTTTTTTTTTTTTGGCTTAGTTACGTATTTATAATGCGCTTAAACATCCAGAGGTTTCTAAGCGCGGACCCGGGGATCAAACCTGTTGTTGCTTCATGTCGTCTTGCTTCCAAGACGTGCACTCTGTCGCTGAGCCATCCTCCCTGAGCAGTCAGACTTTTCTCAAGATGAGTTAGGCAGTATATAGAGTATACACAATAGGTACAGAGATACAGTAGCACAAGCAAACACTGACCAGAGCTTTGGTGTAAAAGTATATAATTATGTATTTAAGACACACTTGTAAATTACACTACCACAAAAAAGAGGTAAGTAAATTCAACACAAAGTCACTATTATATATATACAACCCTGATTACTTATTAGACAAGTCTTAATGAGAAACATCACTTATTTTCAGACAGAGGTGAGTGCTTGACATGAGGTGTCACTCTAATAAGTTATATAAAAAGGGAGGGAAAAAGGCCAAGTTATGAAAGCACACAAGTTTCAATACTTTTCAAGAAGCAAAGTGAGGCAGGTTAGGCAAAATCTACTGGAGAGCAAGGAAGTTCAAATGCCAGGCCCACTCTTAGAGAGAACAAGCAAAATGTGTCCAGGATCACACAGTGGGGTTATGCCCAAAGAGTCTTTGTAAATAGTTCACAAAAGATTGAGATCAAGTCAGGAAAAGTTAGTTAACAGGCCCCAGGCTAACCCAGGTTAGAAAGTCGAGGAATTACTGTCACCCCGAACGATCTGTCGCAAGGGAATCCAGGCGGGGCACAGTACCTGAAATGGGAAGAACGCTCCAGCGGGGGTAGTTGTTCCTGGCAGCGGGTGCAAGTCGGTGTTTTGTCCAGAGGAAGAGGCGGTCTCGACGTAGAGGAAAGATGAAGGTCGTTGCACTGCCAGGGAAGAAACCAGCCGCGGAGTTTCCCGGTTACAAGGTACTACCCTTTTCTTCGCGGTAGTGGTAAACCGTGGTATTCCAGTTGCCGGGGTGCTTGGCACGGGCAAGGCGGCCACGAGATGGTCCAGAAAGGTGAAAAGACGGGCAAACTGGTTATCCCCACCAGTCAAAGGAAGAAGACTCTCCGGGCTGGAGATCTGCTCTGTCGTCGGGAAAAGTGGTGAGACGGTTCAGCAGGGCTCCACCGGTGGTGTCGTCGTTGCAGGTCGGCTCGGCTTCTCCCTCCTCGGATTCTTTAGGTCCTGTGGCGACTTCTGAAGTTCCAGTCCCCAAAGCCCTGCTTTTATGCAGAAAACCCCCATTCATTCAGCCTAGCTGTCACTCAAACATGCTAAGTGGTGAGCCGGGCGGCTCACCACTTGGGCCAATCACACAAGAGTGCGACTTGAGTTGCCGAGGCAACTCAGTCCAGGGTGCCTAAACCCCCTCCCACACCCCCTGTGGTACCCAGACAGAGTGGCACCACTTTTGGAGGCTTCTGTGGAGAAGCCCGCCAAAAAGTGGAACAAAGGGCTCGACTTGGGTGGAGTCACAGAAGCGAACACAAACGCCATTTTGGAACCAAGTTTTGACAAAAAATACCAACCAGTGAATTTATATTAATTCAATAAACCGGCGGTTTGTTCGAGGCTATTTTAAAAAGTGGTAGCCTGGAACAATGGGAATATCCCATAGGAATATATTCGCGGTCGAATATAAAAAGTAGTATCCACTGCCACCAGCCAAAACTCGGTTGGGGGGGACTGGACAGTGCCCCCTCGAACAAAAGATCCCCGGGGCAATCGAATTGCCCCGACCAGTACGTCCACAATATGATGGTTTGTACTGGTTCTGTTCACAATTTGAGACTAGTAAAGCCAATGGTGACTTTACATGCCCTGGGAGAAAGTAGTCAGTCCCATGGTATGGAGTCTATGTTTGGGGGTCGCTACGACACCCCTGGGTTACAGCACGGAGGGTGCTGTGTAACCCACATATCAAAACACATGAAGCCCTATGGAGTAAAAGACCCCATAGCCCATAAGACACATTCAAAGTCAAAGGAACACCTCAAATCATGGCTAAGAGTGGGAGTAAAAGAGTCTCACTCTTAGCAGGAGAAAAAAATAAACCCCAAAAATCCAGCAAAGCCGCTGGGGGACTCCCTAGGTTTGGGAAATCAGCCTTTACAGAGAATGCTCCCCTACACTGGCCCCCTCAGACTAAGAGACAGGAGGATTTAATCCACTCCTGGATGAATCTCATACCTCTAGTCGATGACATACATCCTAGAGAGACCATCAGCATTTTGGTGATGACACCCTGACCTGTGCTCAATGGTGAAATCAAACCCTTGTAGGCAGATTGACCATCTCAATAGTTTTGGATTTTTCCCTTTCATTTGCATCAACCATCTCAAGGGTTGGTGGTCAGTCTGAATGACAAAAGTAGAACCATACAAGTATGGCCTAAACTTCTTCAGTGCCCACACAATAGCAAAACATTCTCTTTCAATAGTTGCCCACCTTGTCTCAGGATCCTTCAGCTTTCTGCTGATGAAGCAAATGGGGTGCTCCCTACCTTTCTCATCCAGTTGGCTAAGGACTGCACCTATACCTACATTAGAAGCATCTGTCTGCACAATGAAAGTTTGGTGATAGTCAGGAGCTCTCAATACTGGTGTTTGGCAAAGAGCTTTTTTCAGGATTTCAAAGGCCTGATTGCATTCCTCATTCCATTTGACCAGGGAATTTTGGAGAGGATATTACATTCAGTGGAGAAGCTATGGTCCCATAGTTCTCTATGAAATTCCTGTAATACCCAGTGAGGCATAGGAAGGCTCTCACCTGGGTTTGAGTAGTAGGTGTTGTCTAATTTTGCACAGCTTCAATCTTACTGAGCAAAGGCCTTATTTCTCCACCTCCTACCTCATGCCCAAGGTAGACTACCTTACTCTGACCAATTTGGCATTTACTTGCCTTTATGGTCAGATTGGCCTGTCCAAGAGCCTGCAAAACATGTCCTAGGTGGTTAACATGCTCTTCCCAGGATTGGCTGAATACTGCAATGTCATCCAAGTGTGCCATGCAGAAATCCTCCATCCCAGCCAGAACCTGATTTACCATCCTTTGGAATGTCGCAGGTGCATTCTTCAATCCAAAAGGCATAACCTTAAATTGGTATAAGCCAACAGCGGTAGAAAATGCAGTCTTCTCCTTGGCATGGTCTGTCAGGGCTATCTGCCAATAGCCTGACGTACGGTCAAATGTGCCGAGGAACTTGGCTGAACCAAGTCTATCCACCAACTCATCTGTCCTTGGCAAAGGGTGGGCATCAGTCTTTGTGACTGCATTAAGAGCTCCATAGTCCACACAGAATCTGAATTCTTTGGATCCTGCCTTTGGTACTAACACAACTGGGCTAGACCATGGACTAGTCGAGGGCTCTATTACCCCGAGATCAAGCATCTTCTTGACCTCCCCTTTGATGTGGGTCCTTACATTTTCTGACATTCTATACCCTCTGCTTTTCACTGGCAGACAGTCACCAGTGAGTATATCATGATGTCCCCAAGGGGTCAAGCCTGGTGAAAGTGAGAACAGAGAGGAACACTGATTTAACATGGCTTTGCACTCTTCTTGTTGCTCAGGTGTCAGATTTGAAGAGAGATTTACTCCTTCAATCTTTTCGTCCAAGGGTAAGCCTCTGAGGAGGTCAGGGAGAGCTTCACTCTCTTCTTCCTCTTCCGTTGAAGCTCGAAGCAAGGCTCCTACTTCAGGCCTGGAGACATACGCCTTTAGTCAGTTGGTGTGGAGGACTCTGGGAGCCTCCTTGGGATTGCCCAAGTCCACCAGATAGTTCACCTCTCCAAGTTTACCCACAACCTTGAAGGGTCCCATCCATTTATCTTGCAAAGCCCTCTGCCTTGTTGGGATCATAACTAGAACTAGCTGGTCTTGAGTGAACTCAACCATGTTAGCCTTTTGGTCATGCCAATGTTTGACGAAATCCTGTCCAGCTTTCAGGTTATCACTTGCTTCTACCATCATTTGTGACATTCTCCTCCGGAGTCCTATCACATAGTCAGTCACTCTGACTGGCTTGGGGGAAGGAGCACTCTCCAACCCCTCCTTAATCAGGGCCAATGGACCTCTGACTGGATGGCCATAAAGAAGTTCAAAGGGAGAATAACCTACTCCCTCTCGAGGGACTTCTCTATAAGCAAAGAGAAGGCATGGCAATAGAAGGTCCCACTTTCTGTTAAGGGGATCTTCTAAAGCACCTATCATGCTCTTCATGGTTCTGTTGAACCTTTCTACCAACCCATTTGTCTGAGGGTGGTAGGCGGTAGAGAACTTGTAAGTAACTCCACAGGTTTTCCACATGGCTTTCATGTAGTGGGACATAAAATTTGACCCCCTCTCAGAGATTACTTCCTTAGGAAACCCAACCCTGGTAAAAATACCAAGGAGGGCCTTAGCCACAGCCTGAGCTGTAACAGTCCTCATAGGAATTGCCTCAGGGTACCTAGTAACATGGTCTACTACAACAAGGATAAACCTGTTGCCTGAGGAGGTTGGGGGATCAAGGGGACCAACAATGTCAATCCCTACCCTCTCAAATGGGACTCCCACAACTGGCAGAGGCACGTAAGGTGCCACATTCTTGGAACCCACCTTACCAGAAGTCTGGCAGGTGTGGCAGCTCTTGCAAAACTTATGTACCTCAGCCCCCATTTTTGGCCAATAAAAGTAGAGTGAGAGCCTTTCCTTGGTTTTCTTGAAACTCAAGTGACCAGCCAAAGGAATCTCATGGGCCAGTTGCAAGAACTGTTGTCTGTTTTCTTGAGGTACTACAAGCCACTTGTAGTCTCCAGGTGCAGACTCAGTTGGTTCACTGTAGAAGAGGCCATCTTCCCAGTGTAACCTATACTTCCCAGGCTCTTGCCCATCAGCCTGAGAAGCTGCCTGTTGGCGAAGACCTTCCCGAGTTCGACATTCTCTCTGTCCCTTACTGAAGTATGCCCTGGGTCCACCTTCTGCCAGTAAAGACTGCAGCTCAGGATGGTCAACAGGATCCAGATCTCCAATGAGTTCTTGGCCTTCCACTAGCTCTTCTTCAGAGTCTAGCTCAACCATACAGGGTTGTACCTCCCTCTCAGCTTCAGCTGGAGGTGGAGTTACAGGTGTAACTTTGGACAACCTAGGGGAAGTCCTTGTTGTAAGTACTGGAGTGCTTGCTGTTGGCTGTTTCTTGGAAGTCTTGGGTTTCTCCTTTGCTTCTTTTTGTTCAGTGATAGCAAGGTGTAGCTCCAGTGGAGTAGGAGTGATATCTTTTTTCATCATCTCCTTGGGAGTACCTCTCATGGTTCTCTCCCTTGCAGGTCTGGTGAGCTCCTGTAACCTTTTACTAAGAGGTCTGGGGGTATGTGACACTACTCCAAGAGTTTTCAGGTCATTACCCAACAGAACCCTTCCTGGTACCTCACTTTGTATGCTGACAGGTATCTTCACAGTCATGCCATTACACTGGATGAGAACTGATAATTGGGGAAGCATCTGCACAGGCCCTCCAGCTAACTTGGTGAGGCGTTTGGGTGCCTTAGCAACATCCTCAGCCTGAAAAAAAGATGTATCCACCACAGTTATGCTGGCCCCAATGTCTCTAATGGCAGGAGTCTCCTGACCATTCACCTGGACACTGTCCTTATAATACTCTTTAGTATTATCTGGGATAGAGTTATAGACATCTAGATTTTGTTGTTCCCACAGACCCAGAGATACTAAAGAAACACTGGCTGAGACTCCAATGGGTTCATCAGCCAGTATAAGAAAGTTTCCACTTGCCATTTGGACTTCCACCTCTGGAGCGAAGGCTAGGGAAACAAGCTGGACCCCTGAAGGTTTTCCCTTACATCTGGGATCTCCTTTCACATGGTCAGGCGAGCCACAAACATAGCATTTACCAAATGCTTTCTGGAATGGCGGCTTGCTCTGACCTCCTTCTGGTTTACCACCAGAGGGTACACTACTCTGATTTGGTTTCCCTTGTGGCTTACCCTTATTGTTTTGTTTGGGGCCCTCTTTGGGATTGGAATTATTAGAATTCTCTTTGGAGTCCTTTTTTGGCTGTTTCCCCTCATCCTTTTTCTGAGTTACCCCAGAGTCCTTTTGAGTAGCCCTATTGGCAACCCACAAGTCAGCAGCCTTAGCTAGTTTCCTGGAATCTAATTCCTTTGAATCAGCCAAGTGCTGTCTGAGCTCAGGAGAGCAGGCATCATAAATTGACTCCAAAATCACAAGATTCTTCATTCCCTCATAAGTGTTCACTTTGTAACCCTTAATCCATCCCTCTAAGTTCTTCAAACTTTCACTGACCCAGGTAAACCAAGGGGTACCATCATGCTTTTTGAGGGTCCTAAACCTCTTAAGGTACTGGGAAGGGGTCTTCCCAAATCTGGCTATCAAAGCTAGCTTCACACATTCATAATCATTCTTATCCTCCTGCCCCAACTCCATTACCACATCAGTTGCAACAGGGGGGAGCCTAGAGAACAACCAGGAAAGTAACTCATTTCCTGTAATGTTCTGGAGCCCATGATTATATTCAAACAATCTCAACCAATCCAACACATCCAATTTAGGCTCATACAGACCCACCAACTCCTTAGGCATCTGGGGCCTTTTGGGACTGGAACTCCTAGAGGATTCGGAGAGAGAAGCACTTTCCACAGACGATTTTTTCATTTCTAGCTCATGGTTGAGCTCCATTTCTCTGAGCCTTAGTTCTTGGTGCCGTTGTTCTGTTTGAGCATTCATTCTTTTGAATTCCAAAACAGGCTTCATTTTTTCTAGTTCCATATATTGGGTATTAAGTGTGGGACCTGGTAAAGGTCCAGTAGGTACAGCTGGCAGGGCAGGTAGAGGTCCAGGGGAGACACCTCTAACTTCAATGCTAACATTCATATCAATATCATTGCTGTTATCTACAGTTGCTGGGATGGTAGGTTCCTCTGAACCACCATCCAGACTTTGGTTTGCTAACAACCTTTCTATTAGCTCCATTGTCTTGCTCTTAGTCAGGAGGTTCTTATGCTTACAGAGAACTCTTAAAAAATCAGCAGTTTTTGTAACAAGGGACTCTTGACTATAACTTTCCATAGTTGACAGGTTTAGAAAATAACTTCTTTAGTGCTAAGCTTTGTGGTTAGTTGCACTAAGGTATAAGCACACTAAAATGTATACTCAATACAAATCCCACCGCTGTACACCGGTGTTAGGCAGAAACCTGTGCAGTTCCCTTAGGGACCACTGCAAAATATTTAGGACTACAGGTGGTTGGCAGTAAACCCAATTGGTAGCAGTCTGTACCACCCAGATTTACCTGGTAGCTGTGGCTGAGCAGTCAGACTTCTCTCAAGATGAGTTAGGCAGTATATAGAGTATACACAATAGGTACAGAGATACAGTAGCACAAACAAACACTGACCAGAGCTTTGGTGCAAAAGTATATAATTATTTATTTAAGACACACTTGTAAATGACACTAGCACAAACAAGAGGTAAGTAAATTCAACACACAGTCACTATTATATATATACAACCCTGATTACTTATTAGACAAGTCTTAATGAGAAACACCACTTATTTTCAGACAGAGGTGAGTGCTTGACATAAGATGGCACTCTAATAAGTTATATAAAAAGGGAGGGAAAAAGGTGATGTTTTGAAAGCACACAAGTTTCAATACTTTTCAAGAACCACAGTGAAGCAGGTTAGTCAAAATCTACTGGAGAGCAAGGAAGTTCAAATGCCAGGCCCACTCTTAGAGAGAAATGTGTCCAGGATCACACAGTGAGGTTATGCCCAAAGAGTCTTTGTAAATAGTTCACAAAAGATTGAGATCAAGTCAGGAAAAGTTAGTTAACAGGCCCCAGGCTAACCCAGGTTAGAAAGTCGAGGATTTACTGTCACCCCAAAACGATCTGTCGCAAGGGAAGCCAGGCGGGGCACAGTACCTGAAATGGGAAGAACGCTCCAGCGGGGGTAGTTGTTCCTGGCAGCGGGTGCAAGTCGGTGTTTCGTCCAGAGGAAGAGGCGGTCTCGATGTGGAGGAAAGATGCAGGTCGTTGCACTGCCAGGGAAGAAACCAGCCGCGGAGTTTCCCGGTTACAAAGTACTACCCTTTTCTTCGCGGTAGTGGTAAACCGTGGTATTCCGGTTGCCGGGGTGCTTGGCACGGGCAAGGCGGCCATGAGATGGTCCAGGAAGACAAAAAGACGGGCAAACTGGTTATCCCCACCAGTCAAAGGAAGAAGACTCTCCGGGCTGGAAATCTCCTCTGTCGTCGGGAAAAGTGGTGAGACGGTTCAGCAGGGCTCTACCGGTGGTGTCGTCGTTACAGGTTGGCTCGGCTTCTCCCTCCTCTTCCAGTCCCCAAAGCCCTGCTTTTATGCAGAAAACCCCCATTCATTCAGCCTAGTTGTCACTCAAACATGCTAAGTGGTGAGCCGGGCGCCTCACCACTTGGGCCAATCACACAAGAGTGAGACTTGAGTTGCCGATGCAACTCAGTCCAGGGTGCCTAAACCCCCTCCCACACCTCCTGTGGTACCCAGACAGAGTGGCACCACTTTTGGAGGCTTCTGTGGAGAAGCCCGCCAAAAAGTGGAACAAAGGGCTAGACTTGGGTTGGAGTCACAGAAGCGAACACAAACACCATTTTGGAACCAAGTTTTGACAAAAAATACCAACCAGTGAATTTATATTAATTCAATAAACCAGCGGTATGTTCAAGGCTATTTTAAAAAGTGGTAGCCTCAATAATGGGAAAATACCATAGGAATATATTCGCGGTCGAATATAAAAAGTAGTATCCACTGCCACCATCCAAAACTCGGTCGGGGGAGACTGGACAGTGCCCCCTCAAACAACAGACCCCGGGGCAATCGAATTGCCCCGACCAGTACGTCCACAAAATTATGGTTTGTACTGGTCTGTTCACAATTTGAGACTAGTAAAGCCAATGGTGACTTTACATGCCCTGGGAGACAGTAGTAAGTCCCAGGATATGGAGTCTATGTATTGGGGGTCGCTACGACACCCCTGGGTTACGGCACAGAGGGTGCTGTGTAACCCACATATCAAAACACATGAAGCCCTAGGGAGTAAAAGACCCCATAGCCCATAAAACACATTCAAAGTCAAAGGAACACCTCAAATCATGTCTAAGAGTGGGAGTAAAAGAGTCTCACTCTTAGCAGGAGAAAAAAATAAACCCCAAAAATCCAGCAAAGCCGCTGGGGGACTCACTAGGTTTGGGAAATTAGCCTTTACAGAGAATTCTCCCTAACACAAGCTACCACCCGATCGCAAAGAATCCCATCAACATCATAGAAAAAATGGTATCTAAACAGCTTATCAACTACTGACCAAAAGAACATCTTTTTCCCAACTTCTAGTCTGACCTCCACCCAGAGCACTTATCAGAACCTGCACCACTCCGCATGAAGGTGCTCCTGTCTAAGGCTGATGAGAATCTGTCTATGGTGCTCTTTCTTTTGCATCGGTCTGTGGCATTTGACATCATAGGCACACAATCCTTCTTCAGAGGCTATGGCACTCTATGGGCATTCAGTGACAGCCTCTACATTGAAAAAAAACAATCCCTAGACCCAGCCATACCCACCAACTACAGGCCCATCACCACAGACCCATTCCTACTAAAAATCCTGGACAGAGTTGCCTACATCCAAATTAAGGAATACCTGGAATCCAACCAACTGCTAGGAATACGTCAATCTGGCTTCAGACCTCAACACAGAACAGAAACCGCCCTTGTTGATCTCAAAAGCCAGATTGATGAAATTAAAGACAAAGGCAATGCCGCAATTCTACTCCTCTTAGACATCTCAGCGGCCTTCGACCTGGTCAGCCACAAAATCCTTTGCAACCACCTAGCCACCGCAGCTCACTTCTCCTCCTCTGCCTTCACATGGATACAATCCTTCCTGGCAAATAGAACCATGTGAGTCTTCTCAACAACAGCTGCAGCAGACCCCATCCCCATCTCATGCGGGGTCCCACAGGGATCCTGTGTATCCCCCACTTTGTACAATATATTTACAAAGCCTCTATTTGACCAACTGGACCGTCTGGGTGTCACCTACACTAATTACGCAGATGACACCCAGATACTCCTCACCATCACAGGCAATTACCAAGCAGACGTCGCTCGGATCAACGAAATATTCTCCATCATTCAGGCATGGATGGCCTCTCATGGCCTCTGCCTGAATGATGAGAAGATAAAGCTCCTCATCGTCGGCTCCCCCAACACCCTAACTAAACTCAATCCCAACTACAACAACATCACGATCGATGGTCGCACCATCCCTATTGCCAAAAGTGTGAAAACCCTCGGCTTCTATCTGGATGCCAACACCAACCTCTCCAAACACACCAATATGATTGCCTCACCCTCTGCCTACACCGGCAAGCTCATTAGGGCCAGCAGACCCTTCCTATCACCCAATAGCTGCCTCACCCTCGCCAGAGCCCTCATACAATCCAAACTAGACTGCTGCAACAGCCTGTACCCAGGTGCCAACCAATCTGTACTTAACAAACTACAGGTACTTCAAAATAACACTCTGCGCGCAGCCTTCAACATTCCCAGGCGAGAGCCTATCTCCACTGCTAGGAAAGCCTGCAAATGGCTCTCCTTACGCCAGAAAATTGATTTAAAAACCATCTGCCTCACGTTCAAGTCCCTCAATCACCTAGCACCACCATATCTAACTAACAAATTCACCCTGAAACCCACTACCAGAACCACCAGATCCTCCAACACTCTATGCCTGTCAGTGCCCAGATTCCACCTAAAAAGAGTTGGAGGGACTAGCTTCACAGTACTTGCCTCCCAACTCTGGAACACCCTACCTCTCAACATCAAATCTATCGAATCCTTCCAGATCTTCAGGAGGCAAGTCATCAGCTGGCTCCTGAACAAAGAGTAGCTAACACCTGACCACTAACTGGCTCATGTACTGGTTATGACTGTATATTATAAATGTATATTGCTACCTGTATATTATTCTAACACTTAAATTGCAAATTGTATTCCTTATATTACATATGCATGTCCTATAAGTATGTATGTACGAAGTATGCAAAACAAAGATACTTCTCAACTATGTAACCATCTTCTTAAGCGCCCTTCTACCCCTGGGTTTGGAGCGCTATACAAATAAAATAAACAAACAAACAAACATACATTGGCTATCCTCCTACTTGCAGGTCAGAACCTATCAAGTGAAATGAGGCTTTTTTAGTTATAAAGCATTCACCAATTCCTCTGGGGTGCTCCAAGGCTCTGTCCTTGCTCCACTTCTCTTCAATTGTCATGTTGAGCCACATGCAGATGTAAACCCGTATTTCATGGGGGTTGCTGTGTGTAAAATGGGCTCTGGTATCACATTTGCTTAGCAGGTCTCTCTCTTTCCGTAGTGTGTGTCCAGCAGGAGAAGTCCCGGGGAACTTGGTATGCTCTGCCAGCAGGGGGAGCGGGCGTGTGGTTGAGGTGATTCCACCTCGTGTCCTGTCATGAGTCCCTCGCAGTTTAGCAACTGGTGTTAGATAAAGTGTGCCCCTGTGTGGCGCGAAAGGGAAAATCTCCAGGGAATCAGTGATGGCAGCCCGGCTCTCAGCGTGGAAGGAACGTCCCCTGAGGCCGTCTTCGTTCCGGGTTCGCCTTTCACCCTCTCTCCCCAACACAGCGTTGAGAGGGCGTGTGTGTCTGGAGGCGAGAGAGCTAGCCGGCCTGGGTTTGCCACATGGCCAAGGGACGCTCTGTAAAGTCAGAGCTGTGTCACGCTCGCACATTGCTGTGTGTGTTTGGCTATGAGGTAGGAGTGAGACAGTGAGGGGGAGGAGCGGTTTTCCTGAACTGTGTTGCCATACTGACTCCCATGTGTTTCCAAGACAGGCTTATTCATGAGCACAAGTGCTGTCAGTGTGAGGAGCGGAGCGGCTTGATTTGTCTTTTTTCTCGGTCCATCATGACGGGTTGAGAAGTTCTGGTTTCCCCAGCAAGAGAAAGGTGCTCCTGCAGGGGTGCTCGTGCTGGTGGAGGGACACAGGGGGTATACTCATTAAACAAGAGAAAGAAAAGGCAAATAACTGAATATAACATCCAGCAAGAAAAGAAGAGAATAGAAATAGGCTTAACCCACAGGGTTCTCTCAAAGGCCTGGCAGGACTGACGAATTTGGTTGTTTGCTCACTAAGCAGATGTAGCATTTTTTTCCCCTCGTAAGGTAGAGCGTGTTGCGAAGGTTTTTCGAGGCCGGGGTAGCAATAGAAGGTTTGCCAGGTAATAGTATTGCGCCATTAGCTATCGCTTCCCTGGTCTTATCGCGTGTTTAAGATGGACAGGGCGGCCTCAACCTCCCATCTGGGTGTCACCATACATAGGGGGAGCCAGTGGAAAAAGTATACTTCATGGGTGGATAAACTACCCCGCCTGTGCACAGAGTTGTAGTGGAGAATTCCTAATGTTAGCCGTATTGTGTCTGTGGTAGTTTTTATGTTATACATATGGTGTCATGTGGTAGTCTGCAGCTACCAGGTGCTGAGGAGTATGGGGATGAACTCAGAAGGAAACAAATGTGAACAAAAAGGAAAAACCACCAGTACTCTGACAAATACTGCATTGAGAATATTTAAGTATTAATTTACCGAACGTGAATTGACTTGCTTACCGGTAACCCGAGTATACTATTCAGGTATTTATTTACCAAAGGTGAATTGACTTGCTCACAGGTAACCCAACTATAATATTTACATATTTCCTTACCAAAAGTGAAGTGACTTGCTTACAGGTGACCCAGTTTATAATATTTACATATGTACTTACCCATAGTGAGGTGACTGGCTCCCATTTGACTCAATGTGTAATATTTACGTATTTATTTATCCAAGGCGAATTGACTTGCTACCATATGACCCACTCGACAAAATTTAAGTATCTATTTACCAAATGTGAATTGACTTGCTTACAGGTGATCCCAGTTATAATCTTTAATTATTTATTTACCAAATGTGAACTGACTCATTCCCAGGTGACTCAATTGATCATATTTAAGTATTTATTTAATAAATGTGAACTGACTTGTTCCCATGTGACCCAATGTATCATATTTAAGTATTTATTTACCAAATGTGAATTTACTTGCTTACAGGTGATCCAGTTGATAACCATTAATTATTTATTTACCAAATGTGAATTGACTCATTCCCAGGTGACCCAATTGTTGATATATAAATAGGTATTTACCAAATGTGAAGTGAATTGCTCCCAGGTGACCCATTTGGTAATATTTAAATATTTATTTACCAAATGTGAATTGACTTGCTTACAGGTGGCCCACTGGATAATATTTAATTATTTATTTACCAACTGTGAGCCTACGAGAGCCCACCCATCACCCCCTGGGTTGTCATTCACACATGTGTGCGGTAAGGTATAAGTATCCCATGCTCAGTACTCCTACAGGTTGTTGCCCACCTTTTCTGTTAGAACCATTAGGGATAAACACCTTACACAGACATGATGGAGATTTTAGAAATGGCTTTCCGGCGGTATTAATTAATTAATTAATTAATTCATTCATTCATTCATTGTGTCCTTTGGATAGCACCTTTCACCATAATTATGATCCCAACACACTTTATGCTGATGATACACAAATAGCCTTTAAGATCCAAAGCATGACCATGACATCGCAAGACACACCATATGCTTGGTTGCCCTCCAAGATTGCACAGTTGGCAATCACCTATGCCAAAATGCTGGAAAACGGTGTGAGCATTTTCTTTTTGTCTTAAACACTCCGTAACCCTGTCCGTTGCCTGGTCACATCCCGTGGGGCCTATCTCTACTCCAATCCCTCAGGTGAAGAATCTTGGCTTTTTCTTTTGATTGCAAACACTCCTTTAATAGGCCATTCAGAAAATGCTTCAAAACATGCCACTATCACCTGCAAAAGCACAAAAAGATCCTGCATTTTTTGAATATGCATCACAAAGTGAATGTCGTTCGGACCACAGTCTAATCCAGACTTAACTACTGTTAAAGGCTATACCTGGGCATCCCTAAACACCTAGTAACTCATATGCTCCAGCATTTTCCGAATAAAGTGGCTACACTTATTCTAACTCCCAAAGCCCCGATACACATCAAACCGGCTCTGAACACACTGCACTGACTCCCACTTGTAAAAAGGATTGCCTTTAAATCACTGTGCATTATCCATTAGATCTTGCCTGGCAAAGGCCTGAAGTACTTAACTGCTCATTTAAAAAATACGATCCTTCAAGAACATTTAGGTTTTCAGCCTCAAAAACTCTTCCACCTGCCTCCTTCAAGATAAAAGATAAAATGACTGGGCCAGGATTCCATTAGCGCAGGGGGTGGGAGGGTCTGCTTATGGAAGACCCTTCCTGCAGACACTCAGCAAAAAGAAAGCTTGGAAAAATGTGGGACAAAAGTGAAAAGCCTACCTTTTCAAGCAAGCTATTAGACTCAATGAACCTCTTTCTTTAAGACGTTCTCCATTGCCAACATCTAATCACTTGCAAACCTTGTTGTGATTAATTCTGAATTATGGCTAATGTGGCCTCCCTCCGATCCCCTGGTTTCAGGTACTCTCCAGAATACGCTTAATTCCATGCCTGATCTTCATGTGGCTAGTGTGGGGCCTCTAACATGTGCTCTGCAGTTGCTTGCCGGCAGTATATGGCTGGTCTCTCATCAGATGTCATGGGCGCTCTCCTCACCCTAGTCGGTGCTGACGGCCTCAGTGTTTGACAGCTGATGGCCCTTCAGGTTTGTGCCTCGCTCCTTGCATCTCCACCTGCATAATATTCATTCAGGAGTACACAAGTCCTGATGGGAAATGAAACGTCAGACTTGGAAAATAAATATAGATTATCAAACACTGTAAGTCAATTATTTGGGTTTAGTTAATTCCATGTCACCACGGTGCTCATCTGCTAGCGCTCGCAATGGAGGACACGACTTAGGTACCGGGCTAGTTAGACAAATCGGGCAAAAATTCCACCTAGGGGTCAGGCATTCAAAGGAATTTTGTCACAAAGACAAATTGAAACAAGGTACCATCACTGTAACGTGATGAACTTGGCTTGTTCCTTCAGTTTGCTTAATCAACTGCCCGCTTTAAAAAAAATATTTGTGAAGTGTAATGACCCCTTTATGAAAACTATTTAATGTTAGAATTGGCTGATACCTTTTGTGGTTGAAAATAAAGCCACAATGGGAGCGAAGTCTAGGTACCAACTTTCAAATTTGGCTGGATTACCTCCCTTTCCATACTGTTTACAAATCTTTGTCCTTGGGGAAAACTGTGTGTTAGCTGTGCATTGGGTGGCTAAGAGGTGGATGTCTAACTTGGGTGGTTTGGAAGACATACCAGCAAGCAAGAGAAGGCGTGAGAGGACAGATAAATGGGCACCATGCATATTTGTAGGCACACGTTAGATAAGTAGAATCTGAAAGTAGTTTAGAATGTAATGTTGTATTGAAACATACATTGGCACACTCGTACCACCCTGGTCTTACTAAGTAAAGGTGAGTTGAGCTCTATTTTTATCTGCTCTTAAAGGCTTGTAAAACTGTCACCAGTTCACCAGGGAGATCTGTTGTTAGTTACTTGGAAACAATCTTTCACTGATCCATTACCCAGTTGTGTAGTGTTTTTCTTGTTGCTTTTTGTTACACGTTTACTGTTGAATGTGAAGGATAGAGGGGCTGCTTTGAACAGACTTCACAATATGACTTGCGAGGACAATTTCATCCTAGTTACTTTGGATGTGACCTCTCTGTATACAGCAATATGTATACCTTAGACACAAGAGAAGTCTGTCCTTAAGCACAATATAAATCACTAATGTAGATGGAATTAAAGCAGCAGATTCTTTCGTGAGAAATTGGTCATCTAGCTTTAGAAAGATGCGTTGATGTTATTGTAAATTATCAAATTTGTTTTGAAACATATCTTTTTCTGCTTCAGTGATCCATACTTTTTACAAGTGAAGAGGACTGAGATGGGCATGACGTTTGCCCCTGTTTATGTCAATGTATTCATTGGTTATTGGGAAAATTGCTCTGTTCTCAAAAATACAGCTAACCTGTGGAACAAAAACATATCTATTTTGCTATGTTATATTGATGATTTATTTATTTTATGCAAAGGAGCTACCACAGATCGGTTCGATTTTGGAAATTTTACCAATTTTAGCAACTTCAATTCCAAGTCAAGTTTCTGTACCTCACAATATGGGTAAAAAATGGTGTCATTCAAACTACTGGGCATCATAAAGCCACGATATGTAACTCAAACCTACATATATCTTCTTCTTAACCTCCGAGTAATATGAAGAACATACCCAACTCTGAAGTTTTGAGGTCAAAGAGAAATTGCTCACTGGAACAGGATTTTGAGAACACTTGTAGGGATATGAGATACCAGCTTAAACCGTGCCAAATGTAAGCCCATCAGGCAAACAAAAGTCATACATGATTCCATTATTGATAACCAATTATATTAAATGTATCATCACTTATGGTGCACAATTTTCTAAAATTCAAGGAATACTAAGAAAATGCAGACATTAACAGGCCGATTCATGGAATAATTAGCGCGGCGCAAGTGGGCAAAAACGTGCGAATCGCAGTGGAATAGCGAAAATCGCAGTGCAAGTGCGAAAATCGCACGAAAAGAAGCGCACGTCGATTCATGGAAGGCCGTGCGCGAGAAAACCAGCGGATGTGCGATAAAAAAGTGCGTGGCGCACGTTGGCGCACAGGCCATCTAACAGCGTGCGCCAGGTCACAGCGAAAATCGCACAGGCCACAGCGAAATTCGCACATAGCGCGGCGCACGCAACAAAAGTAGGCGGAACACGGGCGTAACACTCGGAATGGGGAACAACTTGCCAAAACGTGGGCGTCACGGGGGAAGTACAGGGCACAAGTGCGCGGAACGCCCACACGCTCGCGTACAACACGTATTCATGGAATAGAATAGGGGAAAAAAGCGCACGCTGAAACCAGCGCACAGGCACAAACACGACCGCCACAAGAAAGCAGGCGGTAGCGTCTCTGCGGCTGTAAGAAATGTGCGCCAAAAGGTGCGCCAACAAATAGCACCTATATACTGCCATGATGAATGTCCCATACTGTGGCCCTCCAGGAAAAATGACGTGCAAAGGGGTACCCACAAACACGGACACCCGCTGACAAAAAATATGTGTGCGCGTATACCGGGGTGCGCGGGAAGTCTCACACGCGATTTCAGCAGGGTACGTGCATCACAGGGGTTCGCGTGAAGTTATTCACGCGATCGGGCCTGGGGGAGCGGGCTACGTGTATTTCAGGGGTTCGCGTGAAGTTTCTCACGCGATCGGGCCTGGGGGAGCGTGCTACGTGTATTTCAGGGGTTCGCGTGAAGTTTCACACGCGATCGGGCCTGGGGGAGCGGGCTACGTGTATTACAGGGGTTCGCGTGAAGTTCCTCACGCGATCGGGCCTGGGGGAGCGTGCTACGTGTATTTCAGGGGTTCGCGTGAAGTTTCACACGCGATCGGGCCTGGGGGAGCGGGCTACGTGTATTACAGGGGTTCGCGTGAAGTTCCTCACGCGATCGGGCCTGGGGGAGCGGGCTACGTGTATTCCAGGGGTGCGCGGGAAGTTCCACACGCGAATAGCAATAGCCTGGGCGCGTGTATTTCAGGGGTGCGCGGGAAGTTCCACACGCGAATAGCCTGGGCGCGTGTATTTCAGGGGTGCGCGGGAAGTTCCACACGCGAATAGCCTGGGCACGTGTATTTCAGGGGTGCGCGGGAAGTTCCACACGCGAATAGCCTGGGCGCGTGTATTTCAGGGGTGCGCGGGAAGTTTTACACGCGAATAGCCTGGGCGCGTGTATTTCAGGGGTGCGCGGGAAGTTCCACACGCGAATAGCCTGGGCGCGTGTATTTCAGGGGTGCGTGGGAAGTTTTACACGCGATTCCTGCACGGTACGTGTATTTCAGGGGTGCCGGGGAGTCCCACATGTGATTTGACAGTGTGGGTCCTCCCAGGTGTACCCTGTACACCCTCCACGGCCCCTGCAGGCAGCCCACACCACAGGGGACTACCCTGCATCCCTGGTCATGTCCCGCAGGCAGCCCACCCAACATGGGCATGCCCCCCAGCAAAGGCACATGTCTCCTTGAACTAATGAACACCAACTCATGTCCCCTTGCACCCCCACCCCCCAGCACTGTGGGGCACCTGCCAGCAGGCCCCCACCCATGTCCAACTCATGTCTCCCACCACCCCCACCCCCCAGCCACCAGGGTCACCCTCCACCAGGCCCCCACTCATGTCACCCACCACCCCCACCCCCCAGCCACCAGGGTCACCCTCCACCAGGCCCCCACCCATGTCTCCCACCACCCCCACCCCCCAGCCACCAGGGGCACCCTCCACCAGGCCCCCACTCATGTCTCCCACCACCCCCACACCCCAGCAGTGCAGGGGCACCCTCCACCAGGCCCCCACCCATGTCTCCCACCACCCCCAGCCACCAGGGTCACCCTCCACCAGGCCCCCACTCATGTCACCCACCACCCCCACCCCCCAGCCACCAGGGTCACCCTCCACCAGGCCCCCACTCATGTCTCCCACCACCCCCACACCCCAGCAGTGCAGGGGCACCCTCCACCAGGCCCCCACTCATGTCTCCCACCACCCCCACACCCCAGCAGTGCAGGGGCAGCCTCCACCAGGCCCCCACTCATGTCTCCCACCACCCCCACACCCCAGCAGTGCAGGGGCAGCCTCCACCAGGCCCCCACTCATGTCACCCACCACCCCCACCCCCCAGCCACCAGGGGCACCCTCCACCAGACCCCCACTCATGTCACCCACCACCCCCACCCCCCAGCCACCAGGGTCACCCTCCACCAGGCCCCCACTCATGTCTCCCACCACCCCCACACCCCAGCAGTGCAGGGGCAGCCTCCACCAGGCCCCCACTCATGTCACCCACCAGCCCCACCCCCCAGCCACCAGGGTCACCCTCCACCAGGCCCCCACCCATGACTCCCACCACCCCCACCCCCCAGCCACCAGGGCCACCCTCCACCAGGCCCCCACTCATGTCTCCCACCACCCCCACACCCCAGCAGTGCAGGGGCACCCTCCACCAGGCCCCCACTCATGTCACCCACCACCCCCACCCCCCAGCCACCAGGGGCACCCTCCACCAGGCCCCCACTCATGTCTCCTACCACCCCCACACCCCAGCAGTGCAGGGGCACCCTCCACCAGGCCCCCACTCATGTCTCCCACCACCCCCACCCCCCCAGCCACCAGGGGCACCCTCCACCAGGCACCCACTCATGTCTCCCACCACCCCCACCCCCCAGCCTCCAGGGTCACCCTCCACCAGGCCCCCACCCATGTCTCCCACCACCCCCACCCCCCAGCCACCAGGGTCACCCTCCACCAGGCCCCCACTCATGTCTCCCACCACCCCCACACCCCAGCAGTGCAGGGGCAGCCTCCACCAGGCCCCCACTCATGTCACCCACCACCCCCACCCCCCAGCCACCAGGGGCACCCTCCACCAGGCCCCCACTCATGTCTCCCACCACCCCCACACCCCAGCAGTGCAGGGGCACCCTCCACCAGGCCCCCACTCATGTCTCCCACCACCCCCACCCCCCCAGCCACCAGGGGCACCCTCCACCAGGCCCCCACTCATGTCTCCCACCACCCCCACCCCCCCAGCCACCAGGGGCACCCTCCACCAGGCCCCCACTCATGTCTACCACCACCCCCACCCCCCCAGCCACCAGGGGCACCCTCCACCAGGCCCGCACCCATGTCTCCCACCACCCCCACACCCCAGCCACCAGGGGCACCCTCCACCAGGCCCCCACTCATGTCTCCCACCACCCCCACACCCCAGCAGTGCAGGGCCAGCCTCCACCAGGCCCCCACTCATGTCACCCACCACCCCCACCCCCCAGCCACCAGGGTCACCCTCCACCAGGCCCCCACCCATGTCTCCCACCACCCCCACCCCCAGCAGTGCAGGGGCAGCCTCCACCAGGCCCCCACTCATGTCTCCCACCACCCCCACACCCCAGCAGTGCAGGGGCAGCCTCCACCAGGCCCCCACTCATGTCACCCACCACCCCCACCCCCCAGCCACCAGGGGCACCCTCCACCAGGCCCCCACTCATGTCTCCCACCACCCCCACCCCCCAGCCACCAGGGGCACCCTCAACCAGGCCCCCACTCATGTCTCCCACCACCCCCACACCCCAGCAGTGCAGGGGCAGCCTCCACCAGGCCCCCACTCATGTCACCCACCACCCCCACCCCCCAGCCACCAAGGGCACCCTCCACCAGGCCCCCACTCATGTCTCCCACCACCCCCACCCCCCAGCCACGAGGGGCACCCTCCACCAGGCCCCCACTCATGTCTCCCACCACCCCCACACCCCAGCAGTGCATGGGCACCCTCCACCAGGCCCCCACTCATGTCTCCCACCACCCCCACACCCCAGCAGTGCAGGGTCACCCTCCACCAGGCCCCCACTCATGTCTCCCACCACCCCCACACCCCAGCAGTGCAGGGGCACCCTCCACCAGGCACCCACACATGTCCCCCTGCCCCCAGGTCCTGACGATACTCAATCATGGCAGTAATGGGCAGCATACCCAGCACAAACACCCAGGCAAGGATTGCATCCACCCACATAGTGAATGCAATTACATGATACAACCCCAATGGCAAGTCTGTAAATGAACACATGTCCGTCACACACACATACACAATGGGTGCAAGTCAATGTCAAAACCCATATCATGACATGTATGAAACCAATGAGAAAATACCACAAGTGAAAGTTAAAAAGAACATGTATTAAAGATGAAAAATAAGTAAAAAAATCAAACATATAACAATGGGAATAACAAAATAAATGGTCCATGTCCGAGAACAAATGTAAAAATAAAAAAAACAAAGTAATCCAAAAACAAATGTTGTCCAAAGCAAAATCATGTGGAAGTAAAATAATGAAAAACCATTTCCTCATGGTGAACACAATAATTAATAAAAAAAATGTTTCTTCAAAAAGCAAACTATATACACGAAAATTCCAGGGTCCATGAGCCCAACACCATAAATGAAACCTACTACTACCTAATGAAAATAATATATACAAAAAAGTGGCCATTGTCCGAGCGGTCCAAAAAAACAAAAATTAATAAAGGAAACCTAACACTAACTAACTAAATAACTATATACAAAGGCAGCGGGCAAGTCCTGCGGCTCACTCGGTGATGTTGCTGGCCAGGGCATCATCGAACTCCATGTCGATGTCCTGGAGGCGGGACTCTGTCCTGGCCCCGAGGTCTCGCAGGGATAACCCCATGTCCAGCTCAAACTCCCTGCGAGCTTCCTCGAGGCACTCAGCCCGCCTCAACGCCCGACGCATGGAGAACTCCGCCCTGACCATGGTGAGCCGCTCCTCTTCCGCCCGCTGCCGCTCCGCACCTATCCGCTGGACCAACTGCTCCCACACGGAAGACACCACCATCCCAGGGTTGCCCTGCCCTCCGGCCGATGCCTGCCCCTCTGATCTTGAAGGCCCCGAGCCATGATGCCTCCCACGTCGAGCCTGCTGCTGCCTCCGACGCCACTGCCTCTGCCAGCACGACGGCATCCAGGCTGATGGAAACCACCGACGCCGTCGTGCACGTGCCCTGCCTGATGATGCTGTCACATCTTCCACCTGCTGGGGTCCAGTTGCTGTGTTGTCCACCCCTGCTGGACCTCCGACTCCCAACTGTGGCAGGGATGGGATCCCCACCGAGCTGGCTGCATTGGTCGGGGCAGGTCCACAGGGGGCCCTGGTGGCATCTGGGCCGGAAGACGGCAAGGAGAACGACTGGTGTATAGCCTGCACAGAGGAGGAGAGGGCCGCCAGATTGGACAACACATGCATAAAACCCCCGAACATGGCCGATCCCAATTGGGCCACGTCGGCACGGTGCACTTCGTGATGACGTGCGTTGTCCTCCCGGGAAGCACGCACGGCATCACGAATCACAGCCGTGCGCATCGCGACCCCAATCAGGACCTTCTCCACACGGCCAGGGGTTCCCACGTCCGCAGGTGGAGGGGAGTCAGGTGACATGGACATCCCCTCTACCTGCGGACGGGCCTGGGACGGGGCATCCCTGCTGGTGCATGGTGGTGCACTCACAGGGTCAGGGACAGCGACATGCACAGGCCCCTCCACGGTGACCTGTGCTGCCTCCTGCCCCTGGCCCTGGACTGCACCACTTGCACCAGCAGGGATGCCCCCACCAGGCCCCATGTGTGCCCCAGTGGCGGCCTCCTCCTCCTCTGTGCAAACCACCAACCTGGATGGCTCCTCACCGTCTCCCACCGTAGCAGGCCCCTGTGGGGGCTCACCCACCCCTTCCGCTGCAGCCGTGGGGGCATCCCCGCCGCCTTGCTCCACAGCGCCGTCTCGGCCCTCTTCTTCACTAGCCGCTGCGTAGAGGGAGACAAAGAACACAAGCATCAGGGCACTGTACAATGGTCCCCTAGACAGGAAGCAATAGCAGATGAGCACCACTGTCAAGGTACACTTCCATCATGTCCCTCCACAACACATGGGTCAGTCCAGGCAAAACACACACAGTAACAGGCATGGTGCATGCCATGGACATTTCCATGCATGTCCAATGGACTCTTGAAACATTCAATGATATGTAACTCACATGCATTATGGCTCATGCCTATCACATGCACACACTTCACCTCAGTCACATCCATCTGGCCCCAAACACACCAAACACAGCGGATACAAGGGTAATTTGGCTGCTTCACTGAATCTGTGCATTGTCACACACATGTGTCATGCATCCATGGCATGCACAAGTCACAGACATGCAGGTCAGGCACACAGACATGGCTACCATATATGTACCTGGCATCAGCACCCATCCCTCACCCCCACCCATGTCCAGGTACAGAGACTGGCATGCTCTCATGTTCAAAATCTGCATAGGGCTCCCCATGCGGCATTTGAACACATGCAACAACCATGTGGGTCACACATCACTGGTCGCACATGCATTACCATGATGTCCCTGCACACATACATGCATACATGGCCTATGGCACACATACAGGCAAGTATCATAGAACCAGCACACCGCAACATGCCCTGTCTCACACAGTAATGCTTGGACACTTACCGCTCAACTCCAGACGGGCCTCCCTCTCAAGGATCTGGGCTTGGAGCGCTGGGCGTACGCGTTCCAGGACCCTCATCTGGATGGAACTCATGCGGCCCCGGCCCCCCTCCACGAGGCGCCGGGCCTTCACAAGGGTCCTGGACCTCAAGTCCTCCCAGCGCTTCTTGATCTTCAGGACGTTGCGGGTTGCCACCCCCTCCGCGTTGATGGCAACCACACAGTCGGCCCAGATCCTCTCCCGTCCTTCCTTGCTGGCGCGGGACGATCCAAAGAGGGCATCATACTGCCCCAGGACATGCTCCACCAGGACACCAACTTCGGTGGCAGTGAAGCTGGTGCCCCTCTGCCCCTCTGGCCTGGGGTTGCCACTGGTGCCAGATGTGGAAGTGCCCGACATGGCAACCCCAGAGGCAGGTGTGGGTGGGCAACTGGGTCCTGGGGCTGGGCTGTGGAGCGATGTAATCCCAGTCGGGAGTCTTCAGTTCCAGCAGGGGTGGACACAGCAACTGGACCCCAGCAGATGGCTGATGTGCAGGCACCAAATGGCAGGGCACGGTGGCAGCAGGCAGGCAGGCAGGCAGGCAGGCAGGCAGCAGCAGATGGCACGTGGGAGGCTGCTCGGGGCACTGGGGGGCAGTAACTCGGCCTTCTGGGCAGGAGCGTGGTCTTCCGTGTGTTTTCGCGTGGCCAGCTTGATACGGAGTGATTTGGCACGTGAAAATCCTGCACGTCAGCGTGAAATCCGAGAAAAGGCCCTCAGCGCGTAAGCGCGTCTGTGACGTGACCCGCACGGGTGTTCCCCACTCAGCACGTGATGACGGGGCACACGTGGAAATACTGCACGTCAGAGTGTCATCGCGTGTAATTTGACAAAAGTGCGCGTACACGCGATTGGCCTATGTACGTGTATTTCATGGGTGCGCGGGCACTTACACACGCAAGTACGTCAGCGAACCTGTATCCCGTGGTGCGTGTGAATTTCCACACGCTATTGGACTGGGAACTGGATTCCAGGGGTGCGCGGGTCACACGCTCGCCTAGAACACGCGCAAAGCATAAATTTGCGCACTTTAACAATAACAAGCTCAGACGCCAGGATGAACATACCGTTCCTAGCAGCAGTGGCAGTGGGCTACCAAAGGAGGAGGAGGAGGATAGTCAGGGCCAGAATATTCACACCCAGAACCAGCCTTTTCGGGATGCCTGATGACCAGGTGTATGGGAGGTACAGGTTTCCACCACACATTATACTGGACCTGGTGAGTGAGTGGGAGGATGACCTCACATCACCCACCCTGTGCTCCCAAGCACTCAGCCCCCTGGAGAAGGTCCTCAATGTACTGCACTTCTTAGCCACTGGATCATTTCAGCGGACAAGTGCCATAGTGGGTGGGGTGTCACAGGCCACCCAGTCACGCTGCCTACACCAGGTCTTGAACATCATGACTGCACGCCCATCAGTCCGCAGGCACATATACCTGCCCAGAACACCTGCAGAAAGGCATGCTGCCGCCCTGGATTTTTACGGTGTGGCACGATTCCCCAAAGTGCTAGGTGCCATCGACTGCACCCATGTGGCTCTACGTCCCCCCAGGGCATCTGAGCACATCTATAGGAACCGCAAGCACTGGCATTCCATCAACGTGCAGGTAGCATGTAATGCCAAGGGAATCATCACCTCAGTATATGCCAACTATCCCGGCTCCACCCACGACAGCTTCATTTACCGAATGTCCACCCTAAGCCGGGACCTAGAAGCTGGGCGGCATGGCGATACATGGCTGCTTGGTGAGTATGTATGCCACTGCACATGCATGCATGTTGGATACTGAGCAAGGTCACAACCCCACCAATGATACCAATAACCACCTCCACAGGGGACAGTGCCTACCCTCTCAGCCCCCACATGATGACGCCAATTCGGAACCCCACCACGCCACCCGAGGTAAGATATAACACAGCCCACATTACGACCCGGGGCATAGTGGAGCGCACATTCGGAGTGCTAAAGTCACGCTTTCGCTCCCTTGACCGTTCTGGCGGGCAGCTGTTATACGCTCCCCCAGTAGTGTGCAGGATCATAGTGGCAGCATGTGTCCTGCACAACGTTGCAACACGCCGGGGCCTGGCCGTGGACATGGTGGTGGCCCCACATCCCCAACCACATGCACAGCCGCTGCGCATGGGAGGGGAAAGGGCACGGGGGAGGCAGCCCGTACACAGCTAGTGGCTAATTACTTCACATAGAAATCACACCCCTGTGGAGTGCACACTGCCCTGGCACATTCCATCTGACAATCAATGATGACTCAACCTGACACTGATCCTGAATGTCTGGAGAATGAACCGTGAATACCATATCAGCCTGAGATTGTTCACCTGGAAGTGTCACAATGTGTGCATCCCTACCCACACAGACACCACCAATGCAGTTTTGTGAAGTTACACATTCAAGCAGCTAAAATGAATACCCACTTGCAAAATGCAACAAGAGGACAGTGCCATGTCAGCCAACCCAACCCCAGCACCGCCACACGACACACCGTGCCATGTCATGCTAATTGCAGGTAAACAAAGTAATCCCCACAACATGACACTAGTCTCACTATGTACAGTGTCCCTATTAGAAACCTGCAACACCTGAAATGCTCACAGCAATGCCGGACCAACAACATACTTGAGCACGTAGTACCGTTAACATGACATCACAAATGTTACATATTAGTAGTCTCACCACCTGGAAATGCCTGCACTCCCACCACTACCAACTGTGCAGTGTTGGCACCATGTAGAGTTGTAGGTGCACTGCTGCCAACATGGACCCCATCTCCAGACTAGAGGTCCTTGTGTAGACATGAAGAAGGGACCTGCAAATTGGGAGGTAGACACAGAAGAAGAGTTACACATCAATGCAACATGCAGTGTACAACACAACAGCAATATGCACTAGGAATGTATACACAGTATTGACTACAGACTGCCCACACAGCTCATGGGAGTCCAACGTCACTGTGTAATTCACTGTCACTTGGGCACACCCTTTGCAAGCCCACGGAAACGGGAAGCAGGAGGGGTGTGTGTGACTCAAACCCAAGCATCTGAACCAAATACATTACAAGCCTGCATGTGCCCAGCCACAATGCAGCGTATGCCCACAGGAACCACGGAAGCCAACAAATCGTCCCAAAAAAATTGGGAATAAAAGAAATCAAAATAAAAATAAAAATAAGAAACAATCAAAAATGGCCATTGATGGGCCCGGCGGGGTTGGGGAGGCCACCCAGGAGGTCCGAGGACAGGATGCACACCAGAACCCACCTGCGTGGATCCTGGGAAGATAAAACACCTCCATGGGCTCATGGCCCACACGGCTACCCTATTGTGGGAGTATCACTGCTGTCGCTATTATCACCCTGTGCAGCTGCATCCGGAGGTGGTTGCACTATGGGAGGCAGCCCACGCAAGGCCCTAGTCTGCTCCTCCATGGCTGCAAGCATGCGGGTGTGGTAGGTCTGGTTCTGGAGGATGAGTGTGCGGAGGTCCCCATGCAACAACTCACGGGATGCCCGGACCTCCGCCCTCGTTGCCTGCATCTCAGCTGAGAGCGTACGGGTGAGACGCTCCAGCTGCTGTTCTGTCCTTTGGTGTGTTGAAGCCTCAAGCTCAACAAGAGTCGTCCTGAGGTGAAGGAGCTCCTGCCTCAGGGCTTCCCTGTGGCCCTGGGACTCAATGGAGATGGCCTCCTGCAGAGTCGCCAGTGCCGCCCGCCTGTCCCTGTTGGACCCCAACATGTCCTCCCTGTGTGACTGGCAGATGGAGTCGGTTGCCTGCTCTAGTCGCTCCATCAGCCTTTCTGGGGGGACAATGGAAGTGGCCACCCTATCCATGGCCTGAGCCATCATCTCGGATGATGCAGCCTGTTGGGTTGCCATACCGCAAATGGATTGCTCCCATGCGGTATTGCCGGGTGGCATACGGCCACCACGTCGGCGGGCACCACACCTGTCTGGGGCAAGGCGAACTGCGCCTTGCTGTGCCGGCACTGCCTGAGGCTGCAGGACTGCATTCCCCCTCTGATCTGCTGGCCCAGGAACAGGATCAGATGTCGCGGAGTGTGACCCTGCATCCGTAACCCCCGAAGGCGTAGCTGCCAACACTGACATCCCCATGGAGGGTTCTGACCCTGGTGCAGGTGGGTGAGACAGAACAGAATCCCTCCCTGGAACACTCACCTGCGACGGCACGTAGGTCTCATCCGAATCAACACCTGAGTACAGCTCGGGGGAGGTGCAGCCAGAGACACCCCTTGAGAGCACGACCTGCAGCACTTGTGGGTTCTCCCCCACCACCACACCACGTCCCTCACTGGTGGTTGGTCGGCCCTCGGACCCCTCCTGGGTCTGCACCATCTCCACAACCCCAGCAGTATCAGGTGCGTCTTCCCCTGCAAAGACATGAAAACAAAGAAATGGAAACAGGCATTAGCACCATGGCACACAATGAGGGCTGAGAAGCAAGAGAACCAGTACTTGATTGACACATGTCCCACATGACTGAAACCCTCCCATGCATGCACCCTCACTGCGTATGAAGTGCAGGCAAATGGCACACACTGATGACACCAAGATGGAAGATGAACACATTTTCTGCATGCTGCCTGGCAGTGGCATCACACATTGGCCTGTGATTGCCAGGTGATACACACATGCCATCACACAGATGGCATGTACCATTGCTATTGAGTGAAGATGGAGAGGAGGGCAGCACCTATTCATTCAGTCCAGTTCCCGCATGTAATCGCTTTTCTAATTCTAACAGGTCAGATTTTTCACCTGGAGCTGCCAGTCTGAAATGGTCCAATTGCACAGGGACATGTGTGTACAAATGATATCCAGGTAACAAAGTCACTCCACTTTACCATAGCCATGTCAGACATGTGACTAGTGGACAGCGACATGCCTAGTGAAAGTGGTGGAATGCAAACAAACTGACTGAATGAACAGTGAAAAATAAGCAACTATGTTGTGGCAAGGTGACACTTCAAGGGCAACTGGCGTGCAGTTGGGCTAGATGTCTACTGTTGGCAGAAGGGATACTGCTATGGCCAAATGCAGCTGCGCAGGAAGTATTGCATGAAGCACATGGCTGACCCATACGACTCAGGCGCACACGCTCTCACCTGGCACACAAACAGAAGCCCTCACACACACACCATGCACATGGATGACACACACATGCATGTGCACTCACCGGACAATGCCTCGTAATCAGCCAGATCTCCCACGCCTTGGATCTGTTCCTCCGTGACGTAGGTCCCAGCGACTGACTCATGTGGAGTGAGTTCCATGTCTACTACTGGAGACCCACCTCCAGTCACTAGAGTTGCGGCATGACTTGAGGCCAGCTTACTCTTTGCCCTGCGCTTTAGGTCATTCCAGCGCTTATAGCAATCATTGGCTGTGCGCCTCACGATTCCAAGGGCACTTACGATGTCCGCAACGGTCTGCCAGTGTGCCTGGCGTTGTGCAGGTGTGGTCTTGGATCCTGCAACAATGACCATCTCGTTGTCATGTCCGGACACATACTCGACAAGTGCATTCAGTTCGTCATCCGTGAAGCTGGGCTTCCTGGATGGGCCGGACTGTGTAGCCGTGTCTGGGGCATCAGCCTGTGCCGGACGAGCACTCTTCCTCTTCCGCTTGGAAGGTGGTGGTGATCCTGAGTGTCCTGCGCCGCTCTGGACACTAGGGGCAGGAGCCCTGGTGGACTCTGTATCAGGAGTGTGGGATTGCACACTCAGCATGGGAGTTGGTGCAGGCATTGGCTCTAGTGTGATGGTGTCAGGGGGAATGTCAGCAGCATGGACTAGGACTGACACTGTCCTGGCTGGGTGTGTGAGGGCTGGGGTGGATGGAGCCGCAGCTGCCCCTGCAGCCTCTCCGCCCTGCCTCCTTGGTGCAGCAGATGACCTTGCTGGCCCAGATGCACGTGGCATGGTAACATCAACGTGCACCAGCGCACGTGTCATAGGCCTGCTGACCTGGAAGTCAGCCATGGAGTCAGCCAGATCTGGTGCCACAATGGGCTGGTCCAACAAGGGCTGAGCATGGATGGTGTCAGCCACATCAGCCTCAACGGGAGGGGGGGGGGATTATGGGTGCCCTTGACTGGTCCTCCACACATGGGGGGACAGGCTCACCCTGCAAGTAACGACCACGTCCCCTACCGGATCCACCACGGCCACCACTTGTGGCTCTTCCACCTTTGCCACCCTTACGGAATCCTCGCCTCGCAGCCATGGCACTGATGTAAATGTGCGTATGGGAGTGGCTGGAAACTATTGTCCTGGGCAATTGGGGGTCAAAGGGGTTGGGTACCAGATGGTAATTGTACCCTAGTGCTCTTGCAAGGCTGATTGTAACCCCTGGGGAAAGATGACGGGTCACGCTACGCACAGGAGCCCCAAAAAAGGGAGATGACGTGCACGCAACCCCTCCTAGACCACGTGTGCAGAAAGAAAAACCTGCACTACGCTGTGGCACCCAGTAACACAAGAATGAACGTATGCGTGTCACACGCAGCCTAGAATGACCTCTGAAGGGGTAGGCTACACACGGGGCAAGCACAAATGTTAGATACGTGCGTGACTCACCGTCTGCCTGGTAAACGAGCGTGTAAAAGGAGCACGTTTGGTTGGCAACACCCCCGCCAAAACAAGATTTGTACGCTGTCTGAGGAGACAGGACAACAGTAGAAGGGAACACTGTTTGAGGGAACAGGCCCAGGTAAACCAGTAAAAGCGAAAAAAGAGAAAAAGCTGTCAGAGGTAACAGGGAATACGAACTTGAAACGCCGTGAAGTAAATCGCGTGTGAAACGACAAGAAGTACAGAATTCACCCACTCGCTCTCCACGAAAAGCACGTACAAGGAAAACGTGTTCTACACATACCTTTTATACAGGGCCACACGTCCAGCGTCACTTACGCGGCGTGTACGCGCTAGGGCCATTTCCACCAATTACACGCTTTGTCACTTCTGCGTGTAGGGACATTTCCACCAATTACACGCTTTGTCACTTCTGCGTGTAGGGCCATTTCCACCAATTACACGCTTTGTCACTTCTGCGTGTAGGGCCATTTCCACCAATCACACGCAATTACACTCTGACGTGCAGTCTTTCCACGTGTGCTCTGTCATCACGTGCTGTGTGGGAAACACCCGTGCGGGTCGCGTCACAGACGCGCTTACGCGCTGAGGGCCTTTCCTCGGTTTTCATGCTGACGTGCAGGATTTTCACGTGCAAAATCACTCCGTACCAAGCTGGCCACGCCTACGCACACGGAATACCACGCTCCTGCCCGGAAGGCCGAACTACTGCCCCCCAGAGCCCTGAGCACGCTCCCACCTGCTGCTGCCTGACTGCCTGCTGCCCCTGCACTGCTGGGGGGTGGGGGTGATAGGGGACATGGGTGGGGGCCTGGTGGAGGGTGCCCCTGCACTGCTGGGGGGTGGGGGTGATAGGGGACATGGGTGGGGGCCTGGTGGAGGGTGCCCCTGGTGGCTGGGGGGTGGGGGTGATAGGGGACATGGGTGGGGGCCTGGTGGAGGGTGCCCCTGCACTGCTGGGGGGTGGGGGTGATAGGGGACATGGGTGGGGGCCTGGTGGAGGGTGCCCCTGCACTGCTGGGGGGTGGGGGTGATAGGGGACATGGGTGGGGGCCTGGTGGAGGGTGCCCCTGTACTGCTGGGGGGTGGGGGTGATAGGGGACATGGGTGGGGGCCTGGTGGAGGGTGCCCCTGGTGGCGGGGGGGTGGCGGTGATAGGGGAAATGAGTGGGGGCCTGGTGGAGGGTGCCCCTGGTGGCTGGGGGGTGGGGGTGATAGGGGACATGGGTGGGGGCCTGGTGGAGGGTGCCCCTGGTGGCTGGGGGGTGGGGGTGATAGGGGACATGGGTGGGGGCCTGGTGGAGGGTGCCCCTGCACTGCTGGGGGGTGGGGGTGATAGGGGACATGGGTGGGGGCCTGGTGGAGGGTGCCCCTGCACTGCTGGGGGGTGGGGGTGGTGGGAGACATGAGTGGGGGCCTGGTGGAGGGTGACCCTGGTGGCTGGGGGGTGGGGGTGGTGTGTGACATGAGTGGGGGCCTGGTGGAGGGTGCCCCTGCACTGCTGGGGTGTGGGGGTGGTGGGAGACATGAGTGGGGGCCTGGTGGAGGGTGACCCTGCACTGCCGGGGTGTGGGGGTGGTGGGAGACATGAGTGGGGGCCTGGTGGAGGGTGCCCCTGGATGCTGGGGGGTGGGGGTGTTGGGAGACATGGGTGGGGGCCTGGTGGAGGGTGCCCCTGGTGGCTGGGGGTGGGGGTGATAGGGGACATGGGTGGGGGCCTGGTGGAGGGTGCCCCTGCACTGCTGGGGGGTGGGGGTGATAGGGGACATGGGTGGGGGCCTGGTGGAGGGTGCCCCTGGTGGCTGGGGGTGGGGGTGTTGGGAGACATGGGTGGGGGCCTGGTGGAGGGTGCCCCTGGTGGCTGGGGGGTGGGGGTGATAGGGGACATGGGTGGGGGCCTGGTGGAGGGTGCCCCTGCACTGCTGGGGGGTGGGGGTGGTGGGAGACATGGGTGGGGGCCTGGTGGAGGGTGCCCCTGGTGGCTGGGGGGTGGGGGTGATAGGGGACATGGGTGGGGGCCTGGTGGAGGCTGCCCCTGCACTGCTGGGGTGTGGGGGTGGTGGGAGACATGAGTGGGGGCCTGTTGGAGGGTGCCCCTGCACTGCTGGGGTGTGGGGGTGGTGGGAGACATGAGTGGGGGCCTGGTGGAGGGTGACCCTGGTGGCTGGGGGGTGGGGGTGGTGGGTGACATGAGTGGGGGCCTGGTGGAGGGTGCCCCTGCACTGCTGGGGTGTGGGGGTGGTGGGAGACATGAGTGGGGGCCTGGTGGAGGGTGACCCTGCACTGCTGGGGTGTGGGGGTGGTGGGAGACATGAGTGGGGGCCTGGTGGAGGGTGCCCCTGGATGCTGGGGGGTGGGGGTGTTGGGAGACATGGGTGGGGGCCTGGTGGAGGGTGCCCCTGGTGGCTGGGGGGTGGGGGTGATAGGGGACATGGGTGGGGGCCTGGTGGAGGGTGCCCCTGCACTGCTGGGGGGTGGGGGTGATAGGGGACATGGGTGGGGGCCTGGTGGAGGGTGCCCCTGGTGGCTGGGGGGTGGGGGTGGTGGGAGACATGAGTGGGGGCCTCGTGGAGGGTGCCCCTGCACTGCTGGGGGGTGGGGGTGTTGGGAGACATGGGTGGGGGCCTGGTGGAGGGTGCCCCTGGTGGGTGGGGGGTGGGGGTGATAGGGGACATGGGTGGGGGCCTGGTGGAGGGTGCCCCTGGATGCTGGGGGGTGGGGGTGTTGGGAGACATGGGTGGGGGCCTGGTGGAGGGTGCCCCTGGTGGCGGGGGGGTGGGTGTGATAGGGGACATGGGTGGGGGCCTGGTGGAGGGTGCCCCTGGATGCTGGGGGGTGGGGGTGTTGGGAGACATGGGTGGGGGCCTGGTGGAGGGTGCCCCTGGATGCTGGCGGGTGGGGGTGTTGGGAGACATGGGTGGGTGCCTGGTGGAGGGTGCCCCTGGTGGCGGGGGGGTGGGTGTGATAGGGGACATGGGTGGGGGCCTGGTGGAGGTTGCCCCTGGTGGCGGGGGGGTGGGGATGATAGGGGACATGGGTGGGGGCCTGGTGGAGGGTGCCCCTGGATGCTGGGGGGTGGGGGTGTTGGGAGACATGGGTGGGGGCCTGGTGGAGGGTGCCCCTGGTGGCTGGGGGGTGGGGGTGATAGGGGACATGGGTGGGGGCCTGGTGGAGGGTGCCCCTGCACTGCTGGGGGGTGGGGGTGCAGGGGGACATGAGCAGGTGTGCAGGGTAGTCCCCTGTTTTGTGGGCTGCCTGCAGGGGCCGTGGAGGGTGTACAGGGAACACCTGTGAGGACCCACCCAGCCTAATTGCGTGTGATAATTCCCGCACACCACTGTAATACACGTACCTGGCCAAATCGCGTGTGATAATTCCCGCGCACCCCTGTAATACACGTACCTGGCCAAATCGCATGTGAGAATTCCCGCACACCCCTGTAATACACGTACCCTGGCCAATCGCGTGTAGAACTTCCCACGCACCCCTGTAATACACGTAGCAAGCCAAATCGCGTGTGATGATTCCCGCGCACCCCTGTAATTCACGTACCCTGGCCAATCGCGTGTAGAACTTCCCACGCACCCCTGTAATACACGTACCAGGCCAAATCGCGTGTGATAATTCCCGCGCACCCCTGTAATACACGTACCTGGCCAAATCGCATGTGAGAATTACCGCGCACCCCTGTAATACACGTACCCAGCCGAATCGCGTGTAGAACTTCCCGCACACCCCTGTAATACACGTACCCTGGCTAATCGCGTGTATAACTTCTCGCGTACCCCTGATATGCACGTTACCCGCTTTGCGTTCCTTGTTTGGCAGCCCTGTAGACTGGTCCAGGGTTAGCGCAGCCCTTTGCGATGATTTAGCGATTTTGATGGCTTTTCCTTGCGCGAGGGCGTTCTTGGGGGCGTTATTGGTGATGCTGCAGGGTCGCTGCGATACTCTGCGCCACGGCTGGTTTGGGAGCCTGAAATCCATGAATACGCTGTGCGCGGAAATCGGTTTTAGCGCACGTGCCTGGCGCAGACAATCGCACGCGGACACTCTGCGCCAGCCGCTTGCGACACTTTTCTGCGAAATTCTATGAATTAGCCTGTAAATATATTAAGATCACACACTACATTCTGCTGTTGGAGATAAAACATTAATCTCTTATAAATGGGGAAAATAATTGGGTGACATTTTAACCAGAAGACACCATGTAGCCCCAAATCTCCACCCCTTCACAAGATTTGGTTAAAACGCATCTGGGTTGTTTTGGTTACTCTAGTATTTGCAAATAAATCTGTAAAACATAAATCTTTACAATGGAACCAGTATGTTGGAAACATTACACCGAAGATCAAATTGGATTCATTGCTGCATATACAGTATGTGGTCTGGTGTGCCATTGTCATACATTTTATATTGTTGGCACTATTTTTAAGATACAGATTTTCATTTTAGAATATCTGAGAGCTATTAAGAATAATGATGCAAGTCATCCAACATTGATTCATTTTATTCAACACCATGACAAAGATCATGAACTGGGTTGGTTTTGAGGATGGTTAAAAAACATCCATGCAACGGAAGAAAGGAACTGATTCGTAAATAGTTGGAAGCAAGCATTATCATTAATTACCATTATGCTGTCTGCTTTCTTCCTCTTCTGCTGCCATGCGCCTTTCTCACACCTTAAGATGACTGTCTGTCTACCTTGTTAGGATCTTAGTCCATATGTACGTCCCCCCTCATGTTCCCAGTGGATGTTCCTTCTTGCAATTTAAAACTCAACATCTCAATATACACCTCTGTGTCAATAACTCCTGTTTTCTTTCTTTTATCTTATCTGCTTTCCCACCTCTTATGCCTTCTCGTAACTTTTATTACTATTCCAGTCGCATTTCTTTAACCTACACCCCCTCTCGCAAATATTATAATCTCATCCATTCTCCTTCAACTGATCTGTCTCAAACTTTAATGGGTAATTCATAGAATCCAGCACACAAGTGGCGCACGCAGCTGGCGCACAGTGTGCACGTGCGACAGTCTGCGCCAGCCGCGTGCGCCAAAATCCAATTCCGCGCACAGCGTATTCATGGATTTCATCATCCATAACCAGCCGTGGCGCAGAGTGGTGCAGCGACCCTGCAGCAGCGCCAGTTATGCCCCCAAACCCTCCCCGTGCACCATGTACAGCACACAAACCCCGTACATGGCGCACAGGCCCCCAACCATGAAAACGCCTGCAAAACTCCCCGCGCACCCCTCCAAATACACGTACCCCATGCAGCGGGGTGGCCATGTGCGAGTGGGGTAAGTGTATTACTGGGGTGTGCGGGAAGATTCACACGCGATTGGCCCTGTACGAGTGGGGTACATGTATTACTGGGGTGCGCGGGGAGTTTCACATGCGATTGGGTCTGTGTGAGCGGGGTACGTGTATTTCGGGGGTGCGCAGGAAGTTTCACACGGGATTGGCCTTGTGCGAGCAGGGTACGTGTATTTCGGGGGTGCGCTGGAAGTTTCACACGCAATTGGCCCTGTGCAAGCAGGGTACGTGTATTTCGGGGGTGCGTGGGAAGTTTCACACGCGATTGGCCCTGTGCGAGCAGGGTACGTGTATTACTGGGGTGCACAGGAAGTTTCATATGCGATTGTCCCTATGCGAACAGGGTACATGTATTTCGGGGGTGCGTGGGAAGTTTCACATGCGATTGGCCCTGTGCGAGCGGGGTACGTGTATTACTGGGGTGCGCAGGGAGTTTCATATGCGATTGTCCCTATGCGAACAGGGTACATGTATTTCGGGGGTGCGTGGGAAGTTTCACATGCGATTGGCCCTGTGCGAGCGGGGTACGTGTATTACTGGGGTGCGCAGGGAGTTCCACACGCGATTGGCCCTGTGCGAGCGGGGTATGTGTATTATTGGGGTGCACGGGGAGTTCCACATGCGATTTGACCTCTGCGAGCGGGGTACATGTATTACTGGGGTGCGCGGGGAGTTCCACACGTGATTGGGCCTGTGCGAGCGGGGTACGTGGATTTCGGAGTTGCGCGGGAAGATTCACATGCATTTTCGCTGTCAGAGTGGGGTCGTGTATCCAGTGGGGTGCGTGGGGAGTCCCACACGTGAATTGGCAGTGTGGGTCCTTCCAGGTGTGCCCTCTACCCCCTCCACGGCCCCTGCAGGCAACCCACACCACAGGGGACTACCCTGCACCCCTGGTCATGTCCCGCAGGCAGCCCATGCACCATGGGCATGCCCCCCAGCCAGCCCACATGTCACCTTCCACTAGTGATCACCAACTCATGTCCCCAAGCACCCCCACCCCCCAGCAGTGAGGGGCACCTGCCAGCATGCCCCGACTCATGTCCCCCAGCACCCCCACCCCCCAGCAGTGAGCCTCAGGCCCTGACTCATGTCCCCCAGCACCCCCACCTCCCAGCGGTGAGGGGCACCTGCCAGTAGGCCCCGACTCATGTCCCCCAGCACCCCCACCCCGCAGCATTGATGGGCACCTGGCACCTGCCAGCAGACACCGACTCATTTCCCCCAGCACTCCCACCCCCCAGCAGTGAGGGGCACCTGCCAGCAGGCCTGACTCATGTCTCCCAGAACCCCCAGCAGTGAGGGGCACCTGCCAGCAGGCCCCGACTCATGTCCCCCAGCACCCCCCACCCACCCAGAACTGAGGTGCACCTGCCAGCTGGCCCGACTCATGTCCCAACAAACAACATGTCCTAACAAAACAGACCCATGTCCCTAAAGCCAACCCTAATCACCCTTGCCCCCCAATCCAAGCATGCAACCATAAACAGAAACCACTCCCAAATTACCCATGCCATGATAGTCTAAATGAACCACCATGCCCATTCAGGAATGCGCAACGTAGCCACACAGTGGCAACACGTGACTGAGGAAATGTTCAATGAGACATGCACAAAACCAATGACAGAACACAACACCAATTCAGAAGTTATAAATATTGTATTAAAAACATAATGAACTGACTTTGAGGAATAGTAAAATGAAAATCAATGTACAATGACCGATTTAGAAAAAAAAATATTGTAAATCAATGAAGTAAAAAAAAAGAAA
Source organism: Ambystoma mexicanum (assembly GCF_040938575.1). Taxonomy (NCBI): domain Eukaryota; kingdom Metazoa; phylum Chordata; class Amphibia; order Caudata; family Ambystomatidae; genus Ambystoma; species Ambystoma mexicanum. The sequence continues at coordinate 241,247,258 of NC_090934.1, forward strand.
AATCATATACAATAAAAAAGTGGTCCATTGCCAATGTCCATAATAAAAACATAATCCAATTAAAAAATAACCATTGATCCATGGGAATATAGAAAAAGAAAGTATGTACAAGTCTGCAACTATATACAATGTAAGTCCAAATGGTCCATGATCCACAAACAAAAGGAAACCTACAAAAAAGTCCTATGACGAAAAAACTATATACACATGAAGTGGAGCAATGTCCATTAACTCCAAATTAAAAGAAAAACAAAGGAAACCTAACACTATCTAACTATATACAATGGCGGCGGGCAAGTCCTGCGGCTCACTCTGTGATGTCCCGGGCCAGGGCATCCTCGAACTCCATTTCGATGTCCCGGAGGCGAGACTGTTCCCTGGCCCAGACGTCTCCCAGGGATGCACTCATGGCCTGTTCCAACTCCCTGCGAGTTGCCTCGAGGCACTCTGCCTGCCTCAATGCCTGACGTATGGAGAACTCCGCCCTGACCATGGTGAGCTGCGCCTCATCTGCCCGCCGCCACGCCGCATCTATACGCTGGCCCAACCGCAGCAACATGGAAGACACACCCATTCCAGGGTCCACCTGCCCTCTGGCCGATGCCTGCCCCTCTGTTGTTGATGGCCTCGAGCCATCATTGCTCCCACCTAGAGCCTGCTGCTGTTGCTGCTGTCCATGGGCCCTGTCCGATGCCTGAACATCCTCCATCTGCTGGTCTCCAGTTGTTGGGGTGTCCACCCCTGCTGGACTGCCGACTCCTGACTGTGGAAGGGATGGGATCTCCACCAAGCTGGCTGTGTTGGTCAGGCCAGGTCCACAGGGGGCCCTGGTGGAATCTGGGCCGGAAGACGGCAGGGAGAATGACTGGTGCATAGTCTCCACAGAGGAGGAGAGGTCCGCCAGAGTGCGTGACACATGTAGGAGCCCACCGACCAGGGCCCCTCCCAACAGTGCCACGTCACGACGCTGCACTTCGTGATGGCATGCGTGCTATGCCCAGGAAGCACGCACGTCATCACGAATGTCCCAACCAGGACAGAGCCCATACGGTCGTGGGACCCCTCATCCGCAGGTAGTGGAGAGGCAGATGACGTGGCACTCCCTCCTACCTGCAGACGGGTCTGGGACAGGGCATCCCTGCTGGTGCATGGTGGTGCAGTCACAGGGTAAAAGACAGCGACATGCGCAGGCCCCTCCGCGATGACCAGTGCTGCCTCCTGACCCTGGCCCTGGACTGCACCACTTGCACCAGTGGTACTATCCCCACCAGGCCCCATGTGCAGCACAGTAGCAGGCTCCTCCTCCTCTGTGGCGACCACCAACCTGGATGTCTCCACACCGTCTTCTGCCATTGCAAGCCCCTGTGGGGGCTCACCCGGCCCTTCCGCTACAGGCGTAGTGTCAGACGCGGCACCAGCCCCCTCGCTCCCGGATGATGGCAATTCCTGGGAGGGTGGCTGGGCCTTGCATCGCCGCCCTGTGGGGGCATCCCCGCTGCTTGGCTCCACAGCGCCATCTCCGCCCTCTTCTTCACTTGACGCTGCAAAGAGGGAGACATAGAATACAAGCATCAGGGTACAGTACAATATTCCCCTAGACAGGAAGCAATAACACATGAGTGGCACTGTCAAATGTCACTTCCATCCTGTCCCTCCACAACACATGGGTGAATGCAGGCAACACACATGCAGAAACAGTCCCTGCGCTTGCAATCAACATCAGCATCCATGTACAAGGGCCTCTGTTAACCAAAATGTTGCCTTCAAACTCACATGCATCATGGCTCACACTGATCCCATGCACACAAATCACCGGGGGTCATGCATCATGGCTTGTACACCACAGACACAGTAGATAGACACAGTGGATACAACGGTGACGGCACTGCATGAGTGAATCTACACATCATCACGGACATGTGTCATGCGTCCATGGCGTTTCAAAGTCACACACACACTTCTCAGACACACACACATGTGCACCATACATGTACATGACAGCAGCACTCATCCCTCACACCCCCTCCATGTCCAAGAACAGAGATTGGTATGCTTTCATGTGGGCATTCCGCATACAGCTCCCCATGTTGCATTGGAACACATGCACCATCCATGTGGTTCACACATTACTGGTCTCACATGCATGACCATGATGTCCCTGCTCACACACATCCATACACCTATGTCACACATACAGGCAAGTATCAGACTACCAGCACACTGCAACATGCTCTGTCTCACACAGCAATGCTTGACCACTTACCGCTCAACTCCAGACGGGTCTGCCTCTGAAGGATCTGGGCATGGAGCGCTGGGCCTACGTGTTCCAGGACCCTCATCTGGATGTTGCTGATGCTGCCCCAGCCCCCCTTCGCGAGGAGCCGAGCCTTGTAGAGGGTCTTGGACCTCAAGTCCTCCCAGCGCTTCTTGACGTACTTGATGTCGTGGTTTGCCACGCCCTACGCGTTGATGGGAACCACTGTGTCCTCCCAGATCCTCGACCGTTCTTCCTTGTTGGCGCGTGATGTTCCGAAGAGGGCATCATAATGCCCCAGGACATGTTCCACCAGGACACCAACTTCCTTCTCACTGAAGCTGGTGGCCCTCTGCCTCCCTGACTGGGGGTCACCAGTGGTCTCAGATGGTGTTCGCCCCGACATGGCGACCCTGAGGCCATCGTGGGTGGGCAACTGGGTCCTGGGACTGGGCTGTGGAGCGATGGTATCCCAGTCGGGAGTCTTCTGTTCCAGCAGGGGTGGACACAGCAACTGGACCCCTGCAGTTGGTTGACGTGCAGGCACCAAATAGCAGGGCACATGAGCAGCAGGCAGGCAGGCAGCAGCAGATGGCTGGTGGGAGCATGCTCGGGGTTCTTGGGGGCAGGAAAATGGCCTTTTGGGCAGAAGCGTGGTCTTCCATTTGTTTTCGCGTGGCCAGCTTGATACAGAGTGATTTAGCACGTGAAAAAATTGCATGTCAGCGTGTAATTCGAGGAAAGGCCCTTAGCGCGTAAGCGCGTCTGTGACGTAGTGCGCATGGGCGTTTCCCTCGTGACGTGGGCATAGTGGTTCAGCGCACGCGTGAAAAAACTGCACGTCTCCATGTGAATGCATGTAATCCGAGGAAAGGGGCTACGCGCGACGTGCGCAGGCATTTCCCTCAGCACGGGTTAAAGGTGGGCGGGGTCAGCAGTTCACTGTACGTGCCTTTCGTGGAGACAGACGTGTGTTGCTACTTTGTGTTGTTTCACGTGCCATCACAACCTCACAGCGGATCAAGGACGTATCTCTTCTTTTGGCGGGGGTATTGGCTACACGTGTTTTTCATTATCACGCTAGTCAGACGGTGAGTCGCGCACGCTATTATTCCCACTGCGGGTGCCCCTGTGTATCGCACCCGTTTTTGAGGTGATAGTAGCCTGCGTGTTCCACGTGTACGTGTTTTTCGTGTTACTGGGTGCCACCGCGTACTGCGGGAGGTTGATTCCACGCACGTAGGCTGCAGGGTTGCATGCACGGTTTTACTGCAGTTTTGGGGTGCCTGAGCATTGCGTGACCCGTCACTACATCACCGGGGTCACATACAGCCTTGCAGGTGCAGGGTGGCTGTTAACATCTTGCATCCCACCCCTTCACCCAATTGCCCAGGACAATTGTGGTGTACACCTCCCATTGGCACTCCTCCATCTGTGCCGGCACTACTCCATCTGTGCCATGGTTGGGAGGCCATCAAAGGTGAGGGGCGCCTCAGCTGGGTGTTCTCCTCGTGGTGGGCGTGGCCAGGGACGTGGCTGGGGTGACCAGGGAGTAGGGGGACTCCAGGGTGTCCAGGTGGCCGCAGAGGGGGAAGAGGCAGGGGTGCACCACTTGAGCACGATGTTGTGCCATGTGTCGGTGCAGTCATGCCACCACCCCATGTGGTTCCGGGAGATGCAGCTTCTGCATCTGGCACTGGCACCCGTGTGACCCGGCAGCCTGTTTCATCGACTGCCATGGGCCCAAGGGTAGTGGTAGCTGCAGGTGCAGCTGTGGACACCACCAACCAGGCTCAGGGTCTGCCAGCGCAGGCTGCGTTGGCACTTGAAGAGCCCTTGGAAGATTTCCAACAGGCCAGGAGGGAAACCATAGGTGCACGCAGGGCTGCCCTGACCAAGACACGTGTCACTGGGGCAGTAATGTCATCTGCTGCCCCGAACATCCGGGTGTTGGCAAGTGCAGGGGCAGATGCATCCACCAACACCCCTGTTGTGAGTCTGCCAACCAGGACAGTCGCGGTCAATGACCCTGCTCCAGCGGATGTTGCTGAGCAGGGTCCATTAGAGGGCACCCAGCTGCCACTGATGCAAGTCAGGCCTTTGGTCGTCCCTCCACCTGCAACTCCCTTGGCTCAATCCACCGGTGCTACTGTCCATAGTGATCAGGGCGGCATTTGCCAGCCAGGGTCTGCGCCTCAATCCAAGAGGAGGAAGGTTGCACCTGCAGCACAGGCTGGGACCCCACACACAGCCATGACCTCCTGCATGCCGAGGAAGAAGCCTTTCTGCAACCAGGAACTGGACTACCTCGTGGACTACGTGCTAGACCACAGCCGTGACATGCTAGTGGGTCCTAATTGTCAGACTACGGCTGCCCACCGTGATACCCACTGGATGCAAGTTGCGTAACATGTGAGTGCATTCGGCCATGAGGTGCGTACGGCGCAAGAGTGCAAAAAGCGTTGGAATGACCTCAAATGCAGTGCTAAGGCTAAGCGTGCCTCAAATTACAACTTGATTCTGGTGACTGGCAGTGGGCCTGCACCTGAGGAGGAAGACCTCACTCCGCATGAGTCACTTGTTGCAGAGTTCATACCATCTGAATCGGTGGAAGGAGTGGGAGAGATGCCGGACTTTGATGCCCAGTCCAGTGAGTGTTGCTGCGTGTTTGTTGTGGACATGTGTGTTTTACTTGTGTGATGTGTTGTGCATGACTGCCACTACATGTCACGTGTACATGGTTCTGATTTGCAAGTAATGCAATGCTTCCCTGATGCATGTCTGCTCTTCTGGATGGTGGACATGTGGAGCGGACGGGGACTGTCCGCATCACCACTATTGCACCCTACTCACATGCTGGTCACCAGGATGCCCCTCAAGTCCATGTTCCAGCTTACTGGCCCTTCTGCATGTAGCGTGGGGTGACCTTCCTCTCAGCCCAGGGACTATGTCATAGCATGACTGACGTGCATGTGTCCTCTGCCTGAATGCGGGTACTCCATGTAGGCATGCTCCCTTGCCCCTCCAACCCGCCTCTGCACCCCAATTCCACCTTAGCAGGGGAATGCCTCAGTTTTGCCATTGAGTACTTCCCTGTTCATGCGTCCTGTGTACATGCTAACTTCCAGCAGCCAATCTGCAAGACATATGCTGTGTGGTACATCTTTTGTACTTGATGCAGGGTGTCTCACTTGGAATGTGCAGAGGTCAGATGCCCCGCAGGGACATTAGTGCACATTCATGCTCCATGTGTATTCCACTCATGCCCCTATGTGTCCTTGACTGGATGATCATTGTAGTACGAGTCCAGGGGGACTTACATTGCATGGCATTTCATCAGCCTTCCCATGTCCCTGTGGCTCAGTCCTGCATCGCACACATGTTTAGGCTTTGACAGTCTGTGTGGGTCACAGGCCTCAGCCTGTTTAATGGCCAATGACTCTGTCCAACTGGTGTAGTGTCTTCTTCACACGTGGGTGTACTCTGGAGGTTTCATCATGTGTCCTGCTTACTGTCCCATCATCATTTGCTGTGTTGTCACTTGACTCACATGATGCAGTTGATGCTAGTCTACACTGTCTGTCAATACGCAGGTCTATGGTCAGACTTTTGATACCATGCTAGGCATCGCTGCATTTGGACTTGGGGGGAGGGGTGGTTTGCTTGTAGCCATGCTAGCCATTGAATGCACATTGCACGTGATGGCTGAAGTTGACCTTGCACTGCTTTCACATTTTCAGATACACATCATGAAGTACTTGTACATGTAGACAGTGAGTAACGTACAAATTAGCTGCAATGCATCGACCCACTTCTGTGCAAAATGACACCATTCTACATGCCCAATCACAGATGCAGTGTCAATTTGACCCAGCATGCATGGCAGGTTCTCTTTTGTGTGTGACATGTCTTCTTGATGTGTTTGGTGTCTGTGTGATGTCTGCGTGTGTGTGTGTTGTGTGCTTCTAACATGTGTAGTGACCTTTTTTCTCTCTACTTTTCAGATGATGACGCAATGGAGCCAGAGGATGGTGTTGTTATGCCAGGCACAGGGTTCTTACCACTACAGCAACCCGGCACAAGTAGGGATCGTGGGGTGGTAGGCCACAAAAACCCACATGTGCTACAGTCCATCTTGTCTCTGGCTGGCAATGAGTCCAGCCCTGATGACCACTCTGAAGTCCATGTCGAGTTAGATGAGCATCAGGTCCATATGTCAGGGGTGAGTGATTCTGATGTGAGCACTCCTCTGTCTGTGACACCTGCACTGAGGGGTCAGACAGTCTTGGAACCTCTGCCTGTGGTGGATCGGGATGCAGAGTCCCCCTCCACACCAGTCATTGATGTGCCTGGGCCATCACGTCAACGGGGGCATGTAGTCGTGCAGCCACGGGCAGTGCCAACACAATGAGGGCACCCAGTTCTTGGGTCCCGCAGGGGTCAAGCCCAGCAACGCGGTCGCCGCGCGCAACCGCTGTATACTGAGTGGGAGCAAGACATGACTGCCAATTCTGAACGCCAGGCGGCAGCAATGGAGAACATCGCTGTGAGCATGGAGCGTGTGGCCCAATCCGTGCTCCCCCCTGCTAGGCTGGTGCTTCTCCAGCAGCAGGCGGCACAGTCCACGGCCCGCTCGCTCAGGCTGGGCATGGAGGCCTCAGACAGGGCATGCCATGATGAGATGGTGTCTTTGCGTCGAGCAATTGCTGCTCACACAGAGGCATACATGGAGGCTCTGAGGGAGGAGTATGCTTCCCTCAGATCCACTCTGGGTGTCCTTATGATGTCCCAGAGGGAACGGGCAGAGGAGAGGTTTGTGCAGCATGAGCATACCATCTCGGCTGAGCTACATGCTTGCTGGGAGGTGCAACAGTTGTCCAGCCAGGCCTTGCAGGAGGAACTCTGTGGTACATGTCTTACCTTGCAAGAGGAAGCACACGTATCACATGAGGTCCTGCATGCAGACCTACATGTGATCGCTGCAAAGAACCAGGCTCATCCGTCCGGCAGACTTTCTGCCGACGAGGGGCAAGCTGCGGCTAGGCATGGTCAGGCTCATGTGCCATGTCCTCCTTTCCAGGAAGAGGCAGACTCGGATGACAATCTATCTCCCACATAGGTCGGGCTGTGCAGGCGTTGAGCCCATGGAGGTTTTTTTTCCTCAACATCATTGCATGTGGGTGTTGAGCAGCACCCTGTACCTCCCCCCTCCCGGCTGCCTCCCCCTCCCGGGTCGTATGTCGCCATTTCTGATTTTTCTTTTAGTTTAGTTAGTTAATTTTCTATTTGATAGTTAGTTTAATTAGGTAATGAAGGTTTTTCATAGTGTAATTAGTTAATATAGTTTAAAATTGCTTGTCTATTGTGCTTTCATGTGATGGTGTGGTGCTTTGTGGCTTTTGAAAGCATCCACGGTCTGTTCCAGCTGGGCCCTTCAAGCTTGTCTTGTGTATGTGTTTGCAGCTTGGGGTCCTTTACTCACATATGCCAATCCTGCTTCCCTTATCCATGGGCTCGCAAGGATGGTTCGGTGTAACAGTCTATTTCACAAGGGCTTTGGACTGTCATATCTGTGGCATGTCTGCTGCTGTCCAACTTGTGTTAACACCCCTAATGGGGATGAAAGGGGTGTTATTGACCACTGTTCTTCTTTCGCTAGATGGGGGGTATCATTATTCATGTGTACATTTATTGCTATGCATTGTGTAGTATGTTTCTTATCTTTACTGTACATGTGATTGTTGCAATTCATGCCATAGATAGTGTGTTCCACACTTTGCCTGTGAAAGACGGACTGATGGTGCGATTTCTGATGTACGTCTCTGACATGGTGTAAAGACTGGTAGGGGGTGTCTATACTTCCGTTCTCTATATGGTAGACCGGAGGCACAGTGGACCCCAGCCAAGATTCTCTATTATTGGTAACATAGTCGAGCAATCAAGGCCTAGCTTCTCAGGAGGTGATGCAGGCTGGTTCTTAAGTACAGTGTAGTCCCCAAACCCCCACAAAGGAATGTCTGCACACTGTATTTCTCAAAACACAGTCTTTACATAATTAATATTCAAAGGTATGTACACGATCACAATAACGCACTTTGTACTCGGAAGTCAATAATGATAAATATATACAATTCTAAAGTGGTAGCACCAATGTTATCAAATCTCATTAAAGTGCATCAACTGTACGGTTAAAATGTCACACAGATCAATAACGAGGAAACCAGCAATAGAGATAGGAAGGAACGCAAGATGGTTGAAACAATAGGCAGAATGCTGACCCCTACCGCTAGGCACAGTTCTGTGTGGAGATCCCCCCACCTGGGCAACCTGTAAAATAAAGATATATAGCACAAGCCCAGTCCATATATTGTTCAATAGTCTTATTTCCTACTATTAAGGTTTTACCCCCGCAATGTACCTGGTGGAGTAGAGTTCTCCGAAGATGCGTCGACCGATCCTTCTTGAGTGACTCCCTTTAAAGCAGGAGCCACGGATCGTTGAGAGGCGTCGAGGAACGCGGCGTTCGGTTTTGGGGAATCGACGGCCCTTCTTGAGTGCCCTCCCTTTAAGGCAGGAGTCACGGGTCGCCGAACGTCCAACGGCGAACAGGTTGAACAATGGCCGTGAAGTGGCAGCTTCGTTGCTAGCGGTGCTCATAGACAACAGAGCGTTGGCGTCCTGCAAGGAAGAGGTGTGCGGGCCACCTCGGTGACGATAGTTCTGGAACACAAAGAGATGATGAAGAACTGTGGCCCAGCAAGGGCGTCGAGTCATCGGCGTCTCTGTGGTCCTTAGGTGGCGGGAAACCCACCGGCGGATGCTCCTCAGTGTATCGACGGTCGGGCCTTCTCCAGCGGGATAAAATGCGTGACGATGCAGACGAGCGCGTCCGATGATCAAATGAAGTTCGACAGTGGTGGACAACAGTCCGGGTGCTTCTCTTTGAGATTCTTTTTCAGTTCCTGTCTCGGGTCGGCAGCCTGTCGAAGGTCTGTCTACCAGGGAGCCTTGGCAAAGATCAGCTGTGCACGATGGACCCTCGTAGCTCGGGAAGAGGACACCTTACCAGGTCCTCTCTGGGTCAGTCCTAGGAGACACAGCAGCTTTCAGATTGTGAAGGAGAGCAAGAGCACTTCTTCTCGTCCAGCGGGGCTTCAAGGTCAAGCTTCAGTTACTCCAGTTACTCGTCGTAGTGGACTTCAGCTTCTGAACACGATTCCTAGCAGTGAGAGGTCCCCAGATATACTGTTGATCTCCCATTCATTCTGCTGGGTCACACTCAAGCATCCAATCACGACTAAGGGCATTCATGCAGGCAGGCAGCCAATCAGGCACACAAGGTATTCAGGCCATTCACTTCTCTCCAGACGCTCACAACAAGTTATGTGTATTGGGACAAGTACCGAGCCATTCAACACTCCAAGCTGCATTCATGCCAGTTTCGGGCAGGGCTGTCTCAGTCATTGTATTAACCACCAGATACTAGACATCCACAACACAGAATGCATATTCGTCACACACTCTATTCACCCAGGTCCCACCCACAGGAGGTACCCACAACATACATCACCGGGAAGGCTCCAGCTAGTCTGGCCGGGCCTTAACAACCACACCATATATGGCACTTCCACCCAACAGCCAGTCAGGGGGAAGGGACAGAGTCAGTGCTTCCCAGGACTTTGGGAAAACAAGGCAATAGGTAATAGGAAGCAAGAGGCCACAGGGGCCATCTTGTTTTCCATCAGGAATCAACTGATCCCAATGGCAGGGCCGGGGTATCCCTAAAAAGGAGGATACTCCGCGCACCTGTCAAATTCAGCATGGAGCTGCCACCAGCCCATACCCTGCTCTGCGGGCCACCCACAGGTGCCCAAAAACATACACTAGGGGCACAGGGTTGTACCCCCACCCATGGGTGCCATAGGGTATCCCACGGGTCCGTTCACTAAACCAAAAGAGAGAGAGCTGCACCGCCAGGAGTCCCACATGAACTCCTGCGCGGAAAACACGACAGAACACACGATAAAAACAGTAAAGGACAAGGATACGGAGGTCCTGTCCCTCCTATGCGTTTCCAGCATCACACATGGTCCAGTCATAAAATGCCTGAAGAGACACACACAGATGAATTTAAAGCATTAATAATGTGTTTCATGCCCTTTCTGCAGGGAGATGAGCCTCCAGACCACCTTTGCCAGCAGACATGGCCATTGGACGTCTGGAAGCTGGCCATGTTTGGTGGTGCCGACATGCGCATGTGTGTGCAAGCAGAGGCACAGGGATTTCACTCATACATCCAAAAACAGCTGACGTGTTTCAAGGGACTCCAGGCAAGGTGAGCAGCACAGGGTGGCCACAACACAGCAAACCTTCCACCAGGCTAGTTGCACATGCATGCTTAGTAGCAGCACTGACGGTGAGCTTGGACAAATATTGGTGTAGAAGCACACAATACAGCTGAGATGTGTTGGTGGACTAATGGCTAATTGATGGGAAACTTGTCTGGGGCACCTGCAGGGGCAGTGGCACATACCCTCCGGTCCACCATGGTCCATTGAGGCACCTGTATTAGCCATGTAGCGTTGCGAGACATGGAAAGAAGCAGCTCAGAGGAGCAGACAGCAAGGGACAGACTCGTGTGCAGTGCATTTCATTTCCATGTAGAATTTGACACATGTACTACCTAGTTTATTTCAGTGATGGTGGAACACGACTTGTTCTGAAGTCATACCTTGCTATATGCGTCTGGCTGCTTACCCAGGGAACATTTCATGTTGTGTAAATCGTGACACATTGGTCTTCCATTTGCCATGCACCCACTGGCACCTGACTTACTGCATTGACTGTGTATGAACCATCACAGGGGTAATGTTACGTATAGGTACAAAGCATCCACACCAGATTGTTTGTTTGTAGAGTAGTTTGTTAGTTTGGTGCATACATGGTGGTGTGTTTCTGTGTTATGGGCACGCACAGATTAGAAACTGTGGCTCTCTTTGCAGCATTGAACTTCTCCTGTTACCGGACCTGAGAGTTCGCAGGCAGGAGGCCAGCATTCACCTCAGAGATAAGTTTCTCTTTGTCTTCCATTTGAGTAATGTGTTACTATGTGCATGATGATCAAGTTTGGTGTACTTGTGTATGTGTTAATGTGAGTAGTACAGTTTTGTGCATTTCCTACTTTCCCGTGTCAATCCTACTACCCTCTCCTGCTCTGCATTCCCGTTATCCAGTATAGCAATGCCTGTCCCGACTGCATATCCCTGACACTCCTTCCCCACCAGGGTCTCAGCGGCCTGTGTGAGTTTGACCTTGCAGGCACCCAGTCCACGGTGGGGGTGGTTGGTTTGTGCCACTCCTGCGCCTGTACACGGGAGCTGTAACAGTACACATCAGTTCATGGTGCATTATTCTGTGTTATGTACCACATATGGTACACATCCTGTTGTGACATTGTTTTACTGTGCTACCTTGGTTGTTACGTCATTGTGGCAGTACTTGGGCTTTGTGACGTACTGCTACTTCAAGTCATCTACTCGAGGCTATTCTGGTTTGTTTTGCTGTCTGCAGGCTTTTTGCTTGGTTTCTGTGTTGGCCTGCTTTAAGTTCTCTTTGATGTGGTGTTTTTGCAAGTCAAGGTGGCCTCTGAGGGTGTTGGACACGATTTTTGCACACAAGGTGGGAGATGGTGACAAAGGGGAAGGGTGATCCTGTGGCCAGGTGAAAATCAAGGATGAAGGCTACATAACCCAGGTGCAGTTGTTCAGTGGGTCATGGTGATTTGTGAGGGGGGGGGGTGTTTTGTTGTTGACAGTTGCCTTGCCCTACAGTGTGATGCACACCCTGACATTGTAATTGTGGTATCCTATGTACATGATGTATTCTGCTGATCAATGCCTGTTCATGTGTTGTGTTTAACTTTCAGGTGTGAGGGAATAGTTGTGGCTTGACATGCTGGGGTGTACACATGGCGAATGTTCACATGTGATGTGTATAGGAAACTGATGGGCACTTGATTGCACATGCATATATTGAGTGCATGTCCCTACTGACCCACACACTCGCACTATGATCCACTACATGTACAACCACCCTTCCATGTCCACATGTACACTCTGTTTGCCTTCTGGTGCCCACTGTGTCCCTGCAACACATGATCTATGACCAATTGTGGATCCTGTACATGCGTAATTTGCTTTTTAATGTAGTTTGTCGCTTAGATGTGATGCTCAGGGTGTGCATCACACACAATGGCTGTTCACTACGCTGTGCGCTGAGCAGTGCGTTGCAGGAGGTGGGCACGGCACACAGAAGCTGCAGTGTTGATTTTGCAATGCACAATGTGCATGTAGACAGGCATTCATTGTTATGGGACAACTACAACAGTTGGAATGCATTTGGGTATGACTTCTTTTGGGTGGGAGGTTGTTGGTCAGTCATTTCATCTGATTCCATGTCAGGCATCATTGTCTGATGCCACTTTACATTTTTCACATGTCAATGTGTACCTTATTGGTACTGTGTTGGTGTATAGCTATTGCTTGCCATGTCATGTTGTGGTTTGGGAGGGTTTGGGTGACATACCAGTGATAGTCATGGCCTGTTTTGCAGGTCTGTGTGATTCACACCTTCCATGTGTGCCTTTTGGTCACACAGGATTGCTTATGTTTAAGTAGCTTGGGATGCACACAATGTGGCACTTCCATGGCAACATTCTCAGGGTGGTAAGGTTGTGACAGTTGACTGTCTCTTTGTCATCATTGATTTTTACCTGGTATGTGCCAGGCCTTTGTGCACTCCGCAGGGGTGGGGGTTTAGGTGAAAAATGTGGCCACAAGCTGGGTCTGGGCTTCCTCGCCACGTGCCCTGTCCCCTCCCATGGGCAGCACCTGTGCCTGTGGTTGTGGATGTGGGGGCACCACCATGTCCACCAGAACGCCCTGCCGTGTTGCAACATTGTGCAGGACACATGCTGCCACAATGATCCTGCACACTACTGGGGGTGCATAGAGTAGCTGCCCGCCAGAGCGGTCAAGGGAGCGGAAGCATGACTTGAGCACTCTGAATGTGCGCTCCACTATGGCCCTGGTTGCAATATGGGCTGTATTTTACCTGGGTGGTGTGGTGGGGTTCCGGATTGGCGTCATCATGTTGTTGCTCAGAGGGTAGGCACTGTCCCCTGGAGAGGTGATGATGGTTGTGATTATTGGGGTTTGTGTATTTATGTGTGTGTGTGACATGCATGGATGTGCACGGGCATTTGTACTCACCTAGGAGCCATGTGTCACCATGCTGCTCAGCTTCCAGGGCCCGGCTCAGGGCGGACATTCTGTATATGAAACTGTCATGGGTGGAGCCAGGGTAGTTTGCATAGACAGAGGTGATGATTCCCTTTGCATCGCATACCACCTGCACGTTGATGGAATGCCAGTGCTTGCGGTTTCGGTAGATGTGCTCAGTGGCCCTAGGTGGACGTAGGGCCACATGGGTGCAATCTATGGCACCGAGCACTTTGGGGAAGTGTGCCACCCTGTAAAAGTCCTGGACAACGGCCTGCCTTTCTGCGGGTGTTCTGGGCATGTATATGTGCCTGCGGTCTGAGGGGCGCGCTGTCATGATTGCCAAGACCTGGTGTAGGCAGCGTGACTGCGTGGCCTGTGAGACCCCCCCCACTATGGCAGTAGTCCGCTGAAATGACCCAGTGGCCAAAAAATGCAGGACATTGAGCACCTTCTCCAAGGGGCTCAATGCTTGGGAGCAGAGGGTGGGGGATGTAAGCTCATCTTCCCACTCCCTGACCAGATCTAGGATGATACGAGGTGGAAACCTATACCTGCCATAGACCTGGTCATCAGGCATCCCAAAAAGGCTTGTCTGGGGTGAAGAAATGCGTGCCCTGGCTATTCTCCTCCTCCTGCGGTGTCCCACGATCAGTGCTGCGACAAATGGGGCATTCATCGTAGCTGTATATATGTGTTTGTTGTTTGCGCGCACTTTTATACTGTGCGCGGGGACGCTTCCGCCTGCCTTCCTGTGGCGGACGCGTTGACGTCTATGCGCGTCTTTTGACGTGCGCAGGTTTTCCATATTTGAATCCTTGAATACGGGTTGTTTGCGTGCGTGTGGGCGTTCCGTGTAGTTCCCTGCAGTACCTCCCCATTAACGCCTTCTTTTTCACGCGTTGTTCGCCATTCCGCGTGTTACGCCCACTGTTCCATCCACTTTTGTTGTGTGCGCCGCGCTATATGCGCTTTCGCTGTGCGCGTAGCACATGTCGTTTGATGACGTGTGAGCCCGCGTGCGCCACGCACGGATTTGGTGCACAAAAAGTGGAAAACACGCACAGCGCCTTCCTTGAATTGCACATGTGCGCTTGCTTTCTAACGCTTGTGCCACCTTGCGCCTGCTTGCGCTGGGATTTTCAGCACACGTTTGTTCCATGAATCGGCCTCATAATGTTGCTTTCTGGAACACTTACTCCCTTAAAAACAAAGCCCATTCTGTCTCCTGGACCTATTTAGTCTACTTTATCTTCAATGCTTCTGCCTTTTTAAGACTTGGTTGTCTTCTTCTAAGGCAGCCAATCTCGCTGTTCTATCCTCTGCCCATTTTCTTTTTCTCATGCCCCCGCTCAATTAGGACGTGAGGGCGGTGTTGGCATTTCCTCTTCTTTACCATCGGCTCTGGCCTCTTTATCGTCTAGCCTACCTGTGTTCTCATTCTTCGGGTATCACTACTCTTCCTTCTCCCCTTGCCTTACTGGTTATCTATTGTACTGCATGCCCTGTGTCTACGTTGTGTGATGATCCTTACTCACTTCATTCTTTACTTTTGCCTTCTAATGCTCCACTGATTCTTTTGGGAGACATCTATCTTTACCTCTGTTCCACTCACGCTGCTGTAAATTTGAATCCATCTAAGACTCCTATTACATTCTACAAATCCATACCAGTCATATCTCAGGTTCTTCTTTGGGCTTAGTTTCCCAACTACTCCCGTTTTATACTCTGTGTCAGCTCTTCCACTCTACTCTTATGACAGACTCTTCTCTCCTATTCCTTTTCCCTCCTGCGTCCCACTCTCTCCCCTTCATCTTCCTCTAGGTTCTTCCGGCCTGATCTGTGGGTATTCAATATGTCCTCTTTCTTGTCTGATCTTACCTCTCTTCTTCCTTCTCTTGCTATCATCCCTTCCCATGGAAACTACTTCTCTTCTTCTTTCCGGCAGTCTTGTGGGTACTTTTGATCTTTTCTGCCCCTCTTCTCTCTTTTGACCTTCCCACAGGCCTTCTCAACCTTGGATGACACCCACTCTCCGGTCTGTTCGTCGTGCCTAACTCCAGGATAAGCACAGTTGGATTAAATCTGGGGCTGCCGCGGACCTGGACAGTATGTTGTCTCTTTATTCTATCTGTGATTCTTTTCTCCTTTCAGCTAAACAGCAGTACTTAAACACACTTTTTCATTCTCTCTTCTTAAATTCGATGCCTGTTCTGAAATCGAAAATGTATTGTATCACCTTCCCCTGCTGACACTGACTCCTTTCGATATCAGACATTGCCAACTATTTTTCATCAAAAATATCTCTTCTCTGCTCATCTATTATTGCTTCGTCCACCCGTTCTTCTCACAACCGCCCACTTCCGTCACCTCTCCTCCCTCACTAATGTCATCCTTTCATCTACTCTCTAACTCTGACATCTCATCTTTCCTCTATAAGACCCATCACACTTCTACTCTAGCTGGCCCTCTTCCTTCCTATTTAATCCCAGCAGTGGACACTACTCTCCTTCCCTATATCGCAGCTCTTTTAATTCTTCTCTCTCTTCTTCTATTTTTTTTCCTCCGTCAAACAAGCTTCTATTCCATCCAACTGTTTTCCTGTTTCCCTTCTACCCTCTCTAGACTGCTGCAACCCAATACTTTCTCTCGGGTCTCTTTTTTAACCTGCACTCACTTCTACCTCCCTTTCAATCAGGTTTCCGAACACACCATTCCACCAAAACTGCCCTTCTCACTGTCTCTGAGTCTCTTTTGCTATTCTAAACTATTCTCTCTTCGTAAGATTTTATTGATTTAAGATTTTATTGGGCATTTGTAAGGCACTTATACAGCAGGAAATTTTGTTTCAAAGCACCCACAGGGCAAAGGGGAGGGAACAGGGGAACAAAAGGCAAGTACACTAACCCTGATGAATAAGATAGAGGCGGCATACTAAGCCTTGTGAGCATTCAGAAGGTGCAAGAGAGATCGGAGGAACAAGGGAAGGGGGTATGTGCTAGAGGTACCATAAAGGGGGAAGTGCCAGAGAATCAGTTGCATGCAACAGGTAAGTGGAGCGGGGCAGAGATCACTAGGTGAAGTGTGGTCACCTGCCAATACCATACGTTTGGTCCTGTGGGACAACATAGGATGGGAAAACATAGGATGGAGAGACAATGGTTCCTTTGGAGAAGGCAACAGGTCGGGTTGTCAGAAGATAACCATGAGTTCTGCCATTTACGTGCTGCAGCTCTGCACGTGCATTTCAGGGCTGCTAGAACAGAATCGCACCAAGTGTTACCAGGGCTGGACTGGGAACTAAAAGAGGCCCTGGAAATAATTACTTGGGACCAAAAGAGGCCCTGGAAATAAAGCTCAAAGTGGCCCTGTATGACACCTTTTCATCAAGCCCAATGCTTTTCCTATGAGAAAATGTGGAAATACCACAGAAAAGAGGCCCAGGGTGCAGAGGCCCACCGGGAAATCTCCAGAGTTCCCTATGGGCCAGTCCACCCCTGAGTGTTACGTTTGGAGTCATTTTCAGGTGGATCCTCCTTGTCCTTCTTGACTTATCGGCCACATTCGAAAGGGCTGACCACTCTATCCTTCTTTCTTGTCTCCCTCAACTTGTCTTATGTGACTCTGTTCTTCTCAGTGCCCTGGGCTGGTCACTATTCTCCTGTTTTCCCTCTTTCTCATGGTGTTCCTCAAGGATCGGTTTTAGGCCCTCTCCTTTTTTCCCTTTACACCTCTCCCCATGGTCCCATCATCTTGTTCTTTGATTTCTCTTATAATCTTTATGCTGACGATTCTCTGATCCTTCTATACATTTCTTCTTTTTATAATTCTATCCATTCCTCTTTGTTGGCTTCCCTTCCCTCTATCCAGTCCTGGATGTCTTCCCACTGGCTTCACCTCAATCCCTCCAAACAGAGGTTCTATTCTTTCCTGCTTCTACTGTTCCCCCTCCTCTTCATCCCTGTTTCTTTTCCTCCTGTTTCTCTCCTTATTTCCACCAGCCACCTCTATTCTCGGTGTCAACTTAAACTCCTCACTTTCGTTCTATTCTTATATTTCCTCCAGCTCTCATTCCTGTTGTTTCCAATTATTCAATATCTGGAAGGCTCATTCGTTTATAACTTTTCTTGCATTTAAACTTCTCATCTCCTCCTTAACTTTCTCTCAGCCAATTTACTGCTGTAATTTACTCCATGGTCTCCCCGCCTCAGTGGTCGAAGTGGGTGGGAGCGGTGCTCCTCTACTTCTTTTAATTACGTTTTACCGTTCCTATACTTTTATTTTAAAAAGAAACCGTTCCGGAATGGTTTCGTTTTAAAATAAAAGTGTAGGAAGCAGTTGAAACTTGCACTTTCAATGCAATGCACTGAACATTCCCTTAAACTCCAGGTGCATGTGTTTGGGGGTTTGTATTGTGCATGGGAGGGGGTGTGGCGATGGGTTTGCGGGGAGCGGTGCAGACCAGTAGGGAACATAGTTCCACTACTTCTTTTCGTACACTTCGACCACTGGCCCACCTGCCAGCTTGCCCCTCTCGATCAATCTATCAATCTTCTATTCATGTTCTCTGCACTCTTTTGACCTGCAACTCCATTACTTATGCCCTTTCCACCTGCAACTCCATTACTTATGCCCTGCACTCACTTTGGTGGCTATCTTTCGATTCACGGCGTCTGTTCAATTTTCTCTGTATTGTCTTCAGATGTCTCCACGGTCTTGCCCCTCCATATCTCTCATCCTTGATCTCTTTATATTCCCCTTCTAGTTCTCTTCACTTGCTCCTAAATATTGGAATGCTCTCCCTATCCCTATGCGGCCTCATTCTTCTTTTTCTCATGTTAAATTATTACATCTTAAAGCGCATCTTCTCCCAACTTGATTTGTTCTGATTGACCTGCTGTACCATTGATGATTTTCTGTGAACCGCGTTCGCGTTAAGCACTATATAAATACAATAATAATACAAAAATACAAATACAAACACAACTCCATGAAAACACATTCACAAACAATTTTGCTATGTCTCACACCATTCAGACTGAGCAAGTTGTTCTAAGAAAAGACAGCTTAACTATGGCCAGAAAGCAGACCAGAACTGGCACACTGCCCCATTTAATTCAATCCCAGAATTGCATCCGGCCATCAGCTTGCTGACATTATATCTTGGGCTGACCCGAAAAGATTGATTCTGCCACATGACGGAAGATGCATCGATCTTAGAATTGAAAGTGTATAACACTAGGAAAGAGCCATCATTTGACTTGCCCCTAGCATATAGCAAAGCGATCCTTAACGTTTTTGCAAGTAGGCCGGGAAGATGAGTGACAGTGGTGATCACAGGAAGCAAAATAAAAAGCATGTTGGGGTTATGGGGGAACTCACAGTGCGCGCAGAGCTACTGGTAAAAATATTACACAGGACTGAAGCATATAACATGAAGATAAACGCTCCAGCCTACGGTACTGTAGCCTTTTTTCTGATGAGTACGGCATCTCCTTGCGAAACAAAACAACCTTCATTTTTTTCAAAATGCCAATATTTTCTCAGAGCCCTAATTAAAGCCACTGAAGTAGTGTGAAGGCGTTCTTCTTGGCAGTCAATGGATTTCATTGATTTCCTCCTTGCACCCCTGTGTGTAGCCTACTTCAGATCTTTCTTGAACAAGGGCCAAGGCTCTTCTTCAAGTCCGTGCCAACGTGTACTTCCCATTTGTGTCATCACAGTTAAGCAGCCTGAATTCATTCCAAATGCATTTTATGCAGCACCAGAGCCTGAAACATCTCTTTTGATACTGGCCCGGAAAAATTAGACAAATGTACTTTGATTATCTCGTTATCCTTAGATTTGCGTCTGTGCATTTATTAACCCAGAAGGAAGGTGTCCGTTCACTTCTTCCTTTGACAGAACAGGCAGTTTTAGTTTTGCTTTATAGGTGGCGAATCAGCACCACCAAGTGGAGCAAACATATTGGCATAGATATTGGGCGTATATCCAAATGTAATAAATACATAAAAATAAAATAAATAAATAAAATAGGGAGATTGAGAGAGAGAGAGAGCGAGAGAGGGGGGGATATTGATAGCTAGAAAGATAGACAAACAGATAGCTAGAAGCTGACAAAAAGAGAGAGCGAGTATTAGAAGGGGACAAGGAGGTAGACTTGGTCCACAGATATGTTTAGGCTTTCTAGTTTACGCTCATAGGTGGCAATTTTGGATGATAAATTAATCTTTGGTGAGGCTGTATCATTTTAGCCCATAGGAGGCGCTTTTCCACCATCATTAGTTTTCGCTCAAAGGTTTCACTGCATTGTCACCATTCATAACTGCTGAACCCATATGCATGCATTAGTATTGGCCGACCCCCAAACCCTCTCCCGTAATGATAGGCTCACAACTTGTGTCAAGTGTTGGCAATAAAAGGCCATAGGATTTGATTGCACAGATATGGGTTATGGCAATACACAATATCACATATCATAATGGTATCATACTTTTGGGCACCGGGTCCTGAGGTTACCCCCTCTGACCCGTGCCGCCTTCTTGTGTCCCACAACTTGTGGGCACCGTACAGTGCCTTGTACTTCTTTTTGTTCTTCTCCCCTTTTTGTAGGGTGGGCGGGTTCTGTGGTAAAGAAGCAAAAAAGATTTGGAAGACACTGAGTAAACATTGAAACTCCTGTTTGCTTGGGTCCCCGCTCAGGGTCCACAAACAGATTGTGTTTACTCAGAGCATGCTGCTCTTATTTATTGGACCCAGGGAGGCCCTGGGTCTTTGTTATGTATGTGGTGGGGCTGCTGTTGTTGCAGCCCCCAGCTGGATAGCCGACTGTCTGGCCCCCTGGTGGGGGCAGGTTTTTGAACCTGGGCCCTGCCTGATGGTTGGTTTCCTTATGGTGCTTAGCACCTTGGTGTTTGGAGGAAGGGTGAGGTGACTGTTCACACCTCACCCTTCCATGGCTTTGTGCTGCAGAGACTGCGTGTCTCTGTAGCTGGGGGGAGGAGACGAGCAGGCACAGGTAAGGTTGGGGCTGCCCCTCTCCCAGCTGCTGATGGTAACAGCAGTTACCCTGCCTCGCTTTTGGGATTCCCATGCATACATTGCCCATTTTGACTCGTGAGTGACAATCTAGTACCACACACATGGAGACAAGCATATTATTATAGGCAAATGAGATGTGGCATGCGACCGGCTTTGCACATTGAAAGCACTGGGAACGAGGAAGGAGGTGGGATTGGGCGGTGGGTGGGGTCGGCGAGCACAGGGTGGCTTTATAATTCTCTGAGGATGGCATCTATTTGGTGATGCTGGCTATTTTCCTTAGTTCATCTGGTTGGGACATGAGAGGAAGTCTATGTGGCCACAGGAATTCACTTTAGCAAAGTCGCAACTGTTGGTAATGGCTGGGCTCAATCACCTGCATCTAGAAGGTCTCTTGGTATAGGTTTCTTGTGGGACCCACTTAAGGTAAATAGGATCTATGGGGCAGTATTGGTTCTAACCATTGGTACTGATGAAACTGGGTTTGTTCCATTATTTCAATAGCATCTTTCAGCAGCCTGATATGATGGACCAAAGTCCTCCTGCCAAATTAATTCCCCCTCCTCCTTTTTGTGGAAGCAGCAGTATGATGCAGATCGAAGTCTGCATTACTCTTGTGGTGGGAATTAAAATTCCTACTATGCTATACTGGAAGAGCTTAGCCTATGCTCCTGTATGCCATCTTGAATCGTGTTGCCCCACCTCAAAGAAACGTAGTCTAACCATCTGCTGTGGTTGGCATGTTTTAATGGAATGAGCGCCAGATACTTTGTGATAAGCAGCCCCATTTTATAGTCTGCAAACTTCTTACGTGTTTCCTGTTTGGCACAGACAAATGCGTTTTAGAGCCGAGGCGGCTTCAGCGTGTAGAATTAGCAACATTTAGTGAGCCGGGCATTGTCTGATCTCTGTGAGAAACGTAGCAGTTCAAGAATATACTGACGTGGCAAAGATGTATCTGAATATGTCTGCTGCCCCTTGCAAAGTTTACTCATCAAGGCATGGGAATTTAGTTGACGTCCGTATGCCATGTTATGAGAGCCACATAGAACAGGTTGGAGACACCCTGATACACTGAGGCCATATTACACGAGGTGGCGGGCCGACCTTGTCGGGAATGGCCCGCTGCTCAAGTTAAGGGCCTGAGCAGAGGCGTTGCTAGGGGGGGCTAAGGGGGCTATAGCCCCTGATCTTTTGGTTGTAGCCCCGGATAGAATCTCAGGAGCTACAAGCAAAAGGTTAGCTAGCCCCGAGTCCTGACAGTCCCGCCATTAGCGTAGCCCCTGGTCTTTTCCAGACCTAGCAACACCGCTGGGCCTGAGCAAAGCAAGGGTCCCTTACGCGGGCCAGCCGAGCCGTTACCGACAGGGTCGGCCCACCGTCTCATGTAATATCGCCATTAGCACCCGCGTAGTTACCTACACGGCTGCTAATGGTGTTTATTATCAAAAAAGAAAGACACGTATCTTTTCTGTGCGGCATGGCACCACGTCCTGGTTCACAGTCCAATTTCAATATTCATGACTGCGACAACATCAACATTGAAAAGGTACTCTGGGAATCAAGGACCGACACTGGGCCATGCAAAAAAGATACCTTTCTTTTTGCTTTAAAAAAAAAATACACTATTAGCACCTACACGGGTGCTAAGAGGTGAGGGGGAGGGAGGTGCTGGCCAGCAGCAACCAAGCTGCTTGGAAAGCAGTCTTGTACCATACAGAAAAGCCCGCATTCCGAGCATCCTGATTGGCCAGTGCCACCTTCAGGGTGCTAATGTATTCATTGTCCAAGTTGTTTGGTATATTCCTTCCATAGAAGGTCATGTTTTGCGTTCATAGAAAAGCAATGTGACCCAGGGGAAGGGAGTTAATGTATCGTGTTCAGTCCGGGAAGGGATGTTTCGTGTCCTGTGGAAGTTTGTCTGCTGCTTTGCCAACTGCCATCAAAGGCGCTTACCAATCTACACGGTGATTGGATTATTTGCTGAGGGCAGAATATTTCCGTGACAGACCATGGTGAAGATGAGACTTTGCCATTATTGGAAGTTACCCATCATCCGTGCAACATGTACAGAACATATTAATGAAAGACCACAGGATGTACTAGGTACTCAGATGAGAATCTTAGCGAATAAAAGCTCATGTATCGTGCAAAATCACCATGGCCACCGTGCTGTAAATGTACAGAAAATTAGTTGCAACAAGAAATAATTGATAATGACGCTCTCAAGTGCTTTTTAAACGTAGATCGTTAGAGGGGAACAGTCATGAAATATTTTACTTTAAAACACTGGTTTATTTTAGCAACAGCACCTTAAAAGCACAAACAGACTTGTAACAAGTGCCAAAAAGTCCCAAAATGAGCCCTCCAGTTATCCCCGGGGTGCCCTCTTTCTCACTGCTGCCCACGGTGCCACGAGCCTGTTCCAAGAGCGTTCTGTCTAGGACTCAGTGCACAAGGCTTTCAACTAAGGGCTTTAATCGTCGTAGGACATTTGGAGGGAACTCTGGAAGCACTGGGGCAGCAGGACTCACAGGGGCAGCCCCATTGTCTAGCGAGCAAGGTAAGATCAAGTGTGTGTGCTTTCACCTGTGTTTTCCAGGCTCAGTAGGGAAAGGGGAGGCGGGGTTTCATCTGTCATGGCATCCCACCTGAATGACATGTAAGCTAACAGACATGCAGGTTAAAAAAGTGGTGACCTGTCTGGACTAGAGTGCTGTGCTCGAATCCAATGCTACTGCCTTCTGATCCAGCTATTGGTTGGGCCAAGTGCACCATGGGAAGCGTGCGCGCTGGAGCAGAACACATTGGTCCTGCATTGAGCCAGGAGAAAGCTTGCAATTTGGAAGCATAAGACTACATCATGTGCATAGCTCTCAACTCACACGCTTTGGGCGGGTGTCGCCCACACTGGAAATAGTTAAACACCCGCCAAGCCACCTACCTGCCCATATAATTGAAAGGGATAACACCCACCCAAAAAAAAAATAATCGTCTGCTTTCACCTGCCCTTGGCCCTATATGGTCAGGAGGTACGCACATATTTTGCATTTGAAGTTACTGTGCCCTCTTTGGTAGAGCGTTTTACAATCCCCTTTCCTCCAGAACTGCCCCGGATGTTCTAGTAGATCACCAACACTGTCCTAGTGACAGCAAACCAAACCTTGGGATGGCAGAATACTCTTATGCACCGTCCTACAGGGTGGGAGGAGATTGTGGCTCATATTGTCTGAAAACTTGCAATACAGTCAGACCTGCTGTGGACAACGCTGGCTGCCTCAGGGGTGGCGACCCCTCAATGATAAGGACTGGGACGAGGAAGAGGGACGCTTTGGAAATGGTTCCCACAGGCGTCCTTTGTCTGCAGCCTGTTGTTGAAATACAGCTATACTCACTGAACTTTCCCCTAAATGAGGATTCATTCGGATTAGAAATTTTGGGTGTGTGTGGTTGAGGACTAAATAATCCCATGCGTCTCAATTTCTCTCACACAAACACATGACACACATTTTAACAAGCCTGGTAAAAGTATTCGGCCAAAAACACAAATCACCCTAATTTTCGGTTGATTGATGGTTCGGCAGATCCCTCAAATGTTTCCTAAATTCACGGAAAGTGATTTTATCATTAGTGGTACTATTATTATTATTATTATTATTATTATTACTTGTTTTATTATTAATGTGTTATAGTTGAAAGCTTTACATATTTCAGAATAGATTTATAAAATCACTCAACAATTCATAAACATACTTACTTTAAAAACTATAAAATATTCCATTCGATATACAGTAAAACCCAAGAGTTAGTATATACGAATTTTCCAGTCCAAACAATGGGTCACATCAGCCACACTCTATAAAGTGCTAAGTGCAGACTGTTGCTTCTAAAATTCATAAAACATCTTCAGAAGGCTAGGTATAGGTCATGTACCTAATTGCTTTTTTTTTTTTTTTAAAACAACGCACCTCACACCGTACTGCTGGATGCAGGGTTGGAACCTCTGGTGCTTTGCATGATCTGCTTCCAAGACCATAGTGTTTCCCCTGTGCTATCCTCCGTTCACAGCTTGCGCCTAGATCGCGCATATACGTTGGTCCAAGTTTACAAAACCCCTTTGAAACATGTTTGGCAGACGTTAATACCTTGATATTTTCACACAAACGACAAGATCGTTGTTCCAAGGGTACTTTTAGTGCACGTCCAATTACAGACACGAGTGGGAGACGATTAATACGGAACACAAGAATGAATCTGCGTAGATTCTGGAAAGGGCATAACACCAGATGGGATTCCAGTTTCTTACGAGTATATAATATTTCTAACACATGTTCGTATGATTTTAACATTGTCAATCCCATTGCTCCATCTTTTGTTCAAAAGCTTTCTTCAACTCGTAATAACATACTTCCCACTTTGGACGCCAGAAAATATTTGCAAATTCTTCTAGTTCTGAGCTCTTATAATAATAATTATTATGATTAATGTTTAATCTTTTAAAACCCTGTGGGATGAAGCAAGTTTCCGGCGAGATAGTCCAACAATGTAAAGTCTGGATATGGCCAAATGGACCCCATATGGGCAGGGGGTGAAGGTCATAAGTAAGGGGGTTTATTGTACATAATTAAGGAATTACTTCCTTGTCCATCTTCCTCACCCCTTTACTTACCTTGTGAATGATTACCAAAGCAAAGCCCCTGACAATCCATCTCTCAAGGAGACCCCCAGAAAACAAGCACCACAGAGACCAGTTTGTCTGCAAAGGGTTATATATTCTACCACGCATAATGAC